>NC_141874.1:226061654-226364684 GCF_056163025.1 Triticum urartu | reverse complement strand
CTATCATGGCATTTCCATAGCCACTCCGAGATATATTGCCATGCAACTTTCCACCGTTCTGTTTATCATGACACGCTCCATCATTGTCATATTGCTTTGCATGATCATGTAGTTGACATTTTAGTTGTGGCAAATCCACCGTTCATAATTCTTTCATATAAGTCACTCATGCATCATTGCTATCCCGGTACACCACCGGAGGCATTCATATAGAGTCATACTTTGTTCCAGTATCGAGTTGTAATCATTGAGTTGTAAATAAATAGAAGTGTGATGATCATCATTCATAGAGTATTGTCCCAAATAAAAAAAGAAAGGCCAAAGAAAAAAAAGAAGGCCCAAAAAAATAAAAAGGGGCAATACTAATATCCTTTTTCCACACTTGTGCTTCAAAGTAGCACCATGATCTTCATGATAGAGAGTCTCGTATGTTATCACTTTCATATACTAGTGGGAATTTTTCATTATAGAACTTGGCTTGTATATTCCAACGATGGGCTTCCTCAAAATGCCCTAGGTCTTCGTGAGCAAGCAAGTTGGATGCATACCCACTTAGTTTCTTTTTCTTGAGCTTTCATACACTTATAGCTCTAGTGCAACTGTTGCATGGCAATCCCTACTCACTCACATTGATATCTATTGATGGGCATCTCCATAGCCCGTTGATACGCCTTGTTGATGTGAGACTATCTTCCCCCTTTTTTTGTCTTCTCCACAACCACCGTTCTATTCCACCTATAGTGCTATGTCCATGGCCCATGCTCATGTATTGCATGAAGATTGAAAAAGTTTGAGAACATTAAAAGTATGAAACAATTGCTTGCCTTGTCATCGGGGTTGTGCATGATTTGAATACTTTGTGTGGTGAAGATGGAGCATAGCTAGACTAAATGATTTTGTAGGGATAACTTTCTTTTGCCATGTTATTTTGAAGAGACATAATTGCTTAGTTAGTATGCTTGAAGTATTATTATTTCTATGTCAATATTAAACTTTTGTCTTGAATCTTTTGGATCTGAATATTCATACCACAATTAAGAGAATTACATTGAAATTATGCCAAGTATCATTCCACATCAAAAATTCTGTTTCTATCATTTACCTACTCGAGGACGAGCATGAATTAAGCTTGGGGATGCTTGATACGTCTCCAACGTATCTATAATTTTTGATTGTTCCATGCTATATTATATTCTTTTTTGGAAAATATTGGGCTTTATTATACACTTTTATATTATTTTTGGGACTAACCTATTAACCGAAGGCCCAGCCCAAAATTGTTGTTTTTTTGCCTATTTTAGGGTTTCGTAGAAAAAGAATATCAAACGTAGTCCAAACGCAATGAAACCTTCGGGAACGTGATATTCGGAACGAACATGATCCAGAGGACTTGGACCCTACGTCAAGACATCAACCAGGAGGCCACGAGGTAGGGGGCGCGCCTACCCCCCTGGGCACACCCTCCACCCTCATGGGCCCCCTGTTGCTCCATCGACGTACTCCTTCCTCCTATATATACCTATGTACCGCCAAACTACCAGATACGGAGCCAAAACCCTAATTCCACTGCCGTAACTTTATGTATCCACGAGATCCCATCTTGGGGCCTATTCCGGAGCTCCGCCGGAGGGGGCATCGATCACAGAGGGCTTCTACATCAACACCATAGCCCTTCCGATGAAGTGTGAGTAGTTTACCTCAGACCTACGGATAAATAGTTATTAGCTAGATGGCTTGTTCTCTCTTTTTGGATCTCAATACAAATTTCTCCCCCTCTCTTGTGGAGATCTATTCGATGTAATCTTCTTTTGTGATGTGTTTGTTGAGACCGATGAATTGTGGGTTTATGATCAAGTTTATCTATGAACAATATTTGAATCTTCTCTGAATTCTTTTATGTATGATTGGTTATCTTTGCAAGTCTCTTTGAATTATCAGTTTGGTTTGGCCTACTAGATTGATCTTTCTTGCAATGGGAGAAGTGCTTAGCTTTGGGTTCAATCTTGCAGTGCCCTTTCCCAGTGACAGTAGGGGCAGCAAGGAAAGTATTGTATTGTTGCCATTGAGGATAACAAGATGGGGTTTATTTCATATTGCATCAGTTTATCCCTCTACATCATGTCATCTTGCTTAAAGCGTTACTCTGTTCTCTTGAACTTAATACTCTAGATGCATGCTAGATAGCGGTCGATGTGTGGAGTAATAGTAGTAGATGCAGGTAGTAGTCGGTCTACTTGTCTCAGACGTGATGCCTATATACATGATCATACCTAGATATTCTCATAACTATGCTTAATTCTGTCAATTGCTCAACAGTAATTTGTCTACCCACCGTGAATAGTCATGCTCTCGAGAGAAGCCACTAGTGAAACCTATGGCCCCCGGGTCTATCTTCTATCATATTAATCTTCCAATACTTAGTTATTTTTATTGCCTTTTATTTTACTTTGCATATTTATCATAAAAATACCAAAAAAATTATCCTATCATATCTATCAGATCTCACTCTCGTAAGTGACAGTGTAGGGATTGACAACCCCTTATCGCGTTGGTTGCGAGCATTTATTTGTTTGTGTAGGTGTGAGGGACTCGTGCGTGGCCTCCTACTGGATTGATACCTTGGTTCTCAAAAACTGAAGGAAATACTTACGCTACTTTGCTGCACCACCCTTTTCTCTTCAAGGGAAAACCAACGCAAGTGCTCAAGAGGTAGCAGGGGCCTTTTCTGGAGCTCCGCCGGAGGAGGCATCGCTCACAGAGGGCTTCTAGATCAACACCATAGCCTCTTCGATGAAGTGTGAGTAGTTTACTTCAGACCTTCGGGTCCATAGTTATTACCTAGATGGCTTCTTCTCTCTTTTTGGATCTCAATACAAAGTTCTCCCCCTCTCTTGTGGAGATCTATTCGATATAATCTTCTTTTGCGGTGTGTTTGTTGAGACCGATGAATTGTGGGTTAGGATCAAGTTTATCTATGAACAATATTTGAATCTTCTGTGAATTCTTTTATGCATGATTGGTTATCTTTGCAAGTCTCTTCGAATTATCAGTTCGGTTTGTCCTACTAGATTGATCTTTCTTGCAATGGGAGAAGTGCTTAGCTTTGGGTTCAATCTTGCGGTGTCCTTTCCCAGTGACAGTAGGGGCACCAAGGCACGTATTGTATTGTTGCCATCGAGGATAACAAGATGGGGTTTATTTCATATTGCATGAGTTTATCCCTCTACATCATGCCATCTTGCTTAAAGCGTTACTCTGTTCTCTTGAAATTAATCCTCTAGATGCATGTTGGATAGCAGTCGATGTGTGGAGTAATAGTAGTAGATGTAGGCAGGAGTCGGTCTACTTGTCTCGGACGTGATGCCTATATACATGATCATACCTAGATATTCTCATAACTATGCTCAATTCTGTCAATTGCTCAATAGTAATTTGTTTACCCACCGTGAATACTTATTCTCTTGAGAGTAGCCAATAGTGAAACCTATGGCCCCCGGGTCTATCTTCCATCATATTAATCTTCTAACACTTAGTTATTTTTATTGCCTTTTATTTTACTTTGAATCTTTATCATAAAAATACCAAAAAAATTATCTTATCATATCTATCAGATCTCACTCTCGTAAGTGACCGTGTAGGGATTGACAACCCCTTATCGCGTTGGTTGCGAGGATTTATTTTTTTGTGTAGGTGCGAGGGACTTGTGCGTGGCCTCCTACTGTATTGATACCTTGGTTCTCAAAAACTGAGGGAAATACTTACGCTACTTTGCTGCATCACGCTTTCCTCTTCAAGGGAAAACCAACACAAGTGCTCAAGAGGTAGCAAGAAGGATTTCTGGCGCCGTTGCCAGGGAGGTTCGCGCAAAAGTCAACATACCAAGTACCCATCACAAACCCTTATCTCCCGCATTACATTATTTTCCATTTACCTCTCGTTTTCCTCTCCCCCCACTTCACCCTTGCCGTCTTATTCGCCCTCTCTCTCCATCCTCCCTCTCTTTCGCTATTTGCCTCTTTTTGCCTATTTCTTGTTTGCTTGTGTGTTGGATTGCTTGCTTGTCACGATGGCTCAAGATAACACTAAATTGTGTGACTTTACCAATACCAACAACAATGATTTCCTTAGCACTCCGATTGCTCCTCTTACCGATGCTGAATCTTGTGAAATTAATGCTGCTTTGCTGAATCTTGTCATGAAAGATCCGTTTTCCGGCCTTCCTAGTGAAGATGCTGCTACCCATCTAAATAGCTTCATTGATTTGTGTGATATGCAAAAGAACAAAGATGTGTACAATGATATTGTTAAATTGAAGCTATTTCCTCTTTCACTTAGACATCGTGCTAAAGCTTGGTTTTTGTCTTTGCCTAAAAATAGTATTGATTCGTGGAATAAGTGCAAAGATGCTTCTATCTCTAAGTATTTTCGTCCCTCTAAGATAATCTCTCTTAGAAACGATATTATGAATTTTAAGCAACTTGATCATGAACATGTTGCACAAGCTTGGGAGAGGATTAAATTAATGATACGTAATTGCCCTACGCATGGTTTGAATCTGTGGATGATTATACAAAATTTTTATGTCGAATTGAATTTTGCTTCTAGAAATCTTTTAGATTCGGCCACGGGAGGCACTTTTATGGAAATCACTTTAGGAGAAGCTACTAAACTCCTAGATAATATTATGGTTAATTATTCTCAATGGCACACCGAAAGATCTACTAATAAGAAAGTGCATGCGATAGAAGAAATTAATGTTTTGAGTGGAAATATGGATGAAATTATGAAATTATTTGCTAATAAAAGTGTTTCTTCTAATCCTAATGATATGCCTTTGTCTACTTTGATTGAGAATAATAATGAATCTATGGATGTGAATTTTGTTGGTAGGAATAATTTTGGTAACAACGTGTATAGAGGAAACTTTAACCCTAAGCCGTATCCTAGTAATTCCTCTAATAATTATGGTAATTACTACAACAATTCTTATGGAAATTATAATAATGTGTCCTCTTATTTTGAATCTAATATTAAAGAATTTATTACTTCGCAAAAGAATTTCAATGCTTTGATTGAAGAAAAATTGCTTAAGATTGATGAGTTGGCTAGGAACGTTGATAGAATTTCTCTTGATGTTGATTCTTTGAAACTTAGATCTATTCCACCTAAGCATGATATCAATGAATCTCTCGAAGCCATGAGAATTTCCAGTGATGAGTGCAAAGAAAGAACCGCTAGAATGCGTGCTAAGAAATATTGCTTTATAAAAGTGTCTTCTTCTAGTTTCCATGATAATAAAGATGAAGATCTAAAAGTTATTGATGTGTCCCCTATTAAATCTTTGTTTTGCAATATGAATATTGATAATGATGGGACTGAATATGATCCACCTTTACCTAGACGGCGTTCCAAGAATTCGAAGTCTTTAGATCTTCATGATAAAATTGTTAAAAGTGGGATTGAAGAAGTCAAAACTTTAAATATTAATGAACCCACTATTTTGGATTTCAAGGAATTTAATTATGATAATTGCTATTTGATAGATTGTATTTCCTTGTTGCAATCCGTGCTGAATTCTCCTCATGCTTATAGTCAAAATAAAGCTTTTACTAAACATATCTTTGATGCTTTGATGCAATCTTATGAAGAAAAACTTGAGTTGGAAGTTTCTATTCCTAGAAAACTTTATCATGAGTGGGAACCTACTATTAAAATTAAAATTAAAGATCATGAATGCTATGCTTTGTGTGACTTGGGTGCTAGTGTTTCCACGATTCCAAAGACTTTGTGTGATTTGCTAGGTTTCCGTGATTTTGATGATTGCTCTTTAAACTTGCACCTTGCGGATTCCACCATTAAGAAACCTATGGGAAGAATTAATTATGTTCTTATTGTTGAAAATAGGAACTATGTGCCCGTAGATTCTATTGTTCTTGATATCGATTGCAATCCTTCATGTCCTATTATTCTTGGTACACCTTTCCTTGGAACGATCGGTGCAATTATTGATATGAAGGAAGGAAATATTAGGTTCCAATTTCCGTAAAGGAAAGGCATGGAACACTTTCCTAGAAATAAAATTAAATTACCTTATGAATCTATTATGAGAGCCACTTATGGATTGCCTACCAAAGATGGCAACACCTAGATCTATCCTTGCCTTTTATGCCTAGCTAGGGGCGTTAAACGATAGCGCTTGTTGGGAGGCAACCCAATTTTATTTTTATTCCTTTATTTTTGTTCCTGTTTAGTAATAAATAATTTATCTAGCCTCTGTTTTGGTTGTGTTTAATTAGTGTTTGTGCCAAGTAGAACCGTTGGGAAGATTGGGGAAAGTCTTGTTAATCTTGCTGTAAAAAACAGAAACTTTAGCGCTCACGAGAACTGCTGCCATTTTTATTTGGAAATTGATATTTAGTTAATTATTTTTTAAGATGATGAATAGATAAATTACTCACGTCCATAAATTTATTTTAGAATTTTGGGGGTTCCAGATCTTGCGTTAGCTACAGATTACTACAGACTATTCTGTTTTTGACATATTCTGTTTTTCGTGTGTTGTTTGCTTATTTTAATGTATCTATGGCTAGTAAAATAGTTTATAAACCATAAAATAGTTTATAAACAATATAGAAGTTGGAATACAGTAGGTTTAACACCAATATAAATAAAGAATGAGTTCATTACAGTACCTTGAAGTGGTATTTTGTTTTCTTTCGCTAACGGAGCTCACGAGATTTTCTACTTTAAGTTTTGTGTTGTGAAGTTTTCAAGTTTTGGGTGAAAGATTTGATGGATTATGGAACAAGGAGTGTCAAGAGACTAAGCTTGGGGATGCCCATGGCACCCCTAGATAATCTAAGGACACCTAAAAGCCAAAGCTTGGGGATGCCCCGGAAGGCATCCCCTATTTCGTCTACTTCCATCGGTAACTTTACTTGGAGCTATATTTTTATTTACCACATGATATGTGTTTTTCTTGGAGCGTCTTGTATTATTTGAGTCTTTATTTTTTAGTTTTCCACAATCATACTTTCTGGACACACCTTTTGAGAGAGACACACATGATTCGGAAATTGTTAGAATACTCTATGTGCTTCACTTATATCTTTTGAGTTATATAGTTTTGCTCTTGTGCTTCACTTATATCTTTTAGAGCACGTCGGTGGATTTGTTTTATAGAAACTATTATTCTCTCATGCTTCACTTAGATTATTTTGAGAGTCCTACAAAACAGCATGGTAATTTTCTTTAATTATGTTAGGTGTTCAAGATTAATAAATTTTTTCTTATGAGTGTGTTGAATACTATGAGAAGTTTGATACTTGATAATTGTTTTGAGATATGGAGATGGTGATAATAGACTCATGCTAGTCGAGTAGTTGTGAATTTGAGAAATACTTGTGTTAAAGTTTGTGATTACCGTAGCATGCACGTATGGTCAACCATTATGTGATGAAGTCGGAGCATGATTTATTTATTGATTGTCTTCCTTATGAGTGGCGGTCGGGGACGAGCGATGGTCCTTTCCTACCAATCTATCCCCCTAGGAGCATGCGCGTAATGCTTTGCTTTGATAACTTGTAGATATTTGCAATAAGTATATGAGCTCTTTATGACTAATGTTCAGTCCATGGATCATACACACTTTTCTTCCTTCCACCATTGCTAGCCTCTCTAATACCGCGCACCTTTCGCTGGTATCATACACCCACCATATACCTTCCTCAAATCAGCCACCATACCTACCTATCATGGCATTTCCATAGCCATTTCGAGATATATTGCCATGCAACTTTCCACTGTTCAGTTTACTATGACACGCTCCATCATTGTCATATTGCTTTGCATGATCATGTAGTTGACATTGTATTTGTGGCAAAGCCACCGTTCATAATTCTTTCATACATGTCACTCTTGATTCATTGCATATCCCGGTACACCGTCGGAGGCATTCACATAGAGTCATATTTTGTTCTAAGCATTGAGTTGTAATTGTTGAGTTGTAAGTAAATAAAAGTGTGATGATCATCATTTTTAGAGCATTGTCCCAAGTGATGAAAGGATGATGGAGACTATGATTCGCCCACAAGTCGGGATGAGACTCCAGACGAAAAAAGAGAGGCCATAAAAAGGCCATAAAAAAGGCCCAAATAAAAAAATATGAGAGAAAAATAGAGAAGGGACAATGCTAGTATCCTTTTACCACACTTGTGCTTCAAAGTAGCACCATGATCTTCATAATAGAGAGTCTCCTATGTTATCACCTTCATATACTGGTGGGAATTTTTCATTGTAGAACTTGGCTTGTATATTCCAATGATGGGCTTCCTCAAAATGCCCTAGGTCTTCGTGAGCAAGCGAGTTGGATGCACACCCACTTAGTTCCTTTTGTTGACCTTTCATATACTTATAGCTCTAGTGCATCCGTTGCATGGCAATCCCTACTCACTCACATTGATATCTATTGATGGGCATCTCCATAGCCCGTGGATACGCCTAGTTGATGTGAGACTATCTTTCCCTTTTTTTTCTCCTCCACAACCACCATTGAATTCCACCTAAAGTGCTATGTCCATGGCTCACGCTCATGTATTGCGTGAAGACTCATGTATTGCGTGAAGATTGAAAAAGTTTGAGAACATTAAAAGTATGAAACAATTTCTTGGCTTGTCATCGGGGTTGTGCATGATTTGAATACTTTGTGTGGTGAAGATGGAGCATACCAGGCTATATGATTTTGTAGGGATAACTTTCTTTGGCCATGTTATTTTGAAGAGACATGATTGCTTAGTTAGTATACTTGAAGTATTACTATTTCTATGTCAATATTGAACTTTTTTCCTGAATCTTTCGGATCTGAATATTCATACCACAATGAAGAAAAATTACATTGAAATTATGCCAAGTAGCATTCCACATCAAAAATTCTGTTTTTATCATTTACCTACTCGAGGACGAGCAGGAATCAAGCTTGGGGATGCTTGATACGTCTCCAACGTATCTATAATTTTTTATTGTTCCATGCTATATTATATTCTGCTTTGGACATTATTGGGCTTTATTATACACTTTTATATTATTTTTTGGACTAACCTATTAACCGGAGGCCCAGCCCAGAATTGCAGTTTTTTTGCCTATTTTAGGGTAGAATATCAAACGGAGTCCAAACGCAATGAAACCTTTGGGAATGTGATTTTCGGAACGAACATGATCCAGAGGACTTGGACCCTATGTCAAGACATCGACCAAGAGGCCACGAGGTAGGGGGCGTGCCTACCCCCCTGGGCGTGCCCTCCGCCCTCGTGGGCCCCAAGTTGCTCCACCGACGTACTCCGTCCTCCTATATATACCTACGTACACCCAAACTACCAGATACGGAGCCAAAACCCTAATTCCGCCACCGTAACTTTCTATATCCACGAGATCCCATCTTGGGGCCTTTTCCGGAGCTCCGCCGGAGGGGCCATCGACCACGGAGGGCTTCTACATCAACACCATAGCCTCTCCGATGAAGTGTGAGTAGTTTACTTCAGACCTTCGGGTCCATAGTTATTAGCTAGACGGCTTCTTCTCTCTTTTTGGGTCTCAATACAAAGTTCTCCCCCTCTCTTGTGGAGATCTATTCGATGTAATCTTGTTTTGCGGTGTGTTTGTTGAGACCGATGAATTGTGGGTTTAGGATCAAGTTTATCTATGAACAATATTTGAATCTTCTCTGAATTCTTTTATGTATGATTGGTTATCTTTGCAAGTCTCTTCGAATTATCAGTTCGGTTTGGCCTACTAGATTGATCTTTCTTGCAATGGGAGAAGTGCTTAGCTTTGGGTTCAATCTTGTGGTGTCCTTTCCAAGTGACAGTAGGGGCAGCAAGGCACGTATTGTATTGTTGCCATCGAGGATAACAAGATGGGGTTTATTTCATATTGCATGAGTTTATCCCTCTACATCATGTCATCTTGCTTAAAACGTTACACTGTTCTCTTGAACTTAATACTTTAGATGCATGCTGAATAGCGGTCGATGTGTGGAGTAATAGTAGTAGATGCAGGCAGGAGTCAGTCTACTTGTCTCGGACATGATGCCTATATACATGATCATACCTAGATATTCTCATAACTATGCTCAATTCTGTCAATTGCTCAACATTAATTTGTTTACCAACCGTGAATACTTATGCTCTCGAGAGAAGCCACTAGTGAAACCTATGGCCCCCAGGTCTATCTTCCATCATATTAATCTTCTAACACTTAGTTATTTTTAGTGCCTTTTATTATACTTTGCATCTTTGTCATAAAAATACCAAAAATATTATCTTATCATATCTATCAGATCTCAGTCTCGTAAGTGACCGTGTAGGGATTGACAACCCCTTATCGCGTTGGTTGCGAGCATTTATTTGTTTGTGTAGGTGCGAGGGACTCGTGCGTGGCCTCCTACTGGATTGATACCTTGGTTCTCAAAAACTGTGGGAAATATTTATGCTACTTTGCTGCTTCACCCTTTCCTCTTCAAGGGAAAACTAACGCAAGTGGTCAAGAGGTAGCACCTCTCCCTATCCAGGGGGAGGCCATGGAGGAGGAAGCACAAGGGGGAGAACCTTTCCTCCTCTCTCTTGGTGGCACTGGAGTGCCATCGAGAGGGGAATCATCGCTGCCGTGATCGTCTTCATCAACATCACCATCATCATCACCATCCTCATCTCTTTTACGCGGTCCATTCTCCCACACCCCGCTGTAATCCCTACTTGAACATGGTGCTTTATGCCAGATATTATGATCCAATGATGTGTTGCCATCCTATGATGTTTTGAGTAGATATCTTTTGTCTTTGGGTTGACTGATGATCTAGATTGGTATGAGTTGTATGTTTTACTTTGATGCTGTCCTATGGTGCCCTCCGTGTCGCGCAAGCGTGAGGGGTTCCCGCTGTAGGGTGTTGCAATACATTCATGATTCGCTTATAGTGGGTTGGTGAGTGACTGAAACACAAACCCAAGTAAGGGGGTTGTTGCGTATGGGAATAAAGAGGACTTGATGCTTTAATGCTATGGTTGGGTTTTACCTTAATGATATTTAGTAGCTCCGGATGCTTGCTAGAGTTCCAATCATAAGTGCATATGATCCAAGTAGAGAAAGTATGTTATCTTATGCCTCTCCCTCATATGAAACTGCAATAGTGATTACCGGCCTTGTTAACGATTGCCTAGGACAATTCTGCACATCGATCCACCATTATTCCACTCTCTATTTATAATATTTAGTAATATATTCTAAATTTATGATAACAGCACCTACTTTTATATTTTAGCTCTCTGATATCATACAAAGTTGTCCTCTTCATACCCACAACATAGTTTTATTTCTCGTTGCTAGTTGGAAGCAAACGTTCGGTGTACGTAGAGTCGTATCAGTGGCAGATAGGGCTTGAGAGAATATTGATCTTACCTTTAGCTCCTTGTGGGTTCGACACTCCATACTTATCACTTCCACCTTTGGAAATTGCTATGATGATTCCTTGCACTTGGGGATTATCAAGCTCTTTTCTGGCGCCGTTGCCGGGGAGCAATAGCATGGGGTTGATATTCTCGTGTATGCTTGTTTGCTTTCTTCACTAAGTAGATTTTGTTTTTCCTTTTTGTTTCTGTTTAGTTGTGGGTGAAACATACAAAAAAATTAAAAGAATGAAAATACCAAAAAAATTACTTGCCTCTCATGCCTAAAAAGTTTTTCAAAAAGAGAAGTTATTGGAAAGTTATGCATTGAAGAAGTGAGGGTCGACCTTGAGCACTTGTGTTCATGCTCATGGAAAAAATGTAGAATTTTTCATGGAAGTTTCTCTGTAAATAATTATCCCCTTATATATATCCATTTTATTATAAAAATAATGTGCCAAGCTTTGGTTTTAGGATGATTAGATTGCTTGTTTACTATGTGCAGAACAAAAACAGAAACTTTGGCTGTAGCGCGTGATTTTAATTTTTTTACTGGAAAGTCAAATGGGTCTGAAACTTTTTTTACATTACTTCTGTATAAATTGTTAAAATTGTAAAATTTATTTCATAATTTTGGGAGTTACAGAAGTTTACTAAACCTTCAGATTACTACAGCCTGTCCTGTTTTAGACAGATTCTGTTTTTCGTGTGTTGTTAGCTTATTTTGATGAATCTATGGGTAGTATCGGGGGGTATGAACCATGGTGAAGTTGGAATACAGTATATATAGTTCTAATATGAAATTGGAATGAGTTTGCAACAGTACCTAAAGGTAGTGATTTGCTTTATTATACTAACGGATCTCACAAAGTTTTTGTTAAAGTTTTTTGTGGATGAAGTGTTCGAAGAATGAGGAGTTACCGATGTCAGAAGAATAAAGGGAGGCAAGAGCTCAAGCTTGGGGATGCACAAGGCACCCCAAGTTAATATTCTAAGGATACTCAAGCATATAATCCTGGGGATGCCCCGGTTGGCATCCCATCTTTCTTCTTCAACAATTATCGGTATACCTCGGTTTTTGTTTCGTTCACATGATTTGTGTCATTTGTGTTTTTGTTCTTCCTTTATGAACCATGCTATTATGAGATAGCCCTTCATTGATTTATAGAATGCTTCATGTGCTTCACTTATATCTTTTAAGTATGATCTTATAGAATTGCTCTTTGTGCTTCACTTAAATCTTTTGAGTATGGTTTTATAGAATGCTTAGTGTGCTTCACTCATACATTTTGAGCTTGGGCATTGGTTAGTTTATATTAATTGTAGAATGCTCCATGAACTTCACTTATATCTTTTGGAGTATGAACAATACTATCATCTAAAGCGGGTTTGGAAGAGTGTCAACTCTAGGAACTAGTGATCCCGCCATTCCAAATGAGGAAAATTTTGCTTATGTGGAGAGTAGTAAAATTTCTATGCTCGTAGATCATGAAAAGAATGCTTTATGTGATGGTAATTGTAATGCCCCAAGACCGATGTGCCAGGTGTCCTCCAGTTATTCGTTGTTGTTGCCTTGTCATTGCTTGCGTGTCATGCAGTGCATATCATGTCATCATGTGCATTTCATTTGCATACGTGTTCGTCTCATGCATCCGAGCATTTTCCCCGTTGTCCGATTTGCAATCCGGCGCTCCTATGTCATCCAGTGTCCCTTTCTACCTCTTTTCATGTGTGGGTGTTAAACATTTTTGGATTGGACCGAGACTTGCCATGCGGCCTTGGTTTACTACCGGTAGACAGCCTGTCAAGTTTCGTGCCATTTGGACTTCGTTTGATACTCCAACGGTTAACCGAGGGACCGAAAAGGCCTCGTGTGTGTTGCAGCCCAACACCCCTCCAATTTGGCCCAAAACCCACCTAAATCTGCTCCATCATCTAGAGCGTTCGATCACGATCGCGTGGCCGAAAACCGCACCTCATTTGGACTCTCCTAGCTCCCTCTATGCCTATTTAAAGCCCCCCCCCCCCCGATTTTCGGATCTCCTCCTACCTCCGAAACCCTAAAAATCCACCTCGCGCGCCGGACATGTCCGTTTCTCGCCGGACAAGCGCCGCCGCCGCCCGCAGCCACTGAGGGGCCGCCACGTGGCCTCGCTGCCGCCTCCCACCGCGCGGCCCGGGAGGCCCAGGGAGGGCCCCCGCGGCCCGAAGCCGCCGCCGCCGCCCGGCTCCCTCTCTATACATTATTTTGCTCTCTTCATAGGTAGATGCATTAACGGTAAAGATGAAGCATGTCACATGTGTGTCCCTGAACTCAGTATTCTTAGGAGTGCTGTGTTAGGAGATAAACCTTATAATTTGGGAGCCATTGTTGCACGTAGGTTGCATCTTAATAGATTTAATGGAGATTTCTTTGGTGGGATATATGCAACCCGCATAGCTAATTTTCTTGGTATAACCATACATGAGGATGATATCGAGTTGCCTCCTGCTTATTTGGATTATGAGGGTATGGTTCATCATCAGTATGTTGAGAGGAATGACCAGTTCCTCCAGTACCGACTAATCTTTGACAGATGACACACCTATCACGTTGCTCTCCCTGCTTCTACTTTCTTTGACTTTCATGCAAAAGGGAGATATTCTATAACCAGAGAGGAGGCGCAAGAGTATAAGAGGAGAGCTGAGATAGCTCGCCTCCAAGCTGCAGCCCATGATGCAATGACTGCTACATCACAGTATGACCCCAGTTACAATTTTGGATATCCGCCAGGCCATCCCTGGCATTAGACCAACTTAGGCCAAAATCCTAAGCTTGGGGGAGTACGTATTTCTCACCAACATTACATTCATGTTCACGCACTCATTGCTACATGTCGGTGCTCATACTTTTTCATTGTATCATCCATGCTAGTTTATTTCCTTTTTATGCTTTCTTCTTGTGCGCTTAATAAACCTTATGAAAAACCAAAAAAATTAGTTGTAGCTTTTAGCTAGCTTTAATTTCTATGCTTGTAGTAGTAATTAAAAAGAAAACACAAAAAGATTTCCTGTTCTTCTTTTGCTTGTTGGGAGCTTTCCCGTATAAATAGTTTTATTTCTTTTCTTTTCTTTGGGGGTCGATAGGAGAAGACCATGATTAAACTGTTGAAGTGGCTATTATATGCATTATTATTGATCTGACAAAAGAGCCATATTGCCTTGTCTCCTCTTGTTTATTGAATGCTTGCAGATTCCAGCTTAGTCCAATGCACGCGCACTATTATTATTATCCACATCGTTCGGTTGTGCAAGTGAAAGGTAATTATGATGATATATGATGGACTGACTGAGATGAGAAAAGCTGGTATGAACTCGACCTCTCTTGTTTTTGTAAATATGATTAGTTCATCGTTCCTGATTCAGCCTATTATGAATAAACATGTTTGGAATGACAACTAGAGATCATAGTTTCTTATGCCATGCTTAATTAGCTAGGAGCTTATAATGGTTTACCTTGCGTGCCAACATGCTACTAAAACGGTTCTGATGTGGTATGATAGGGTGGTATCCTCTTTTGAACAATTCGAGTGGCTTGACTTGGCACATGTCCAGGCATGTAGTTGAAACAAAATCAACATAGCCTCTACGATATTTATGTTCATGGTGCATTATATCCTACTCATGCTTGCATTCGGTGTTGATTAATTTTTATGCATGTTCATGACTGTTGTCGCTCTCTATCTGGTCGCTTCCCAGTCTTTTTTTAGCCTTCACCTGTACTAAGCGGGAATACTGCTTGTGTGTCCAATCCCATAAACCCCAAAGTTATTCCATATGAGTCCACCATACCTACCTATATACGGTATCTACCTGCCGTTCCAAGTAAATTTATATGTGCCAAACTCTAAACCTTCAAATAAATATCCTGTTTTGTATGCTCGAATAGCTCATGTATCAAGTAGGGTCGTCCGTATCTTCCATGTTAGGCGGGTTATTCTCAAGAGGAGTGGACTCCGCTCCTCACTCACGAGAAAATGGCTGGTCACCGGGATGCCCAGTCCCATGCTTTATGCAAACTAAATCAAAATAATTGCAAACAAAACTCCCCCCGGGACTCTTGTTAGTTGGAGGCACTCGTTGTTTCGAGGAAGCCATGGATTGATGCTTGTTGGTGGAGGGGGAGTATAAACTTTACCATTCTATTTGGGAACCGCCTATAATGTGTGTATCATGAAAGATATAGCCATGTAACACCCCAGATGTAACTTTCCCAATTTGTACTCCAACTCTTGTCGTTTCCGGCGTTAAGTTAATTTATTTCCTCGGGTTCGGTTTCTTTGTCTCCGTGTGTTGTTGTCGTTGTCATGCATCTCTTATCATGTCATCATGTGCATTGCATTTGCATACGTGTTCGTCTCTTGCATTCGAGCATTTTCCCCGTTGTCCGTTTTGCATTCCGGCGCTTCGTTCTCCTCCAGTGGTCATTTCTAGCTTTCTTTCATGTGTGGGGATTAAACATTTCCAGATTGGATCGAGACTTGCCAAGCGGCCTTGGTTTACTACCGGTAGACCGCCTGTCAAGTTTCGTACCATTTGGACTTCGTTTGATACTCCAACGGTTAACCGAGGGACCGAAAAGGCCTCGTGTGTGTTGCAGCCCAACACCCCTCCAATTTGGCCCAAAACCAACCTAAGATCTCTCCATCATCTAGAGCGTTCGATCACGATCGCGTGGCCGAAAACCGCACCTCATTTGGACTCTCCTAGCTCCTCCTACCTCTATAAATAGACCTCTCCCCGGAAATCCCGGGTCTTCTTCCCCTGAAACCCTAAAAATCCCCTCGCGCCGCCGCCGGACACGTCCGTCCCGGGCGGACGAAACCGCGCCACCGCCCTCAGCCAACCGCGCATCGACACGTCACCGCAGCCACCTTCTCTCTCCTCTGCGCTCGCCGCGGCCCGCGGGAGGCCCTCCCCGGCCCGAGCTGCGCGCCCCGCGTCTCTCGCTGCGCCGCCGCCCATCCCGCCTGGCGCCGCCAGTCCGCTTCCGCCGGCGACGCCCGGCGTCGCACCTCGCCGGCCGGAGCCGAGCTCCACCGCGGCCGGCCCGCGCCTCCTCCGCCTCCGCCGCGGCTCCCCGCCGGCCGGATCCGGCGAGATCCGGCCCGGGAGCACCTCGCCGTCCCTCTTCCCACCGACCCCGGCGAACTACGAACGCCGGCGAACATCAGGACGTGTGCAGCTACAGTAGATCTGAGATCTGGAAAATCCCCTCGGTTTGACTTTTTCCTCCGAACCCTAATGTTTTTTTGCATTCTTGCACATGCTATAACTCCACATGCGTAGCTCCGATTTGCGCACGTAGCATATCAAAATGTTCGCCTCGACGAGTACATCATTTCATCTAATTGCATCATTTTCATTTGAGCTCATCTTGATGCCCGAAATGCTGTTGGAGGAGGGCTATGTGAGTAATTTGTCAAATCTGTTTCAGCAAATGGCATTTTGTCATTTTTGCCATGATTAATGTGTGCACGCTATGATCCTAAGCTCTACATGTGTTTTGTTATATGCCATGCCATCTTTACACTGGTGCTTACCATGTATTTTTTTAATATTTGTGGTGACTAGTACAAGCTTGCAAAGTATCGTAATCGGTAATGCTGATTTCAGGGACTTAGAATTTCACTAAGTCCTTGTCCTGATTTTGTCATTATGCCATATGTTCATGTTGTTTCCTGGTGATCCGTGCCTCTTTTGAGGATGATAAGTACTGATGTTTTGTTAATATTGTGCTTCTCTATCCATCCATGTGTTTGTTTGCATTTATGGAGCTCCCTATCTTGACACAAACGAGCTCTACTTTTGCTATATTGTGAATCCTGGCAGATTGTTGACTTGTTATCGATTTGGCCGAGGAGGTTGCTTTTGATCCGTGCATGCTATGTTGTTGTTATTACCATGTCTAGCTTCTATGCCATGTATTCTTGATGGGTGTATGCTTAGTTTGTCATGCCATGCTCTGTAGTGAGTGCATCGAGCTCGTAAACATGCCTACTCGTTAACTGTTTTGCATGCTCCAGTTTTTCACTAAGTCTGAGATCTGTTTATGTTTTTGCTATGTTCACATGCTTGCAATTGTATTTTCTGATCCCTTTTGGCTCAAGGTCACTAATGGACTTTTGTTAAGTGCTTTGAGTAGCTTCATGCCATGCCTTGATTTGCCATGTTAAGTTCCTGTAGCATGTAGTTTTCATGCTCTAAAGAGTGCTTCCTGATGATAAATTCCAGACTTGTGTTAATTTCACTAAGTCTGAAACCTGTTATCATTTGCATTTTTGCCATGCTTGTTTGAACCTGTTAATGGATGAATTAGCCGTAGCTTAGTGTTCATCTTTTATCAAGCATATTGAGTGGATCCCTGCCATGTATTGTGTTGCCATGTTTGAGTGCTGTAGCATATTTATCTTGATGCATTTAGATGGCTATTTGCTGTTTATCGCAGACCGGTGCCATATTTGTTTTGCTTGCCATTTCCAAACCATACATCCGATTCCGGTGATCTTTATATCGATTTCAACCGAAATCACCTCACCTTTCCAGTGGAACTCTTGGATTTCCAAGTTGAGGTCAAGTTCAATCATTCCTTTCCAAATCATGCATATGCACCGCATATCATACCATGCTCATGTGTTGGTTGTTTACTATGTTGTGTGCTTCTTTACGGTGTTGCTTCTTCGGGTTGGTTCCGATAACGTCACGTTTGTGAGGACCCGTTCGACTACATCCGTTTGTCTTCTTCATGGACTCGTTCTTCTTCCTTATGGGATTTCAGGGAAGATGACCATACCCTCGAAATCACTTCTATCTTTGCTTGCTAGTTGCTCGCTCTTTTGCTATGCCTATGCTGCGATACATACCACTTGCTTATCATGCCTCCCATATTGTTGAACCAAGCCTCTAACCCACCTTGTCCTAGCAAACCTTTGTTTGGCTATGTTACCGCTTTGCTCAGCCCCTCTTATAGCGTTGTTAGTTGTAGGTGAAGATTGAAGTTTGTTCCTTGTTGGAACATGGAGATGTTGTTCGTTGTTGGAACATGTTTACTTGTTGGGATATCACAATACCTCTTATTTAATTAATGCATCTATATACTTGGTAAAAGGTGGAAGGCTCGTCCTTATGCCTGGTGTTTTGTTTCACTCTTGCCGCCCTAGTTTCCGTCATATCAGTGTTATGTTCCCGGATTTTCCGTTCCTTACGCGGTTGGGTTATAATGGGAACCTCTTGACAGTTCGCTTTGAATAAAACTCCTCCAGCAAGGCCCAACCTTGGTTTTACCATTCGCCACCTAGCCCTTTTCCCTTGGGTTAGGCCAACCCAAGGGTCATCTTTATTTTAACCCCCCCGAGCCAGTGCTTGTCTAAGTGTTGGTCCAAACAGAGCCACTTGCGGCTCCACCTTGGGGAAACTTAAGGGCTTGTTTTAGCTGTATGTAGTGTTCATCCGGTGTTGCCCTGAGAACGAGATATGTGCAGCTCCCATTAGGATGTCGGCGCATCGGGCGGTCTTGCTGGACTTGTTTTACCATTTTCGAGGATGTCTTGTAACCGGGATTCCGAGTCTGATCGGGTCTTCCCGCTAGAAGGAATATCCTTCGTTGACCATGAGAGCTTGTGATGGGCTAAGTTGGGACACCCATGCAGGGTTATGAACTTTCGAAAGCCGTTCCCGCGGTTATGGGCAGATGGGAATTTGTTAATGTTCGGTTGTAGAAAACCTGAAGTTAAACTTAATTAAAACACATCAACCGCGTGTGTAACCATGATGGTCTCTTTCCGGCGGAGTCCGGGAAGTGAACACGGTGTTGGAGTTATGCTTGACGTAGGTTGTTCTAGGATCACTTCTTGATCATAGTTTCTCGACCGTGCTTTTGCCTTCTCTTCTCGCTCTCATTTGCGTATGTTAACCCCCAAATATGCTAGTCGCTTGTTGCAGTTCCACCTCATACCTTTTACCCTACCTATGAGCTTAAACAGTCTTGATCGCGAGGGTGTGAGATTGCTGAGTCCCCGTGACTCACAGATACTTCCAAAACCAGTTTGCAGGTGCCGATGTTACCGAGCAGGTGACGCAACCAAGCTCAAGGAGGAGCTCGATGAAGACCTTGTCCTTTGTGTTGTTTCGTTCTAGTTGATCAGAAGTGGAGCCCAGTTGGGACGATCGGGGATATGTGTAGCATTTGGGGTAGTCTTGTTTTATTTTGGTTCCGTAGTCGGACCCTGATTGTATCTGGTTGATGTAATGCTTTATTCATGTAATTGTGTGAAGTGGCAATTGTAAGCCAACTATCTATCTTTTTCCCTTATGTATTACGTGGGTTGTGTGAAGATTACCTCACTTGCGACATTGCTTTCAATGCGGTTATGCCTCTAAGTCATGCTTCGACACGTGGGAGATATAGCCACATCGAGGGCGTTACAAGTTGGTATCAGAGCATTCCCCGACTTACGAGCCCCCTGCTTGATCGAATCGTTGGCGTTGTTGAGTCTAGAAAAATGTTTTGAGTCATTTAGGATTATATATATCGGAGAGTTAGGACTTCTTTTTACTCCTCAGTCCCTTCGTCGCTCTGGTGAGGCATCCTGGCATAGAGTTTTGACTCTAATCTTCTCAAATTTCACTAATTTTTTTTAGGATCATGCGGGTATCTTGGAATCGTTCCAATGGTTTTGTGATGAGAACATTGTTCTTGGTGCCTCCTGTCATTTAGGGGTTGTGGCAGTGTCCCAGGGAGTTGAGCTCCGAGGTGTTGTTGTCATAATTTTATCGTTGCAGTTCTGGAATACCTGAGATTAGTTTTGCCGACATCGAAAATCTCTTTTATGCAGTTGTTGGTGAGATAACCTCGACGCCACCCGGTACTGGGGCGGGAGTTCGGGAGTATTGCCATAACTCATACAACGGATGCTTTTCGAAGGTTGAGGTAAACAATTTCCGAAGGTTTCTTGGTTCTGTGTTGAAGGATGGATACAGCTGGATGTAGGATTTGCTAGTTTGGGTGAGATATTATGCTTCCCCTGTAACCCCAAAACCTGATTGCATAACCAGAAAATTTCGGGAGTTTATAAGTGGGAATTCAAGTAGCTCTTAGGATATCTTTCCGACAGGTGTATGATATGAAATTGGGGTTCGACGTCTAGTGGTCCGCCTATCCACGGTTGGTTTTATAGTGGTCTTGTTGTGTCTTAAAGAGTCCTTGGCTATGACGACTCGAGGACGCTTCGTATGTCATGTGCACTGCCTTGTACATGATGGTGCTGTACGATCGAGCCCGTGTAGGCCCCACCATGAAAACTTCGGACGAAATCTCTATCATATGTTTGTTCCGGCTTATTCTACAAGCCAATCCTTTGTTTTGTTTTGAGTTGTGGTATTCGAGTTGCTTCAATGTCAAGTGTGGATTCCATACCTTCTTTAAACGGTGTTCTCATACTCCGATATGAATACCAATCCTTCATGATAATCGAGATTGTCATGCCAATTTGTTTTTAACCAGTGTGCTTCTCTTCAAGTGGATCTGATCATTTCAACATCCGCAAGATCAATTATCAGTTCTTCTCAACGGTGTTTGTTTCATTCGTCCCAAGTTGCCTTTGTTTTCCCACCCACCCACCCTTTTTCTGCTAGGACTCAGATATCTTAATCAAGTATCCATCTTATTGATGCGAGGCCTCTTCATTCCTTTTCCATCAATGTTTCTTATCTGGTGATTCTCATGAAGATTCTAAGGGAGCTTCTAGTTTATCATTCTTCGTTCTTTTTTCTTCTCCGGTGGAACCAGTTCAAGCTTTGTTGATCATATCCTTCCCTCGTTTCAAATGCTTTTCTTATGCCGGTGCACCTCATAATCATTCACCTCTCGCTATTCAATTATTCCGGAGTGCTGAAGATATCTCGGAAGCCTCGTCTTTTCCGTCAAGATCCGTTCAAACCTATTCCGAGGTTGCTATCTCATTCAAGCCATTTTTTTCTAACCGATGTATTCTCCCTTTCAAGTAATCCTTCTAAGGTGTTTCTTCTCAGTGGGCCCTAACCCACATGTCTTTTTTCAGGATCTTACCTGACTCTTCTTATTTTCCCGGAGCTATCCTCAAATTTCATTTTGAAGTTTGACGTAAGAATGAATTATCATAAGTCTTATGTTTTTCTCCAAGATCATCCACATTCTTTTCATCGTTGGCTCAATCTCTTCGCTTTTGATTCTTCCGGAGTGCCTCTACAATTATTGGTGGTGTTTCTCGTCGTAATTCTCAGATTTTGAAGACCGAAGAAGATTTTTTTTTTCTCAATCTTGCTCCATTCTCTTCAAGATTGATGATGCTAGCTTGTCGCCATTCTCTCATAATTGTTTTGATTGTGAGAATTCCTTTCACCTATCTAGAGTCCATCAATTCAGGTTTATTCATTCTCAGCTTTCAGTTATCATTCTCCAATCTTACCGGTGTTTCGTTCATGTGATCTCTAATCGGCTCGTGATCTCTTCGTTCTCATGTATCTAAATCCTCTAAAGCATCTTCGTTCATTTTATAATTCTTCCCGGTGTTTCTTTATCTTCTCTTCGTTCATTTTCAATTCTTACGGTGGTTCGTTCAAGAGTTCTCGTCATGCGTTATCATATTAATTCTTTCATTGTTTCATTCTACCACTGGATCGTTGAAGATCTTCTCAAGATCAAGTTATACCTCTCTTTAATCCTTTCCATGAGAATAAGTAATATGTCAAATCCATTTTTTGTCATCAATTTAATTGGTGAAGGATAAGCATAATGTAATTCTTATTCTTGTTTCATCCATATGTTAATCTTTTCTTTCGGAGTTCGTTCACGATGATTAAATTCTTGATTTCAAGTGCTCGTCTTTCTTTCTCGGAGTTCCAAGCTCTAATTATCATAGAGATCCATCTAATCATTGCAAGGTTTCACCTTGTGTTTTCGACCTCTCTTTCCTTCCGTTTGATCATTTCTTTTGTTACTGGAGTTCTTCATGAAGGTTCTTCATGATGGTTCATCAAGGATTTAATTCCTTCTCGAAGTGTTCATCAAATTTCTTTTTGGAGGTGCTCAAGTTCTTCTTCATCTTGCAATCCGGAGCGCAATTATTCTCCTTTATCTTTGAGGTGGTAATATATCATTCTTCATTCACAAAAAGGAAATATTTCAAATCCATCGATCTCGTTAGTGGAGTTATCTTGGGTTATATTTCACCAAAAGCCGTCCCTAAGGATTGTGGCTATCTATGGTGTTTATAAATGACCCAAGTTCTTCTTTTATCCTACCAGTGAGCTAGTTTCTCGTTGCCTTGGTCATACCAATCCAATTCTTTTTCCCGTGAATGGCTGGTTGCCACCTCATAATTTGAGATGTATTCCATAAGACCATATTAAGCTTACTCTTTTTCGTTGTTGGTGTTCCAACAACTCCGTTCGACCCTTGTCCTAAGGATGCCTTTTCAAACTCTTTTGTGACAGAAGTTGGCATTTTCTTCTCCATTCTTTTATTTCAATTATCTATATTATATTCTTTCGTTCCGGAGGCATTGTGATGTTACTCTTCTCAACTCATCATCTCGTTTGTCAAAGATCATGTTCTTTTCATGATTGTCCATTTAACCGGAGTGTCGTGCCCTCTTTTCAAGTTCTATCACCTTATCAAGTTCTTATTCAATTCCTTTCTTTTCAATCGGAGTGCTGCCCGAAGTTGTTCTTCCTTGTTCCTCTTTTCTAACGGAGTGTTTTTTAACTTCGTCATATCCGTTGTATTCTTTTCTCGAAATGGCTTAACCTTTGCAAGATTCTTTGGTTTCACTCGTTTGTCAAAGGAGCAACTTAGTTTTACCACTTCTCTTTCTCTTCCGTTTTTCCCTCCGGTGCCATTCTAGATCTCGGGACGAGATCCTCTCGTAGTGGTGGAGTGTTGTAACGCCCCGAGACCGATGTGCCAGGTGTCCTCCAGTTATTCGTTGTTGTTGCCTTGTCATTGCTTGCATGTCATGCATTGCATATCAAGTCATCATGTGCATTTCATTTGCATACGTGTTCGTCTCATGCATCCAAGCATTTTCCCTGTTGTCCGGTTTGCAATCCGGCGCTCCTATGTCATCCGGTGTCCCTTTCTACCTCTTTTGTGTGCGGGTGTTAAACGTTTTCGGATTGGACCGAGACTTGCCATGCGGCCTTGTTTTACTACCGGTAGACCGCCTGTCAAGTTTCGTGCCATTTGGACTTCGTTTGATACTCAAACGGTTAACCGAGGGACCGAAAAGGCCTCATGAGTGTTGCAGCCCAACACCCTTCCAAAGTGTCCCAAAACCCACCTAAGATCTCTCCATCATCTCGGTCGTTCGATCACAATCACGTGGCCGAAAACCGCACCACATTTGGAGCTTCCTAGCTCCTCCTACCTCTATAAATAGACCTCTCCCCGGAAATCCCGGGTCTTCTTCCCCTGAAACCCTAAAAATCCCCTCGCGCCGCTGCCGGACACGTCCGTCCCGGGCGGACGAAACCGCGCCGCCGCCCTCAGCCAACCGCGCGTCGACACGTCACCGCAGCCACCCTCTCTCTCCTCCGCGCCCGCCGCGGCCCGCGGGAGGCCCTCCCCGGCCCGAGCTGCGTGCCCCGCGTCTCTCTCACTGCGCCGCCGCCCATCCCGCCTGGTGCCGCCCGTCCGCTTCCGCCGGTGACGCCCGGCGTCGCACCTCGCCGGCCGGAGCCGAGCTCCGCCGCGGCCGGCCCGCACCTCCTCCGCCTCCGCCGCGGCTCCCCGCCGGCACTCCGGCTCCCCGCCTGCCGGATCCGGCGAGATCCGGCATGGGAGCACCTCGTCGTCCCTCTTCCCACCGACTCCGGCGAACTACGAACGCCGGCGAACATCAGGACGTGTGCAGCTACAGTAGATCTGAGATCTGGAAAATCCCCTCGGGTTGACTTTTTCCTCCGAACCCTAATGTTTTTTTGCATTCTTATACATGCTATAACTCCACATCCGTAGCTCCGATTTGCGCGTGTAGCATATCAAAATGTTCGCCTCGACGAGTACATCATTTCATCTCGTTGAATCATTTTCATTTGAGCTCATATTGATGCCCGAAATGCTGTTGGAAGAGGGCTATGTGAGTAATTTGTCAAATCTGTTTCAGCAAATGGCATTTTGTCATTTTTGCCATGATTAATGTGTGCATGCTATGATCCTGAGCTCTACATGTGTTTTGTGATATGCCATGCCATCTTTACAGTGGTGCTTACCATGTATTTTTGTGATATTTGTGGTGACTAGTACAAGCTTGCAAAGTAGCGTAATCGGTAATGCTGATTTCAGGGACTTAGAATTTCACTAAGTCCTTGTCCTGATTTTGTCGTTATGCCATATGTTGATGTTGTTTCCTAGTGATCCGTGCCTCTTTTGAGGATGATCAGTAATGATGCTTTGTTAATATTGTGGTGCTATATCCATCCATGTCTTTGTTTGCATTTATGGATCTCTCTAGCTTGAGTCAATCGAGCTCTACTTTTGCTATATCGTGAATCCTGACAGATTGTTGACTTGTTAGCGATTTTGTCGAGGATATTGCTATTGATCCGTGCATTCTATGTTGTTGTTATTGCCATGTCTAGCTTCTATGCCATGTATTCTTGATGGGTGTATTCTTAGTTTGTCATGCCATGCTCTGTAGTGAGTGCATCGAGTTCGTAAACATGCCTACTCGTTAACTGTTTTGCATGCTCCAGTTTTTCACTAAGTCTGAGATCTGTTTATGTTTTTGCTATGTTCACATGCTTGCAATTGTATTTTCTGATCCCTTTTGGCTCAAGGTCACTAAGGGACTTTTGTTAATTGCTTTGAGTAGCTTCATGCCATGCCTTGATTTGCCATGTTAAGTTCCTGTAGCATGTAGTTTTCAAGCTCTAAAGTGTGCTTCCTGATGATAAATTCCAGACTTGTGTTAATTTCACTAAGTCTGAAACCTGTTATCATTTGCATTTTTGCCATGCTTGTTTGAACCTGTTAATGGATGAATTTGCCGTAGCTCATTGTTCATATTTTGTCAAGCATCTTGAGTGGATCCCTGCCATGTATTTTGTTGCCATGTTTGAGTGTTGTAGCATATTTATCTTGATGCATTTAGATGGCTATTTGCTGTTTATCGTAGACCGGTGCCATATTTGTTTTGCTTGCCATTTCCAAACCGTGCATCCGATTCCCGTGATCTTTATATCGATTTCAACCGAAATCACCTCAACTTTCCAGTGAAACTCTTAGATTTCCAAGTTGAGGTAAGGTTCAATCATTCCTTTCCAAATCATGCATATGCACCGCATACCGCATCCCGCATATCATACCATGCTCATGTGTTGGTTGTTTACTATGTGGTGTGCTTCTTCATGGTGTTGCTTCTTCGGGTTGGTTCCGATAACGTCACGCTTGTGAGGACCCTTTCGACTACATCCTTTTGTCTTCTTCATGGACTCGTTCTTCTTCCTCGCGGGATTTCAGGCAAGATGACCATACCCTCGAAATCACTTCTATCTTTGCTTGCTAGTTGCTCGCTCTTTTGCTATGCCTATGCTGCGATACCTACCATTTGCTTATCATGCCTCCCATATTGTTGAACCAAGCCTCTAACCCACCTTGTCCTAGCAAACCATTGTTTGGCTATGTTACTGCTTTGCTCAGCCCCTCTTATAGCGTTGTTAGTTGCAGGTGAAGATTGAAGTTTGTTCCTTGTTGGAACATGGAGATGTTGTTCCTTGTTGGAACATGTTTACTTGTTGGGATATCACAATACCTCTTATATAATTAATGCATCTATATACTTGGTAAAGGGTGGAAGGCTCGGCCTTATGCCTGGTGTTTTGTTCCACTCTTGCCGCCCTAGTTTCCATCAAATCGGTGTTATGTTCCCAGATTTTGCGTTCCTTACGCGGTTGGGTTATAATGGGAACCCCTTGACAGTTCGCTTTGAATAAAACTCCTCCAGCAAGGCCCAACCTTGGTTTTACCATTTGCCACCTAGCCTTTTTCCCTTGGGTTAGGCCAGCCCAAGGGTCATCTTTATTTTAACCCCCCCGAGCCAGTGCTTGTCTAAGTGTTGGTCCAAACAGAGCCACTTGCGGCGCCACCTTGGGGAAACTTGAGGGCTGGTTTTAGCTGTACGTAGTGTTCATCCGGTGTTTCCCTGAGAACGAGATATGTGCAGCTCCCATCAGGATGTCGGCGCATCGGGCGGTCTTGCTGGACTTGTTTTACCATTGTCGAGGATGTCTTGTAACCGGGATTCCAAGTCTGATCGGGTCTTCCCACTAGAAGGAATATCCTTCGTTGACCGTGAGAGCTTGTGATGGGCTAAGTTGGGACACCCCTGCAGGGTTATGAACTTTCGAAATCCGTGCCCGCGGTTATGGGCAGATCGAAATTTGTTAATGTCCGGTTGTAGAAAACCTGAAGTTCAACTTAATTAAAACACATCAACCGCGTGTGTAACCATGATGGTCTCTTTCCAGCGGAGTCCGAGAAGTGAACACGGTGTTGGAGTTATGCTTGACGTAGGTTGTTCTAGGATCACTTCTTGTTCATAGTTTCTCGACCGTGCTTTTTCCTTCTCTTCTCGCTCTCATTTGCGTATGTTAGCCACCAAATATGCTAGTCGCTTGCTGCAGTTCCACCTCATACCTTTTACCCTACCTATGAGCTTAAATAGTCTTGATTGCGAGGGTGTGAGATTGCTGAGTCCCCGTGACTCACAGATACTTCCAAAACCAGTTTGCAGGTGCCGATGTTACCGAGCAGGTGACACAAACAAGCTCAAGGAGGAGCTCGATGAAGACATTGTCCTTTGTGTTGTTTCGTTCTAGTTGATCAGTAGTGGAGCCTAGTTGGGACGATTGGGGATATGTGTAGCATTTGGGGTAGTCTTCTTTTATTTTGGTTCCGTAGTCGGACCTTGATTGTATCTGGTTGATGTAATGCTTTATTCATGTAATTGTGTGAAGTGGCGATTGTAAGCCAACTATGTATCTTTTTCCCTTATGTATTACATGGGTTGTGTGAAGATTACCTCACTTACGACATTGCTTTCAATGCGGTTATGCCTCTAAGTCGTGCTTCGACACGTGGGAGATATATCCGCATCGAGGGCGTTACAGTAATATTGTTGAACTCATTCATGATGCTACTAAAAATTATTATGAGGGAGGAATACATGCTTGTAGGAGTGCAATAATATCAAGTTTTCCTCTCTATGTGTTTAAAGTTTTGAAGTTATACTTGTTTTGCCTTCCTATGCTAGTTGATTCTTGTTTCCATAAATTGTGTGCTCAGAAAATCCCTAGGCATAGGAAGTGGGTTAGGTTTAAATGTGCTAGTCATATTCTTCATGATGCTCTCTTTATGTTCAAGTCTTATCTTTCATGTGAGCATCATTGAAATCATCATGCATAGCTAAAAGGCATTAAAGAAAAGCGCTTGTTGGGGGACAACCCAATATTTACCGTTACTGTTTTTGTGTGTTTAAATGATTAAGCTACTGTAGTAATTATGTTTTATAGCTTTTGTTTCAATAAAGTGCCAAGTAAGACCTTTGGGAAGACTTGGGTGAAAGTTAATGTGATCTTGCTGTAAAAACAGAAACTTTGCGCCCACGAGATTAGCTACCATTTTTTACACAAGAGTGCTTTCGTGCTGATTCTTTTTGCAGAAGATTAATAGACAAATTCCTCACATCCACCAATTTATTTCATAATCTTTTGAGTACCATAAGTATGGTTAGTGTTCAGATCATTACAGACTGTTCTGTTTCTGACAGAATCTGTTTTCATTGCATAGTTTGCTTGTTTTCTAGTTTCTATGACTTATATTCCTGAATATAAATTGTAGAAATGATATCGTACAGTAGGCATTGTGTGAGAACAATTATGAACCTTGTCTTTGACAGTACCAAAGTGAATGGTTTACTCTTTGTCATACTAACCTATTGTGACGCCCGGATAATTAAGCTACAATAATTCCCTACTAAGGATGCCATGTCATCATGATTACTGTTGTTAAACTCGCGTTGGTTCGAATCCAGTCCAAATTCAAATTTTAAATTAAAGTCAAAAATAAAAGTTTTCAAACATAAAGCCTCAAATGTTCCAAGTGTGGCAAAGAATCCCTTGATATTTATCATGTTGGAACCAACCTCTTTTGAATTCCCGAAGTGTCCCTGGAAATTATTTAGTACTCCAACAACTTTTAAAATTGGCCTTTCCAATTTCAAAGAATGGTTAGACAACTTCCTTTGGCCTCAAACTTTTTGTGACTCCTAGAAATAATGCACCTGATTTATGTGTCAAGTCTCATATCTAACAAAACCCATTTATTTTTACATTTTAATAGAAAACAGTAGCTGAAATTGAAAACCGAAAATAGTTAAAATGAAAACTAGAAAACAAACCCCCCCTTCGTGCTGGGCCTTGGCCCAGTTGGCCAACCAGCTAGCCCACCTACACCTCACCCCTCCTCTGTACAGGAGATAGTGGGATCGTGGCACACATCCATGGCCATGGCCACGGCCTTGGCGTGCGTGGCGACCATCAGTGCTCCCTGACCGCCTACAAGACGTCCCCGACGCCCTCCCCTGAACCCTAGTCCCTATTCACCCACTCCCTCTCCTCTCCCTCTTACTCTTCTCCCCTCCAGATCTGCCGCACCCGAGCGGGAGCATGTTGGGCCACCATCGTCAACACGCCCCGGCGCCACCCCAGGCCGCACCAGAGCGTCTTGGAGCTCCCTCTTCCTCGCCTACGTCGACTACCTCGCCCCGTTCGAGCTCAGCGCCACAACAACGCCTACGCCATCTCCTCCATCCTCGGACGCCGCCGTCCTCGTCGTCGAGCCCGTTGCCAACCCCCTACGGCTCTCGGTGAGCCATGCCCTCCCCTTCTTCCCCCTCCGTTGCAGTGCTCCCCCATGAAGCCTGCCGTCGCACTCGCGCCCGTCCCCTAGACGCGGCCCCGTGCGCGCGTGGCCATGCCCCGAGCTGCTCGCCTCCTGCCGCGCCGGACTAACCGCGCCGACCGCAGCCACCCTCGCACCCGGGCTCCTCCCTATACGCGCCCACGGCATCTCCGGTCACGCCCGAGCCCGAACGCTCTCGCCTCACGCCAGCCTTACCCATGCCACGCTCGCTGCTCCCCGCATCTGCCCTGGCCGCCCGCTGCTTGTGCTAGCCACCACGCCCGCCGCTTTGCTACAACACGCCTCCCGCCTGCTGCCTTGCAGCAGCTGCTGCTGTCCTGCGGGCCGCCTCCGTCGCTCATCTCCCACGACGCTGCACCCCGGTTCCCCTGCTGTTGCTCGCTCCCGCCCCCGCTCTCGCCCGCTGCCACCGGCGTCCCACCTCCAGCCGCGCTCGCGTGCGCCCATCGCATCCCCCCACACGCCCACACCGCGCCCGCTGCAGCCGCGGCAGCCTCGCGGATGACGCCCCGGCCGCACCCCTACGCCCTTGTCGCTGCCGTTCACGCCGACCGACGTCGTGCGCCTGGCCGCGCGCTAGGCCCCAAGCCGCGCCGCGCCGGTGCCCCCGCCACCAGAGCGGGCCACGGCCTCGGCCTGCACCTGGGCGGGCTGCGGCCTCTGCCAGCACCCGCTGCCCTTTCGCCCGGTAAGGCCTTGTGGGCCGCTGACCAGGAGGGCCCACGCTCCTGTAAAAAAAGGGTTTTTAAAAAATGTATATTAATAAAAATAATTAAGTAATTAATTAGTCGGTAATTAATTATTTAAGTTAATTAACTCCGTTTAACTACCCTAATTAACTAGGTTAACTAATTAGTAGATCTGTTTAATTAAGTTGGTCAATGATAGGTGGACCCCAGTCAACCTTTTGATCGGTCAACAGTTGACTGTTGACTGCTGACTCAGCAGTCAACATGGCCCACTGCCAGCCTCTGTGTAGACTTTGTGTGTGCATGTAGCAATTTAGTCTTTTTTAATTAATATTAAATCCAGTAGTTCCATAATATTGTTTTAAACATCAAAAAATTGTAGAAATTAATCCGTAACTAGAATGAAAAAAATTTATACATGAAAGTTCCTCAGAACGACGAGACGAATCCGGACACGCAGCCCGTTCATACGCCACACATCCCTAGCATAGCGAACACGCAACTTTACCCCTCCGGTTCCTCTGTCCAAAAATGCGAAACGCCGGGAATACTCCCCGGATATTTCCCCCCTTCACCGGTATCACCTATCCTGACTTTAGGACACCCGTAGCACAATGTATTTGCCGCGTCTTGCTTTATGTTACATTTGATTTCTCGGTTATTTATTGTGTTCCCCTGATACGTCTCCAACGTATCTATAATTTTTGATTGCTCCATGCTATATTATCTACTGTTTTGGACGTTATTGGGCTTTATTATCCACTTTTATATTATTTTTGGGACTAACCTATTAACCGGAGGCCCAGCCCAGAATTGCTGTTTTTTGCCTATATTAGGGTTTCGAAGAAAAGGAATATCAAACGGAGTCCAAACGGAATGAAACCTTCGGGAACGTGATTTTCTCAACGAACAAGACCCGGGAGACTTGGACCCTACGTCAAGGAAGAAAAGAGGAGGCCATGAGGTAGGGGGCGCGCCAACCCCCCCCCCCCAGGCGCGCCCTCCACCCTCGTGGGCCCCCTGTTGCTCCACCGGCGTACTCCTTCCTCCTATATATACCTACGTACCCCCAAACGATCAGATACGGAGCCAAAACCCTAATTCCACCGCCGTAACTTTCTGTATCCACGAGATCCCATCTTGGGGCCTGTTCCGGAGCTCCACCGGAGGGGGCATCGATCACGGAGGGCTTCTACATCAACACCATAGCCCCTCCGATGAAGTGTGAGTAGTTTACCTCAGACCTACGGGTCCATAGTTAGTAGCTAGATGGCTTCTTCTCTCTTTTTGGATCTCAATACAATGTTCTCCCCCTCTCTTGTGGAGAACTATTCGATGTAATATTCTTTTTGCGGTGTGTTTGTTGAGACTGATGAATTGTGGGTTTATGATCAAGTCTATTTATGAATAATATTTGAATCTTCTCTGAATTCTTTTTTGTATGATTGGTTATCTTTGCAAGTCTCTTCAAATGATCAGTTTGGTTTTGCCTACTAGATTGATCTTTCTTGCAGTGGGAGAAGTGCTTAGCTTTGGGTTCAATCTTGCGATGTCCTTTCCCAGTGACAGTAGGGGCAGCAAGGCATGTATTGTATTGTTGCTATCGAGGATAACAAGATGGGGTTTTCTTCATATTGCATGAGTCTATCCCTCTACATCATGTCATATTGCTTAAGGCGTTACTCTGTTTTTAACTTAATACTCTAGATGCATGGTAGATAGCAGCCGATGAGTGGAGTAATAGTAGTAGATGCAGGCAGGAGTCGGTCTACTTGTCTCGGACGTGATAGCTATATACATGATCATACCTAGATATTCTCATAACTATGCTCAATTCTGTCAATTGCTCAATAGTAATTTGTTCACCCACCGTAGAATACTTATGCTCTCGAGAGAAGCCACTAGTGAAACCTATGGCCCCCGGGTCTATCTTCATCATATTAATCTCCTACTACTTAGTTATTTCCTTTGCTATTTACTTTGCCTTTATTTTACTTTGCATCTTTATCATAAAAATACCAAAAATATTATCTTATCATATCTATCAGATCTCACTCTCGTAACTGGCCTTATAGGGATTGACAACCCCTATTTGCGTTGGTTGCGAGGATTTATTTGTTTTGTGCAGGTACAAGGGACTCGCGCGTAGCCTCCTACTCGATTGATACCTTGGTTCTCAAAAACTGAGGGAAATACTTACGCTACTTTGCCGCATCATCCCTTCCTCTTCGGGGAAAACCAACGCAGTGCTCAAGTGGTAGTAAGAAAGATTTCTGGCGCCGTTGCCGGGGAGGTCTACGCAAAAGTCAACATACCAAGTACCCATCACATACCCTTATCTCCCGCATTACATTATTTGCCATTTGCCTCTCGTTTTCCTCTCCCCCACTTCACCCTTGCCGTTTTATTCGCCCTCTCTCTCTATCCTCCCTCTCTTTCTCTATTTGCCTCTTTTTGCCCGCTTGCTTTTTGTTTGCTTGTGTGTTAGTTTTCTTGCTTGTCCCCATGGCTCAAGATAATAAAAAAATTGTGTGACTTCACCAATACCAACAATAATGATTTTATTAGCACTCCGATTGCTCCTCTTACCGATGCTGAATCTTGTGAAATTAATACTGCTTTGCTGAATCGTGTCATAAAAGATCCGTTTTCCGGCCTTCCTAGTGAAGATGCCGCTACCCATCTAAATAGCTTCGTTGATTTATGTGACATGCAAAAGAAGAAAGACATGGATAATGATACTGTTAAATTGAAGCTATTTCCTTTTTCGCTTAGAGGTCGTTCTAAATCTTGGTTTTCGTCTTTGCCTAAAAATAGTATTGATTCATGGAACAAGTGCAAAGATGCTTTTATCTCTAAGTATTTTCCTCCCGCTAAGATCATCTCTCTTAGAAACGATATTATGAATTTTCAGCAACTTGATCATGAACATGTTGCACAAGCTTGGGAGAGAATGAAGATAATGATACGTAATTGCCATACTCATGGTTTAAATTTGTGGATGATTATACAAAAAATTTATGCCGAATTGAATTTTGCTTCTAGAAATCTTTTAGATTCGGCCGCGGGAGGCACTTTTATGGAGAACACTTTAGGAGAAGCTACTAAACTCCTAGATAATATTATGGTTAATTATTCTCAATGGCATACTGAAAGATCTACTAATAAAAAGGTCCATGCGATAAAGGAAATTAATGTTTTGAGTGGAAAGATGGATGAATTTATGAATTTATTTGCTAATAAGAGTGTTTCTTCTGATCCTAATGATATGACCTTGTCTACTTTGATTGAGAATAATAATGAATCTATGGATGTGAATTTTGTTAGTAGGAACAGTTTTGGTAACAACGCGTATAGAGGAAATTTCAACCCTAGGCCTTATCCTAGTAATTCCTCTAATAATTATGGTAATTCCTACAACAATTCTTATGGAAATTATAATAATATGCCCTCTGATTTTGAATCTAATATTAAAGAATTTATTACTTCGCAAAAGAATTTTAATGCTATGATTGAAGAAAAATTGCTTAAGATTGATGATTTGGCTAGGAACGTTGATAGAATTTCTCTTGATGTTGATTCTTTGAAACTTAGATCTATTCCACCTAAGCATGATATCAATGAGTCTCTCAAAGCCATGCGAACTTCCATTGATGAGTGCAAAGAAAGAACCGCTAGGATGCGTGCTAAGAAAGATGCCTTTATAAGAACATGTTCTTCTAGTTCCTATGAAAATAAAGATGAATATCTAAAAGTTATTGATCTGTCCCCTATTAAATCTTTGTTTTGAAATTTGAATCTTGATAATATTGGGACTGAATATGATCCACCTTTACCTAGAAGGCGTTCCAAGAATTCAGAATTTGTTGATCTTGGCGCTAAATTTGATAAAAGTGGGATCGAAGAAATTAAAACCCTAGATGTTGCTAAACCCACTATTATGGATTTCAAAGAATTTAACTATGAAAATTTCTATTTGATTTATTGTATTTCCTTCTTGCAATCTGTGCTAAATTCTCCTCACACTTATAGTCAAAATAAAGCGTTTACTAAACATATCGTTGATGCCTTGATGCAATCTTATGAAGAAAAACTAGAATTGGAAGTTTCTATCCCTAGAAAACTTTATGATGAGTGGGAACAAACTATTAAAATTAAAATTAAATATCATGAATACTATGCTTTATGTGATTTGGGTGCTAGTGTTTGCACGATTCCAAAGACTTTGTGTGATTTGTTAGGTTTCCGTGATTTTGATGATTGGTCTCTAAACTTGCACCTTGCGGATTCCACTATTAAGAAACCTATGGGAAGAATTAATGATGTTCTTATTGCTGCAAATAGGAATTATGTTCCTGTATATTTTATTGTTCTTGACATAGATTGCAATCCTTCATGTCCTATTATTCTTGGTAGACCTTTCCTTAGAATGATTGGTGCAATTATTGATATGAAGGAAGGAAATATTAGATTCCAATTTCCATTAAGGAAAGGCATGGAAGACTTTCCTAGAAAGAAAATTAAATTACCTTATGAACCTATTATGAGAGCCACTTATGGATTTCCTACCAAAGATGGCAATACCTAGATCTATTCTTGGTTGTTATGCCTAGCTAGGGGCGTTAAACGATAGCGCTTGTTGGGAGGCAACCCAATTTTATTTTTATTCCTTGCCTTTTGCTACTGTTTAGTAATAAATAATTTATCTAGCCTCTGTTTTGGTTGTGTTTTTTGTGTTTAATTAGTGTTTGTGCCAAGTAGAACCGTTGGGAAGACTTGGGGAAAGTCTTGTTGAACTTGCTGTAAAAACAGAAACTTTAGCGCTCACGAGAACTGCTGTCATTTTTATTTGGAAAGTGTTATTTAGTTAATTATTTTTGCAGATGATTAATAGGCAAATTCCTCACGTCCAGCTATTTATTTTAGAATTTTTGGGGTTCCAGATCTTGCGCTAGCTACAGATTACTACAGACTGTTATGTTTTTGACAGATTCTGTTTTTCGTGTGTTGTTTGCTTATTTTGATGAATATATGGCTAGTAAAATAGTTTAGAAACCATAGATAAGTTGGAATATAGTAGTTCTAACACCAATATAAATAAATAATGAGTTCATTACAGTACCTTGAAGTGGTCTTTTATTTTCTTTCGCTAACGGAGCTCACGAGATTTTCTACTATAAGTTTTGTGTTGTGAAGTTTTCAAGTTTTTGGTAAAGATTTGATGGATTATGGAACAAGGAGTGGCAAGATACTAAGCTTGGGGATTCCCATGTAATCCCCAAGATAATCTAAGGACACCTAAAATCCAAGGCTTGGGGATGCCCCGGAAGGCATCCCCTCTTTTGTCTACTTCTATCGGTAACTTTACTTGGAGCTATATTTTTATTCGCCACATGATATGTGTTTTGCTTGGAGCATCTTGTATTATTTGAGTCTTTGCTTTTTATTTTACCACAATCATCCTTGCTGTACACACCTTTTGAGAGAGCCATACATGATTTGGAATTTGTTAGAATACTCTATGTGCTTCGCTTATATCTTTTGAGTTATATAGTTTTGCTCTAGTACTTCACTTATATCTTTTAGAGCACGGTGGTGGATTTGTTTTATAGAAACTATTGATCTATCATGCTTCACTTAGATTATTTTGAGAGTCTTAATAGAATGGTAATTTTCTTAAAATCCTAATATGCCAGGTATTCAAAGTTAGTAAAATTTCCTTAAGAGTGTTTTAAATACTAAGAGAAGTTTGATGCTTGATGATTGTTTTGAGATACGGAAGTGCTAGTTGAGTAGTTGTGAAATTGAGAAATACTTGTGTTGAATTTTGCAAGTCCCGTAGCATGCACGTATGGTAAACGTTATGCAACCAATTTGAAACATGAGGTGTTATTTGATTGTCTTCCTTATGAGTGGCGGTCCGGGACAAGCGATGGTCTTTTCCTACCAATCTATCCCCCTAGGAGCATGCGCGTAGTACCGAGGTTTTTGACGCCTTGTAGATTTTTGCAATAAGTATGTGAGTTCTTTATGACTAATGTTGAGTCCATGGATTATACGCACTCTCACCCTTCCATCCTTGCTAGCCTCTTCGGTGTCGTGTATTGCCCTTTCTCACATTGAGAGTTGGCGCAAACTTCGCTGGTGCAACCAAACCCCGTGATATGATACGCTCTTTCACACGTAAGCCTCCTTATATCTTCCTCAAAACAGCCACCATACCTACCTATTATGGCATTTCCATAGCCATTCCGAGATATATTGCCATGCAACTTTCCATCATTCTGTTCATCATGACACATTCATTATTGTCATATTGCTTAGCATGATCATGTAGTTGACATAGTATTTCTGGTAAAGCCACCATTCATAATTCTTTCATACATGTCACTCTTGGTCCACTGCATATCTCGATACACCGCCGGAGGCATTCATATAGAGTCATCCTTTGTTCTAGTGTCGAGTTGTAATCATTGAGTTGTAAATAAATAAAAGTGTGATGATCATCATTTTCTAGAGCATTGTCCCAAGTGAGGAGTAAATAAATAAATAAATAAGAGAAAGGCCATAAGAAAGAGAAGGCCCAAAAAATGAGAGAAAAAGAGAGAAGGGACAATGTTACTATCCTTTGACACACTTGTGCTTCAAAGTAGCACCTTAATCTTCATGTTAGAGAGTCTCTTGTTTTGTCACTTTCATATACTAGTGGGAATTTCTCATTATATAACTTGGCTTGTATATTCCAACAATGGGCCTCCTCAAGTGCAGTAGGTCTTCGTGAGCAAGCAAGTTGGATGCACACCCACTAGTTTCTTTTGTTGAGCTTTCATACATTTATAGCTCTAGTGCATCCGTTGCATGGCAATCCCTACTCCTTGCATTAACATCAATCGCTGGGCATCTCCATAGCCCATTGATTAGCCTCGTTGATGTGAGACTTTCTCCTTTTTTGTCTTCTCCACATAACCCCCCTCATTATATTCTATTCCACCCATAGTGCTATGTCCATGGCTCGCGCTCATATATTGCGTGAAAGTTTATAGGTTTGAGATTACTAAAGTATGAAACAATTGTTTGGCTTGTCATCGGGGTTGTGCATGATGAGAGCATTCTTGTGTGACGAAAATGAAACATGACTAAACTATATGATTTGGTAGGGATGAACTTTCTTTGGCCATGTTATTTTGAGAAGACATAATTTCTTAGTTAGTATGCTTGAAGTATTATTATTTTTATGTCAATATGAACTTTTGTCTTGAATCTTTCGGATCTGAATATTCACACCACAATTGAGAAGAATTACATTAAAATTATGCCAAGTAGCACTCCGCATCAAAAATTCTGTTTTTATCATTTACCTACTCGAGGACGAGCAGGAATTGAGGTTGGGGATGCTTGATACGTCTCCAACGTATCTATAATTTTTGATTGCTCCATGCTATATTATCTACTGTTTTGGACTTTATTGCTTTATTATCCACTTTTATATTATTTTTGGGACTAACCTATTAACCGGAGGCCCAGCCCAGAATTGCTGTTTTTTTTGCCTATTTTAGGGTTTCGAAGACCAGGAATATCAAACGGAGTCCAAATGGAATGAAACCTTCGGGAACGTGATTTTCTCAATGAACAAGACCCAGGAGACTTGGACCCTACGTCAAGGAAGAAAAGAGGAGGCCACGAGGTAGGGGCACCTACCCCCCTAGGCGCGCCCTCCACCCTCGTGGGCCCCCTGTCGCTCCACCGACGTAATCCTTCCTCCTATATATACCTACGTACCCCAAACGATCAGATACAGAGCCAAAACCCTAATTCCACTGCCGTAACTTTCTGTATCCATGAGATCCCATCTTGGGGCCTGTTCCGGAGCTCCGTCGGAGGGGGCATTGATGACCCACAAGTATAGGGGATCTATCGTAGTCCTTTCGATAAGTAAGAGTGTCGAACCCAACGAGGAGCAGAAGGAAATGATAAGCGGTTTTCAGCAAGGTATTCTCTGCAAGTACTGAAATAAGTGGTAACAGATAGTTTTGTGATAAGATAATTTGTAACGAGCAACAAGTAACAAATGTAAATAAAGTGCAGAAAGGTGGCCAATCCTTTTTGTAGCAAAGGACAAGCCTGGACAAACTCTTATATAAGGAAAAGCGCTCCTGAGGACACATGGGAATATCGTCAAGCTACTTTTCATCACGTTCATATGATTCACGTTCGGTACTTTGATAATTTGACATGTGGGTGGACCGGTGCTTGGGTGATGTTCTTACTTGAACAAGCATCCCACTTATGATTAACCTCTATTGCAAGCATCTGCAACTACAACAAAAGTATTAAGGTAAACCTAACCATAGCATGAAACATATGGATCCAAATCAGCCCCTTACGAAGCAATGCATAAACTAGGGTTTAAGCTTCTGTCACTCTAGCAACCCATCATCTACTTATTACTTCCCAATGCCTTCCTCTAGGCCCAAATAATGGTGAAGTGTTATGTAGTCGACGTTCACATAACACCCCTAGAGGCTAGACAACATACATCTCATCAAAATATCGAACGAATACCAAATTCACATGACTACTAATAGCAAGACTTCTCCCTTGTCCTCAGGAACAAACGTAACTACTCACAAAACATATTGATGTTCATAATCAGAGGGGTAATAATATGAATAAAGGATCTGAACATATGATCTTCCACCAATTAAACCAACTAGCATCAACTACAAGGAGTAATTAACACTACTAGCAACCTACTAGCACCAATCCCGGACTTGGAGACAAGAATTGGATACAAGAGATGAACTAGGGTTTTGAGATGAGATGGTGCTGATGAAGATGTTGATGGAGATTGCCCTCTCCCGATGAGAGGAGCGTTGGTGATGACGATGGCATTGATTTCCCCCTCCGAGAGGGAAGTTTCCCCGGCAGAACAGCTCTACCGGAGCCCTAGATTTGTTCCGCCAAGGTTCCGCCTCATGGCGGCAGAGTTTCGTCCCGAAAGGTTGCTTCCTATTTTTTTCTCGACGAAAGACTTCATATAGCAGAATATGGTCATCGGAGAGCCACCAGGGGGCCCACAAGGTAGGGGGCACGCCCCCCACCCTCATGGACAGGGTGTGGGCCCCCTGGTCTTCATCTTTGGCGAGGATTTTTCATTATTTATTATAAGGTACTCCGTGGAATTTCGGGACTTTTGGAGTTGTGCAGAATAGGTCTCTAATATTTGCTCCTTTTCCAGCCCAGAATTCCAACTGCCGGCATTCTCCCTCCTTATGTGAACCTTGTAAAATAAGAGAGAATAGCCATAAGTATTGTGACATAATGTGAAATAACAGCCCATAATGCAATAAATATCGATATAAAAGCATGATGCAAAATGGACGTATCAACTCCCCCAAGCTTAGACCTCGCTTGTCCTCAAGCGAAAGTCGATAACCATAAATATGTCCCCATGTTTAGAGGTAGAGGCGTCGATAAAAATAAAATACAGACATGAAGGCATCATGATTATTCTCATAACAGCAACATATATAGATAATGTCATATGATTACTTATGTTCAAGTGATGATCTATTCACAATGCAAAAGTATGAATCAGAAACCTTATTGAGAACCAAAAAACTATAACCTCAGTCACTGAAGCAATTGCAATTTATCATAACATCAGAAAGAGTCTATGTCAGAGCTAAAAAGCAAGTCCACATACTCAACTATCATCTAGTCCTTCATAATTGCTAACACTCACGCAATACTTGTGGTTACGGAGTTTTAATCGGACACAGAGAAAGATAGGGGCTTATAGCTTTGCCCCACAACCTTTTACCTCAAGGGTAATGTCAACAATAATAACTCATGCCCCCCTACATCCAATTATTAGATATATATATATATATATATATATATATATATATATATATCAGGTTCTTTCCAACATGCTGGGCTTGCCAAAGGATAAAATAAAAAGGGAGAGGTGAAGATCACCATGACACTTTCATAAGGTAGAAGATAATAATAAAAGATAGGCCCTTCGCAAAGGGAAGCAGAGGTTGCCATGCGCTTTTATGGTTGGATGCACAAAATCTTAATGCGAAAGAATGTCACTTTATATTGCCCCTTGTGATATGAACCTTTATTATGCAGTCCGTCACTTTTATTATTTCCACATCACAAGATCGTATAAAGCTTATTTCTCCCACACTAATCATACATATTTAGAGCAATTTTTATTGCTTTGCACCGATGACAACTTACTTGAAGGATCTTACTTAATCCATAGGTAGATATGGTGGAAGCTCATGGCAAAACTGGTTTAAGGGTATTTGGAAGCACAAGTAGTATCTCTACTTGGTGCTGAGAATTTGGCTAGCATGAGGGGGAAAGGCAAACTCAACATGTTGGATGATCCATGACAACATACTTTATCTCAAATATAAGAAAACATAACCCATTACGTTGTCTTGTCCAACATCAACTCTTTAGCATGTCATATTTTGACGAGTGCTCCCAATCATAAAAGATGTTAATAATAGTATATTTATATGTGAAACCTCTCTTTCCTTATTACTTCCTATTAATTGCAACGATGACCAAAGCTATGTCTGCCAACTCCCAACAACTTTTAATCATCACACTCTTTCTATGTGAAGTCATTACTATCAATAAGATCAATATGAACTTTTGTTTCTTTTTATTCTTTTTCTCTTTTCTTTTATTCACCCAAGATCATAGAAAGAAAATCAAGCCCTTGACTCAACACTAATCTTTATTATATAGCTCAGGGACTTGGTTACATAGAGAGATCATAAGGCAAAACTCAAAACTAGATCATGCCATAAACTTTATTCTACTAGATCAAAATACTACTAATGGGATCGAACTAAGGAAAACGGTAAAGATAGGAGTTGTGATTGTGATACGATACCGGGGCACCTCCCCCAAGCTTGGCGGTTGCCAAGGGGAGTGCCCATACCCATGTTATTATATCTCCTTGGTTGGTGAAGATGGAGGTGATGTTGACTTAGTTGATGGCATAGACTTCTCCCTTAATTTACGCTTGAGGACGGCATTTTGATCCCTGAGATCATCAATCTCCCACTCCATGGTTAATATCTTTTTGCATAGGTCCTGCTTATTTTCCTGCGAGAGACGAAAAGGGATAAACTCGAATTTTGGTTCCTTTACCCTATCAGGGAGACTTGACTTTTTGAACTCCACGTGCATATCCCCAGGTTGAGGTAATGGGGCTTCATCTTCATCTGAGCTCGTCTCCTCCTTCCCTTTGGGTTCATAGTCCTCTTCTTCCTTCGTGGTCCAACCATCGTGCTCCACATCTCCATAGACATTAGGATTAGCAAAGTAATCACCCACATAGCTTTCTCCTTCCGAATCCTGGGAAGACATGTTGATCTAATCTGCAGTGGGACAGCTCGAAACAAAAACAGAGGATAGTTGCGTGATATGGGAGTCAAAACCTTCGGGGGAATATATAGTGAACTTTTACCGACCAAAATACGTATCGTGCAACAAAACGGAGTCCGGAAGGCACATGAGGTGCTCATGAGGTAGGGGGTGTGCCCAGGGGGTAGGGCGCGCCCTCCACCCTTGTGGGGCCCTCATGTCCTTCCCGGACTGCTACTTAATTTTCTATTTTTCTAAATATTCCAAAACAAGAAATATTGCCTTAAAAATTGTTTTGGAGTCGGTTTACTTACCGTACCACATACCTATTCCTTTTCGGAGTCTCAAACGTTCTGGAAAGTGTCCCTTATGTATTCCTCCGGGGTTATGGTTTCAATAATATTGGTTTCAATATTTATGGGATTACCTGAGATATAATGTTTAATTCTTTGACCGTTTACCACCTTCGGATTTGTGCCTTAGAAGTTGTTGATTTTTATGGCACCGGAGCGATAGACCTCCTCGATAACATAGGGGCCTTCCCATTTAGAGAGAAGTTTCCCTGCAAAAAATCTTAAACGAGAGTTGTATAGCAATACATAATCACCTACATTAAACTCACGCTTTTGTATCCTTTTGTCATGCCATCTTTTAACCTTTTCTTTAAACAACTTGGCATTTTCATAAGCTTGGGTTCTCCATTCATCAAGTGAGCTAATATCAAATAACCTCTTTTCACCAGCAAGTTTGAAATCATAATTGAGCTCTTTAATAGCCCAATATGCCTTATGTTCTAGTTCGAGAGGTAAGTGACATGCTTTTCCATATACCATTTTATATGGAGACATACCCATAGGATTTTTATATGCAGTTCTATAGGCCCATAATGCATCATCAAGTTTCTTGGACCAATTCTTTCTAGATCTATTGACAGTCTTTTGCAAAATTAATTTGAGTTCTCTATTACTCAATTCTACTTGACCACAAGACTGTGGGTGATACGGAGATGCAATTCTATGATTGACGTTATATTTAGCAAGCATTTTACGGAAAGCACCATGAATAAAATGTGAACCACCATCAGTCATTAAATATCTAGGGACTCCAAACCTCAGAGAAATAACTTCTTTAAGCATTTTAATAGAAGTGTTATGATCAGCACTACTAGTTGGAATAGCTTCTACCCACTTAGTAACGTAATCAACAGCAACTAAAATATGTGTATATCCATTAAAGGCAAGAAAAGGTCCCATATAATCAAAGCCCCAAACATCAAACGGTTCAATAACAAGTGAATAATTCATAGGCATTTATTAACGTCTACTAATATTACCAATTCTTTGACATTCATCACAAGATAGGACAAACTTACGGGCATCCTTGAAGAGAGTAGGCCGATAAAAACCGGATTGCAATACCTTATGTGCAGTTCTATCTCCCGCATGGTGTCCTCCATAAGTTTCAGAGTGGCACTTGCGTAGGATTTGTTCCTGTTCATGCTCAGGTACACAACGTCCAATAACACCATCTACTCCTTCTTTATAAAGATGTGGGTCATCCCAAAAGTAATGTCTCAAATCATAGAAGAACTTTTTCTTTTGTTGGTATGTGAAGCTAGGTGGCATAAATTTAGCAACTATGTAATTAGCATAATCGGCATACCAAGGGGTACTACGAGAAGTACTTATGACATTTAATTGTTCATCAGGAAAGCTATCATCAATAGGTAGTGGGTCATCAAGAACATTCTCTAACCTAGATAAGTTGTCTACAACGGGGTTCTCAGCTCCTTTTCTATCAACAATATGCAAATCAAATTCTTGTAGCAAGAGAACCCATCTAATAAGTCTAGGTTTAGCATCTTTCTTCTCCATAAGATATTTAATAGCAGCATGATCAGTGTGGATAGTTACTTTAGAATCAACAATATAAGGTCTGAACTTATCACAAGCAAATACAACTGCTAAAAGTTCTTTTTCAGTAGTAGCATAATTTCTTTGAGCATTGTCTAGGGTCTTACTAGCATAATGGATAACATTTAATTTCTTATCAACTCTTTGCCCTAGCACAGCACCTACAGCATAATCGCTAGCATCACACATAATTTCAAAGGGTAAATTCCAATCAGGTGGCTGAACAATAGGTGCAGAGACTAATGCTTTCTTAAGTATTTCAAATGCTTCTACACAATCATCATCAGAGACAAATGGTATATCTTTTTGTAATAAATTAGTCAGAGGCCAAGAAATTTTTGAGAAGTCCTTAATGAACCTCCTATAAAATCCGGCGTGACTAAGGAAACTTCTTATACCTTTGATGTCCTTGGGACATGGCATCTTTTCAATAGCATCAACCTTGGCTTTATCAACTTCAATACCTCTTTCAGAAACTTTATGCCCCAAGACAATACCTTCATTAACCATAAAGTGGCACTTTTCCAATTCAAGACAAGATTAGTTTCTTCACATCTCTGCAAAACTCGATCAAGATTGCTCAAGCAATCATCAAAAGAAGATCCATAGACGGAAAATTCGTCCATGAAAACCTCACAAAGCTTTTCACAAAAGTCAGAGAATATAGCCAGCATGCATCTTTGAAAGGTAGCAGGTGCATTACATAAACCAAAAGGCATACGTCTATAAGCAAAAGTACCAAAAGGGCATGTAAAAGAAGTCTTTGATTGATCTTTAGCCGACATAGGTATTTGAGAGAAACCAAAATAACCATCTAGAAAGCAGTAATGTGTATGCTTGCATAATCTTTATAGCATTTGATCGATAAAAGGTAAGGGGTAATGATCTTTCTTAGTAGTCTTACTTAATTTGCGGAAATCAATTACCATCCTATAACCTGTAATAATTCTTTGTGGAATCAATTCATCTTTATCATTAGGAACAACAGTAATACCTCCCTTCTTAGGGACACAATGAACAGGACTTACCCACTGACTATCAGCAACGGGATAAATTATACCTGCCTCCAGAAGCTTTAGTATTTCTTTTCTTACCACTTCTTTCATTTTAGTATTCAGACGTCGTTGAGGATCACGAACTGGTTTGGCACCTACTTCCAAATTTATTTTATGTTGACATAGAGTGGGACTAATGCCCTTAAGATCATCAAGAGTATTTCCAATAGCAGCACGGTGCTTCTTCAGAGTTTTCAATAATCTTTCTTCTTCATGCTCTGAAAGGTTAGTACTAATAATAACAGGATATATCTTCTTTTCATCAAGATAAGCATACTTAAGATTATTAGGCAACGGCTTAAGCTCAAACACGGGATCACCCTTAGGTGGAGGGGGATCCCCTAGGATTTTAACAGGAAAATTGTGTTTTAGAATAGGTTCTTGTTTAAAGAATACTTCATCTATTTCCCTTCTTTCATTCATAAACATATCATTCTCATGGTCTAGCAAATATTGTTCCAAAGGATAACTAGGAGGTATGGCAATAGAAGCAAGACCAATAATTTCATCCTTACTAGGCAATTCTTCTTCACAGTGTTGTTTACTAAATTTAGAGAAATTAAACTCATGAGTCATATCTTCTAAGCCGACAGTAACAACATCCCTTGTGCAATCTATGGTAGCATTAACAGTATTTAAGAAGGGTCTACCAAATATAATGGGACAAAAGCTATCTTGTGGGGAACTGAGAACAAGAAAATCAGCAGGATATTTAGTTTTCCCGCACAAGACTTCAACATCTCTAACAATTCCCACTGCTGAAATATTATCTCTATTAGCAAGTTTAATTGTGACATCAATATCTTCTAACTCAGTAGGTGCAATTTCATGCTTGATTTCTTTATACAAGTCATAAGGTATAACACTAGCACCAGCACCCATATCACATAAGCCATGATAACAATGTTCTCCTATTTTAACAGAAATAACAGGCACGCCTACCACAGGTCTATGTTTATCTTTAGCACAAGGTTTAGCAATTCTAGCAGTTTCACCACAGAACTGAATAACATGCCCATCAATATTATCAGACAAGAGATCTTTAACAATATCAACATTAGGTTCAACTTTAACTTGCTCAGGAGGTATATAAGTTCTAATATTTCTTTTACGAACCACAGTTGAAGCTTTAGCATGATCCTTTATTCTAACAGGGAAAGGTGGTTTCTCAACATAAGAAGTAGGAACAATAGGATCATTATAAGTGACAGCCTTTTCTTCAACTTTAATAGGTGCAGCTACTTTTACTTCTATGGGAGGATGATATTTAAACCACTTCTCCTTAGGGAGATCAACATAAGTAGCAAAAGATTCACAGAAAGAAGCTACTATCTCAAAATCAAGTCCATATTTAGTGCTAAACTTACAGAAAATATTGGTATCCATAAAAGATTTAACACAATCAAAACTAGGTGTCATACCTGACTCCTTACCATTATCGAGGTCCCAATCTTCAGAGTTGCGTTTAATTATATCCAATAAATCCCATCTAAATCCAATAGTCTTCATCATAAAAGAGCCAGCACAAGAAGTATCGAGCATGGTGCGATTATTTTCAGAAAGTCGAGCATAAATTTTTTGAAGAATTGTTTCTCTTGGGAGCTCATGATTGGGGCATGAATATAGCATTGATTTAAGCCTCCCCCAAGCTTGAGAGATGCTTTCTCCTTTGCGAGGCCAAAAATTATATATAATTGCGGTCACGATGAACAAGATGCATAGGGTAATACTTTTGATGAAATTCCAATTTCAATCTTCTATAATTCCATGATCTCGTATCATCACATAGCCTATACCATATCAATGCATCTCCCTTCAAAGATAAAGGGAAGACCTTCTTCTTAGCAACATCATCAGGTATACCTGCAAGCTTAAATAATCCTCAAACTTCATCCACATATATTAGGTGTTCATCAGGATGCTTTGTTCCATCTCCTGTAAAAGGGTTAGCTAGCAGTTTTTCTATCATACCCGAAGGATACTCATAAGGAATTTCATTTTCAATAGGTTCAGTAGGTTGAGGAGCAACTCTTTGCTCTACTGGTCGGGGTAAAGATACCCCGAACAAGCCCCTTAGAGGATTACTTTCCATAGTAACAAGTGACAGTAAATTTTAGCACACTATATAAATTTTCCTTACCAAATTCCACCTACCAAAGGCGCTTCACTCCCCGGCAATGGCGCCAGAAAGAGTCTTGATGACCCAAAAGTATAGGGGATCTATAATAGTCCTTTCGATAAGTAAGAGTGTCGAACCCAACGAGGAGCAGAACGAAATGATAAGCGGTTTTCAGCAAGGTATTCTCTGCAAGTACTGAAATAAGTGGGAACAGATAGTTTTGTGATAAGATAATTTGTAACGAGCAACAAGTAACAAAAGTAAATAAAGTGCAGTAAGGTGGCCCAATCCTTTTTGTAGCAAAGGACAAGCCTGGACAAACTCTTATATAAGGAAAAGCGCTCCCGAGGACACATGGGAATATCGTCAAGCGCGTTCGGTACTTTGATAATTTGACATGTGGGTGGACCGGTGCTTGGGTGATGTTCTTACTTGAACAAGCATCCCACTTATGATTAACCTCTATTGCAAGCATCCGCAACTACAACAAAAGTATTAAGGTAAACCTAACCATATCATGAAACATATGGATCCAAATCAGCCCCTTACGAAGCAACGCATAAACTAGGGTTTAAGCTTCTGTCACTCTAGCAACCCATCATCTACTTATTACTTCCCAATGCCTTCCTCTAGGCCCAAATAATGGTGAAGTGTTATGTAGTCGACGTTCACATAACACCACTAGAGGCTAGACAACATACATCTCATCAAAATATCAAACGAATACCAAATTCACATGACTACTAATAGCAAGATTTCTCCCTTGTCCTCAGGAACAAACGTAACCAGTCACAAAGCATAGTCATGTCCATAATCAGAGGGTTAATAATATGCATACAGGATCTGAACATATGATCTTCCACCAATTAAACCAACTAGCATCAACTACAAGGAGTAATTAACACTACTACCAACCTACTAGCACCAATCCCGGACTTGGAGACAAGAATTGGAAACAAGAGATGAAATAGGGTTTTTAGATGAGATGGTGCTGATGAAGATGTTGATGGAGATTGCCCTCTCCCGATGAGAGGAGCGTTGGTGATGACGATGGTGATGATTTCCCCCTCCAGGAGGGAAGTTTCCCCGGCAGAACGGCTCTTCCGGAGCCCTAGATTGGTTCCGCCAAGGTTCCGCCTTGTGGCGGTGGAGTTTCATCCCGAAAGGTTGCTTCCTATTTTTCTCTCGACGTAAGAATTCATATAGCAGAAGATGGTCATCGGAGAGCCACCAAGGGGCCCACGAGGTAGGGGGCGCGACCTAGGGGGGCGTGCCCCTACCCTCGTTGACAGGGTGTGGGCCCCCTGGTCTTCATCTTTGGCGAGGATTTTTCATTATTTATTATAAGGTATTCCGTAGAGTTTCAGGACTTTTGGAGTTGTGCAGAATAGGTCTCTTATATTGTCTCCTTTTCCAGCCCAGAATTCCAGATGCCGGCATTCTCCCTCCTTATGTAAACCTTGTAAGGTAAGCGAGAATAGCCATAAGTATTGTGACATAATGTGAAATAACAGCCCATAATGCAATAAATATCGATATAAAAGCATGATGCAAAATGGACGTATCAGGCATTGATCACGGAGGGCTTCTACATCAACACCATAGCCCCTCCGATGAAGTGTGAGTAGTTTGCCTCATACCTACGGGTCCATAGCTAGTAGCTAGATGGCTTCTTCTCTCTTTTTGGATCTCAATACAATGTTCTCCCCCTCTCTTGTGGAGAACTATTCGATGTAATCTTCTTTTTGCGGTGTGTTTGTTGAGACCGATGAATTGTGGGTTTATGATCAAGTCTATCTATTAATAATATTTGAATCTTCTCTGAATTCTTTTATGTATGATTGGTTATCTTTGCAAGTCTCTTCGAACTATCAGTTTGGTTTGGCCTACTAGATTGATCTTTCTTGCAATGGGAGAAGTGCTTAGCTTTGGGTTCAATCTTGCGGTGTCGTTTCCCAGTGACAGTAGGGGCAGCAAGGCACGTATTGTATTGTTGCCATCGAGGATAACAAGATGGGGTTTTCTTCATATTGCATGAGTCTATCCCTCTACATCATGTCATCTTGCTTAAGGCGTTACTCTGTTTTTAACTTAATACTCTAGATGCATGCTGGATAGCGGTCGATGAGTGGAGTAATAGTAGTAGATGCAGGCAGGAGTTGGTCTACTTGTCTCGGACGTGATGCCTATATACATAATCATACCTAGATATTCTCATAACTATGCTCAGTTCTGTCAATTGCTCAACAATAATTTGTTCACCCACCGTAGAATACTTATGCTCTCGAGAGAAACCACTAGTGAAACCTATGGCCCCCGGGTCTATCTTCATCATATTAATCTCCTACTACTTAGTTATTTCCTTTGCTATTTCCTCTGCCTTTATTTTACTTTGCATCTTTACCATAAAAATACCAAAAATATTATCTTATCATGTCTATCAGATTTCACTCTCGTAAGTGGCCTTATAGGGATTGACAACCCCTATTTGCGTTGGTTGCGAGGATTTATTTGTTTTGTGCAGGTACGAGGGACTCGCGTGTAGCCTCCTACTGGATTGACACCTTGGTTCTCTAAAACTGAGGGAAATACTTACGCTACTTTGCTGCATCATCCCTTCCTCTTCAGGGAAAACCAATGCATTGCTCAAGAGGTAGCATCCCCCTCTGTTACTTCTTTCTGGTAAACTCCGAGACTACTGCCGATGTCTGTGTGTTTGACTACATTGAAGATGACCCCTCCTTGTCAGAGCAACCAGGCAAGCCCCCCCCCCTTGATCACCAGATATCGCCTACTCTCCTCTATACTGCATGCATTAGAGTAGTGTAGCATGTTACTGCTTTCCGTTAATCCTATTCTCGTGCATAGCCTGTCATTGTTGCTCTAACTGTTGATACCTTACCTGCAATCCTAAATGCTTAGTATAGGATGCTAGATTATCATCAGTGGCCCTACATTCTTGCCTGTCTGCCATGCTATGCTACCAGGCCGTGATCACTCGGGAGGTGATCACGGGTATATATATTATATACTTTATACATATTACATGTTGTGACTAAAGTCGGGTCGGCTCGTTGAGTACTCGCAAGTGATTCCGATGTTGGGGGTTGAAGGGGCAGGTGGTTCCACCCAGGTAGTAGTGGACCTGGGTTCCCGACGGCCCCCGATTGTTACTTTATGGCGAAGCGACAGGGCAGGCGGAGACCACCTAGGTGAGAGGTGGGCCTGGCCCTGGTCGGCGTTCGCGGTTACTTCAAAATAACACGCTTAACAAGATCTGGGTATTTGATCTGAGTCTGGCTATTGGCCTATAAGCACTAATCAACTACGCGGGGACATTTATGGGCACACGACGTCGTGGTATCAGCCGAAGCCTTCGTGACGTCAGCGACTGAGCGGCGCATGCCAGTTTGGACTGGAACGCCTGCTCTTGTATAAGCGAGGCTAGGTCTGCTCACCGGCCGCGTTCGCAACGTGCAGGTGTGCAATGGGCCCAGACCCCTGCGCCATAGGACTTAGACCGGCGTGGTGATGTGTATGAAAGGTCTCCTTTGCTTTTCAACCATACCTCTCCTTATACACATGATTTCCGTGTCATTGAGATTCTTCTCATAAATTTCTCTTGGTGTAGGATTCTTTGGATCAACCACATGGTAACAATACTCCCAGATATCTAGCATCTCATCGTTTCCAAATCGAAGATGATCCTGCATAGCAACTCTCCACAAAGCAAAATCCGAAGTGTTGTCAAGTAAAGGAGGTTTTCCTTGAGAGTTATATTTTGGTTTCTCAACTTGGGGTCTTGCATAAATCCAAGGAACACTAGAGTGTTCATTGCTAGGAGGTTGTTGACCAAGTAACGGAGTAGGCACAGTTGGTCTCGAAGCCGCACCACCCGAAAGTGGTGCAAGCACCATGGAGAATGTATCTATCCTCATTTGGACCAAGGCCTCTACAGAAGCATCATGCTCCTCCTTTTGCTTAGCAAGGGCCCGTTCTAGATCCTCATAAGTAAAGGTCTTGACTTCAGAAGAAGCCTCGCCTTTATCCTTCGGATCTACAACAAGGGGAGTCCCATCGGGGTTCATCTTTCTCTAGGGCGGTTAAGCCACAAGAATATAGCACGAGGCTCTGATACCAATTGAAAGGATCGAGATGGACCTAGAGGGGGGGTGAATAGGTACAAATACAAATTTTAATTGTTACTTGGCAATTTTAGGCAATAGTGCGGAATATGAAAGTGAGCCTAACAATTGCAAGTGTGATGCTAAGAGCTAAACAAGATAATCAAGTAATACAAGTAGATGAGTAGGCTAACACAATATTATTTAGGTAAGTGCAGATGAGGCAAGTAACCACAAGCAGAGAGTTAAGGTTAGGGATAACCGCAACTCCGAGAGACGAGGATGTAAGTTGATGTTCACTTCCTTGGAGGGAAGCTACGTCACCGTTTAGAGAGGTGGGTGTTACCACGAAGGCACACCAACGCCACGAAGGCTCACCCTATTCTCTCTTTGAGACAACACCACGAAGGTGTTTCTCAACCACTAGTGGTAGACCTTGGGGTGGTTTCCAAACCCTCACAAACTTTTCCGGGGGTAATCACAAGGGTTGATTCCTCTCCGAAAGACTCCTACCACCTAGGAGTCTCCAACCTCCAAGAGTAACAAGAACGATGGGAAAAAGCTCAAGACTTGCTCAAGTCACAAAATCCTTTGGTGCAAAGAGGGGGAAGGAGTGGATCTATCACTTGGTCGGACAACTTCTCTCAAATACTCTCAAATCCCTTGGGGATCTAAGATTTGGTGTGGAGGAGTGAGAGAGAGAGTGTAATGTGTTCTAGGGTTTGTTCAAAGTGAGTGGTCCACCTTATCCTGGGGGGAAGACAGCCTATATATAGTGGTAGTGAAGAGCTAGCCGTTTGGCCACTTAAGGCTCAGGAGCTGTCGGACGTCCGGTGGGTACCGGACGACCGGTGACACAGATAGGACCAGACGTCCGGCCGGGTAGCCGCTCGTCCGCTCGCTGGAGTATAAATCTGACTGCGAAAACAGCACAGGTAGCGGACATCCAGAAGGCGCCGGTCGTCCAGAGCCCGGACGTCCGGTGTTGTCGGAAATCTGTTAATTGTAGTTCTATTGGAGTGCACCGGATATCCCGAGATGAGTGGACGTCCGGTGACCGGGCATCCAGTGTGACCGGTCTTCTGCTAATTTCAGTTCTGTGAAGACTCACCGGAAGACTAGAGAGAGTCGGATGTATGGTTGGTTGAGAGAGACCTGATGTCCGTAGACTTCAGACGTCCGGTGAAAGTTGGACCTTTTAGCTTAGAAACCTACTACCATTTTTGCACAAGTTATAGGAAGAATTTAGAGATGGTGTGAGAGGGAATTTTGTGGTTTTGAGAAAGTTCTTTCGCGAAATCCATCGATCCCCTCTTAATAGTGCGGGATCCCTACACTCAAGAGTAAACCGAAAACAAGGAGCCGAAGCTTTTTATCTTTGTCTTGTGTCTCTGCTCTTGAGTGATATATGTTTTATGTCCGTAGTCGTGATCCACACACACACATAGCCCTTGAGACATAATCCTGAGAAATACTCGATAAACATGATTAGTCCCAATATGCATGTTGTCATCAACATCAAAATATGATTAAGGGCATGATTGCACTTTCAATCTCCCCCTTTTTGGTAGTTGATGACAACATACATGCACTTTTTTTGAATAAAACTTTGAATATCGAAAGAATTTAAAAAGCATTGAATATCGAAGGATTTGTTGTGGAGCTCCCCCTCAATATGTGCAATAACTAATAGGTAAGCATGAAGAGAGCTCCCCCTCAATATGATACCAACACAAAAGAAACTCATACACAAGATAATCAAGATAACATCAGATTTAGAATAGGCTTCACAAAGATTCATCACTCATAGCATATAACATAGGTCGATACAAGACATATCATAAGTTCAATAACAGGTTAATCACATAGCATGAGTTCGATAACAAGATAATAAGATAGTACCATAGCATCATATCACATAAATAAGTGCCTACTCCCCCTTGGCAGCAAATACCCAAAAGGAGGTGTCATAACAGCATCAACGAGCATCATCGTCATCATCATCATGAGCACCACTACCACCAGCCTCGTCAAGGAAGTCAGCCCACTCAGGACCCGAAGGAAAGCCGAAGTCAGAAGGTGGATCATCGGGAAGACGTTCATCGTCACTCACATCGTAAACTCCGGATTGTCTCAGACGATCCTTCAAAGCATTCTTGGAGGTGACCAAGCGTGTGACAACATCGTGGTTTTGAGAGCAATGAAAGGTAAACATCTTCATCATGGCAGAGTGAGCTTTCCCAAGAAAGCGAGAGATGCGACCAAAAGGTGCGGAGCCGGAATAAGTAGACCGAGTGGCGGGAGAGGGAACACTAGCCGGGGTACGACGAGTAGGAGCATAAGAGTCCTTGGGAACCCAATCATCCGCCATGTGAGATGGAATGACCCACCGTTCGTGCAAGTGAGTGCAGGCAATGGGAAACAGAGCAACACTCTCGATAAATGCCTGAAGAAAGGGGGCATGAGGAAAGGCTCGCTTGTGTTGAAAACAGGCCAGACGGATCTGATGCCACAGAAAAGGAGGGATATTTATCTTCCCTATGGGAGACACATAGAGGCGATGCATGAGATCAATGCAGTAGCTGTTACATGACCCCTTGTCACCCATCTTGGGATATATGGTGCGAATAACACACTGAAAAATGATGTAGAAGGGTGAGCGCCAAATTGAAACTTGGTTCAAGCCCTTTTGTTTCTCCTGATCAGACATTTCACTTATGGGTTTGAGAAGATCCGCACAGACCTCTATGCCCTTGGGCTTATGGTTAGGGTCATCCTTATGGATTTTGAACCCTGTGTCAGCAAAACCAAGAGCAACAACAAATTGAGCATATGATGCCTTGAGCATGGTGTCAGAGGTCATCCAAGTGACAGTTTTATCGGGACCAAAGTAACAAGTGGCATAGAATTGATGAATTGCAACATGGTTAAAATCATGCTGGAATTCAAATGGTGCAGCAATACCAGAGGACTTAATGAGCTCAATAGCTCCCGGATATTTCGCCAGATGAGTGCAGATATGCTCTAAGTCGATGCACATATGGGTAGATAAACCTTTAGGAATGATTATAGTGGTGAAAATGTCGGCTTGGACATTTGTGCGAAAACAAGCATCCTGTGAATCGCTAAGAACAGTGAATTGATCTACATCACGACGAAGCTTAAGGTAAGAAGCAACTGGAACCTCATTGAACCGTTTAATGATGCGGCCGTGAGGGAGTGGAGGTTCAAGAGAGATGCGACGGGCAGCACCTTGTGGTTGTACCGGAGGAGGAGGAGGCTTGAATGTGGGCTGACGAGTTCCAGGCTTGGGTGTAGTGGTGCGAACAGCAACATAAGCGGGTTCCTCAATTTCTTCCAATTCATCCTCATAGTCGGATTCTTCCGTCGAAGAGGCGCTAGTGGAGCTGCGAGGGTGAGCGACACGCTTCCGAGGACGAGCGCACTCCTGCGAATCATCGAACCCACCACGACGAGATGGACGAGAACCCCCAGCGGTGACCTGCTTGCGAGCAGAGCGCTTTGTCCGTGGCATTGCTACCTAGGGAAGGAGGAGACTCCACATCTTAACAATTGCCATGGATCAAGAAGGTTAGAGAAATGGGGGGGGAAGGAAAATAGCACTTGCTACCTCGGAAGTGCGAGGAGAAGATGCGATGTTTCCCTCGAAGCCGGCCGGGTCGAGAGAAGGGTGGCCGGAGGCGCGACGACAGCCGGAAGGGCCGAACGGGGTCCCGACGGCGAGTGGCCCAGCCCGTGAACGCAACAAGGAGAGAGTGCGGCGGCGGTGGCGGCGGCGAGAGGAGAGAAATTTGGTTTTAGATACGACCGGATCACAGGCCCCAGTATATATAGGCGGGCGAGAAACGTACTAGACATCCGGTGCGAACCGGACGTCTAGGACCTAAGAGGGCAAACTCATATGAGAAGTAGCGGACGACCGGAAAAAAAACGGACGTCCGTCGCGTTTAGATAGAGCAGTAATTAACGGAAGTCCGGTTACAGCAGACGACCGGTAATAGGGCACCAGAGAGGATTTGACGGACGCCCGGTCCTGACGAACGTCCGGTGGCATTTAATTAACGGATGTCCGGTTACAGCGGACGGCCGGCAATAGGGCACCAGAGAGGATTGGACGGACGCCCGGTCCTGACGGACGTCCGGTGGCATTTTTTTTAAATTTATTTATTTAATATCTTTTCGAGGAAGACTAGGGTGCGATAGTTGGTGCTAATGACAATGATGGAGAGATGATGAGTGAAATATGTAGTAGGATGCAAGGACACCCTAGATGAAACAATGAGTTTCCTAAACCAACAATAATAAACACACATACTGCTCACATGTTGTTCTAATGACAAGGCGGTGGCTAATGCCACCATGTATGAGTATACGTGACATGACACTGCAAAGATTTGAACTTTGGGTCCATAATCACTACCCCATCATTGAAAGCACCATAGTTAGAGTAACATGGTAGCTTTGAGAGTGTTTGTTCTTTTTATGCATTTCATAGGGTGAGAGAACGCATGAGTTGAGTGTCTCCCCCTAAAAATATGCCTACATAGAGACAGGACATTATGACAATGCATGCATGAGTACTAGTTTTCACATAATGTTGTCAAGCTCCAAGATACCAAGTTCACGCCTAAGTTGACAAAATCTTGCCTCATCCAATGGCTTGGTGAAAATATCTGCAAGTTGGATATCTGTGCCAACATGAGCAATGTCAATATCACTCTTCTCCACATGATCTCTCAGGAAGTGGTACCTAATGTCAATGTGCTTGGTGCGGGTATGATCTTTGGGGTTCTCAGCAATATTGATGGCACTTTCATTATCATATAGAAGAGGCACATGTCTATAGGTGATACCGTAATCCTTCAAAGTTTGCCTCATCCATAGTAACTGAGTTTCACAACTGGCGGTTGCAATATATTCAGCTTCGGCAGTGGAGAGGGCAACACAATTTTGCTTCTTCGAGGACCAACTTACCAAGGAGCGTCCAAGAAATTGACATCCACCGGAGGTGGATTTACGATCCACTTTGTCTCCAGCCCAATCCGCATCCGTGTACCCAATGAGATGAAACTTAGCATCCTTGGGGTACCATAGACCCATCTTTGGGGTGTGAACAAGGTATCTAAGAATATTCTTAACCTCCTTATGATGGCTTTCCCTAGGGGAATCTTGAAATCTATCACACATGCATACACTAAACATGATGTCTGGTCTAGATGCACAAAGATAAAGCAACGAACCAATCATAGAGCGGTATTTAGATGGGTCGAAGGGGATACCGTTTGAGTCTTCAGTAAGTACAATTTTGGTTGGCATGGGGGTCTTACATGGGGTGGCATCAGACATGCCAAATTTTGCTAGGATATCCTTGAGGTATTTGGCTTGGGACAAGAAAATTGCTTCTTGAAATTGTTGAATTTGAAAGCCGATAAAGAACTTCAAATCCGCATTGAGTGACATTTCAAAATTCTTGGTCATTGATGCCGCAAACTTCTTGCATAAATGAATGTTGGGAGAACCAAAAATGATATCATCTACATAGATTTGGCATAAGATCAAATCACCTTTGTCCCTCTTAGTAAAAAGAGTGGGATCAATCACCCCTCTCACAAAACCATCATCGAGTAGAAACTTCTTAAGATGATCATACCAAGCACGAGGTGCTTGTTTGAGGCCATACAAAGCCTTATGAAGTTTATACACATGGTCTTTGTGATCGGGGTCAATGAACCCAGCTGGTTGTGATACATATAATTTTTCTTGTAGAGGACCGTTAAGGAAAGCACTCTTCACATCCATTTGATGTAATGTAAAGCCATTGAAAGCAGCATAAGCAGGTAAGATGCGAATGGATTCAAGTCGGGCAACGGGGGCAAAGGTCTCGCTAAAGTCCAAACCTTCAACTTGTGAGTACCCTTGTGCCACTAACCTTGCCTTGTTGCGGATGATTACGCCATTCTCATCTTGCTTGTTCTTGAAAATCCACTTTGTTCCAATGATGTTGTGTTCCGTAGTTGGCCTCTTGACTAATGACCACACTTGATTGCGCTCAAAACTATTCAACTCTTCTTGCATAGCAATAAGCCAGTCGTTGTCTATCAACGCATCTTGTACCTTGAGAGGCTCAACACTAGACACAAAAGAGAAGTGAGCACAAAAGTTTGTCAATTGTTTACGAGTGACTCTACCTTCCGATATGCCGGTGACGATTTTACCAATATCAACCCGACCGGCCACTCGAGGCATGATGGAGGTTAAGGTTTCGCGAGGTTCAACTTCATGTCCATCATCCACGTCCTCAACATATGGATCATTAATGTGTGGTGGAAAAACTTCTTCTTCTTGCATCTATTGAGGTTCATTGTCAATGATTGCACTTTCTTGTTCTTTCCCTTGAGGATGATCTTGTTCTTGATGATTATCATGAAGAGGAACTTGATCATCATCTTGTATTTGGACTAAGGGCATTGATTGAGTAATAGGTGCTTGTGGTGGTATGGGTGTGGAAGTAGTTTGATGGTGTGTGAGGTCTCCATCTTCTTCTTCATCATCATGAGGGTCTTGATCAATTGGAAGAAGTGCACCATGGGAGAAGAATCTTCTTCACCTACATCACTTAGATCAACTAGCTCCCCATGGGAGCCATTAAATTCATCAAACACCACGTCACAAGTTTCTACAACACATCCATTGGATTTGTTGTAGACTCTATAGGCATGAGAGTTTGATCCATAACCAACAAATATGCCCTCAATGGTTTTAGATTGAAATTTTCCTGACCGCTCTCTTTTGTTGAGGATGAAACATTTACACCCAAATACACGAAAGTACTTGACATTTGGCTTGTTCCCGGTCAGGAGCTCATATGGAGTCTTTTCCAATATCGTGCGGAGGAAGAGCCGGTTTGAAGCATGACATGTAGTGTTGGCGGCCTCGTTCCAAAAACTATGTGGCGACTTGTATTCATCCAACATGGACCTTGCCATCTCCACAAGGGTGCAGTTCTTCCTTTCTGCAACACCATTTTGTTGGGGAGTGTATGGAGCTGAATATTCATGCTCAATCCCTTCATCACTAAGAAATCCTTCCAAGGTGTAATTCTTGAACTTGGAACCATTATCACTTCTTATTGCCATGATTTCTTTGTCAAACTTGTGTTGTGCTTGCTTGGCAAAATCAATGAAGGTGATCTTCGTCTCGTCTTTGGACTTGAGGAAAAACACCCATGTGTATCTTGAGTAATCATCCACAATGAAAAGTCCATACTTTTTCCCACCAAGACTATCCCATGAAGGAGGCCCAAACAGATCCACATGAAGGAGCTCCAAAGGCCTTGAAGTAGACACAATATTCTTGGGTGGGTGCTTTGATTGATGTTGCTTCCCGGCTATGCATGCACTACACACACGATCTTTCTCAAAAGAGACATTTGTTAGTCCAAGGATGTGATTTCCCTTTAAGAGATCATGAAGATTTCTCATGCCGACATGGGCTAGCCGGCGATGCCATAGCCACCCCTTGTCGGCCTTGGCCATTAGACAAGTTGCATGGAATGTGCTCTCTTTCGAGAAATCAACCGTGTAAAGGTTGCCATCCAAATCTCCAACAAAGGCCACTTCGAGAGTATCTCTCTTAAAGACTTTCACATCCGTTAGTCCAAATAGTGTATCATAACCAACAGATGCCAATTGGCGACCAGAAAGCAAATGGTATTTAAGGGATTGGACAAGCATGACATTTGCAAGAGACATGTCATTTGTGATAACCACCTTACACAAACGAGTACCTGTCCTTTTGATCATCCACCAAACATAATGCTCATAAATGGTTGAATAGCTTCCATGAAATCGTAGAGCAACTTGCTATCTCCGGTCATATGATTGGTACATCCACTATCAATCACCCATTTTAGTCCACCGGAGAAGGCAACCTACACACAATTATTACTTGGTTAGAGGCACCCATTTTTCAATGGGACCTCTCAAGTTAGTCACAAGGGTCTTAGGGACCCAAATAGCATAAAACCAAAATGCATTTCAAGGACCAACAAACTTTGCACAAACTTCTCCATCCTTAGTCTTACGAAGAACATAGGATGGAGGCATGAACTCTTTTGGCTTGCTGACAGTGGGCATGCCCCTTGTGGCCTTCCCACAAACAACCTTACCTTTGTCCTTGTGCCCTTCTCGTACAAAAGTTTCTTCTAGAGGGGTGGTGCACTTTTGAGAGGATGTCTTCTTGCTTGTGCTTGGGTCAAACCCGAGTCCTTCTTTGGCAAACACTTCATTGTGTTGGCTCAACACCTCATTAAGGTTCTTTTGCCCTTGAGCACATGTCATGAGCCCTTTCTTGATTTGAGCTTTGAGAAAGCGATTCTCCTCAAGAATAGATGCTAGATCACTACTAGAGTTAGTAGTACAAGCATCAACATTGATAATAGGAGAAGAGTAAGCCTTGGCTAGAGTTTCAAGATAAGTAAGCTTGAGTGTCTCAAAACTCTTTGTAAGAAGGGTGAGCTCTTCTTCCTTGGTCGTGAGGGACACGGATAGGAGCTCACAATCCTTAGAGAGAGAAGCATTAGACTTTACAAGCTTACTTTTATCATTCATCAACTCTTTGCAAGAGTCGATAGCCTTTTTCAAGGAGGCAAGATCTCTAGTATGAACATCAATGTTTGCACCAATTTTTAAGCATAGTTCATCATTGCATGCTTCCTCATATTGGACTTTCCGCTCAAGGATTTCATATTTTTCCTTTTCCTCGGTGACGAGGGTTTCGAGTTCCTTAATGGAAATGGTGAGCTTACTCACCATCTCCATAAGCATACGAAACATAGTGAGCTTCTTTCCTTTAAGAGAGCACATGAACTTATTTAGTTTAGCAAGCATAGGATCATTTATATCATCATCCTCATACCTATCCTCCGCATCAAGATACTCATCACTAGGAGTAGGAGGAGTGAAAAGAGGAGGGTTTGATCGTGGGGTTACCTTGACCTTGTTAGGAGAGTGTTGGTCCTCTCCATCTTCTACCACGGCCTTCACCATGAGACACTTGTGAGCGTTGCCCTTGTAATCCTTCATGTAGTTGTAGGTGACAACTTCACCACTCTTGTTCACTAGCCTCAATGTGTTTTGAGAATCTTGAGAAACTCCGACAACACCACTAACATCATCCGGATCGGATTCTTCTTAAGCAACCATTGCTTTCCCATCTCTCTTCTTGAGCTTGAAGTTCAAAGGATTTGGCAACTTCTTCTTGGGAAAGTGTAAGTGCATCTAGTGCCACCCCTAGTTGGTTTTGGAGTATTGACGACAAACCTAGTTGAGGGACTAATGTGTTTGTGAGAATTGCAGGATAACACGGGTAGAAGTCCCTCATTGATTCGGTTTTCCTACCAGAGATGACCCCTAAAAATGGATGAAGACATTGAAGTCAAAGGTGGTATATGAAGATATTCACATTGAAGACTATGACAAGAGAAGACACCACATGAAGCCTATGGAGCTCGAAGACTTAGATCTTTCGTAGTTCTCTTTCTTCTGTGTTGAGTCATAGGAACCACCGTACTATTAAGTGGGGTCCAAGAGAACCAGTCAGAATGACTGAAGTGATGCCTAACCAAAACCTATGTCTTCGAGTGAAGACTATGAGAGCGAATCTTGTCCAGAGTCGGACAAGTCAGCTTTGCTTGCAGCCCAAGTAAAGTTGCCGTGTGAGTTTGAAAACTGACCATTGGAACACGTGTCAGTTCCTTAGTGACCCAGGGTCATTTCGGACAAATCAGGTCGGGTTGCCAAGTAGCTATAAATAGCCCACCCCCTACAACCATAAACGGTTGGCTACTCAGATTCAGAGTACGGCTTTTGTCATTTGAGAGCAACCCACCTCGAAGCCTTCGAGAGAGAATTCCTTGCGAGGATAAAGCCCTAACCACCCAGAGCCAAAGAGAATTAGGCATCACGTAAGTCTTTTTGTCTGTGTGATCTGAAGACTTATTACACTTGAGGATTGTGCATCCTCCAGCCGGTTACGCGTCGCGTTCTGAGCATCCAATAGACATTGTGGATTGCCGGTGAACGAAGTCTGTGAAGGTTTGGGAGTCTACCTTGAAGACTTACCAGAGTGATTGGGCGAGGTCTGTGTGACCTTAGCTCAAGGGGAATACGGTGAGGACTGGGTGTCCTGAGCTGCGTGTTCAGGACTGGGTGTCCGGGACTGTGTGTCCTAAGGTTTAAATACCTAGCCGCCCTAACCAGATGTACAGTTGTCACAGCAACTGGAACTGGTCCAACAAATCATTGTCTTCAGCGAGTCACTGGTTTCATCTTCCCTTCCCTTTACTTACTGTTACTCCTTGTGAAGTCATTGTATGTTCGCACTATCTTTTGTCTTCACTGAGTGACTGCGTGTTCTGTGTGGCTTCACAATATCTTCCTACCTGATCCTTACTACATTGCTGCTATTAGTCATTGTGCTTTCACTCTATTGAATACTTGACTATGGCTTGCCTAGTGTAGTCTACCTTCCGCTGCAGGGAAATAGGTTTATTTCTATCGTTTGTCTTCATAACTTCCACGTCTTGAAGACTTCCATAAAAATCGCCTATTCACCCCCCCTCTAGTCGATATAACGCACTTTCAATTGGTATCAGAGCAAGGTGCTCCCTTGTTCTGTGTGATTCGGTTTAACCACCTGGAGTTTTAGCTATGTCAACTGCAGGGATAATTAAAGTCTCCGCTGCGTGCCCCGTCTTCGATGGAACTGAATATCCCTACTGGAAGAATAAGATGCACATGCATCTTGAAGCCATTGACGTCGACCTATGGTATATCATCATGAACGGCGTTCCCAAGGCTGGAGAAGGTGTCACTGCTGCTGATGTCAAGAAGTTCGTTCAACTGGACTCTACTTCCAAGAATATCATCTGTGGTCATCTGGCCAAAGGACAGTATGGCCGTGTGAGTGCTTTGGAAACATCTAAGCTGGTCTGGGACTGGCTCTCCAAGGTCAATGAAGGTGTCTCAACCCAGAGAGATCAGAGAATCAGTGTCCTTCGCAACCTCTTCAACCGCTTCAAGCGAAATGACAATGAGAATGTCCAGCTCACATTTGACCGACTCACTGACATCACAAATGAGCTTCAAGCCCTCGGCGCTACTGAGATCACCAAGCATGAAGTCGTCAAGACACTACTGAGATCACTTGACAGTTCGTTTGACACCCTAGCCCTGATGATTCAAGAACGTCCTGATTTCAAGACACTCGAGCCGTCTGACATACTTGAGAGGCTCAACACACATGAGTTTCATCTTTCTGAGAAAAGAGATATCTACGGTCCAAACTATGGGCGAACTCATGCCTTGAAGGCAAAAGCTGTCTCCTCATCTGAAGAAGAATCTGACAGCAGTTCTGATGATCCTGAAGACATTGGAAGGGAACTTGCTATGCTTGTCAAGAAGTTCCAAAAATTCACCACGAAGAATGGCTTCAGAAAGTCTTCCCGATCAAGCTCCAGGAATGATGAAGCTTCTGCTTATGACTACCAGAAGAAAACATGTCACAAGTGCAAGAAATGTGGCCACTTCATCTCTGAGTGTCCACAGTGGGACAATGAGAACAAAAAGAAGAAGAAGAGCAAGGAATATGACTCTGACGACAAGAAGAAGAAGAAATACTCAAAGTCTTCTTCCAAGTCTTCCTCAAAGTCTTCATCACACAAGAAGAGCTCATCTGGCAAGGCACGTGCGTTTGTTGGCAAGGAAATGGATTCAGAGGAGGAGTCCGCTTCTGAGGAGGCGGAGGTGGAGTCTGAGGAGGAGTCCGATTCAGGCGTCGCAAGTCTGGCCACAACATACGTTGCCAAGTCCATCTTCAACACTGAAGACAATGACTTCATCACCGACACCGATGCAAATGACAAGGACTACTCCGCTTCTACCTACTGCTTCATGGCACGCGGTGCCAAGGTAAACACACGCACTACTCACTATCAAACATCTAGTGACGATGACTCTGATTGTGGTTCAAAACCCAGCTACAAAACACTTGCTAAAATTGCAACTGAACAACAGAAAGCTATGGAACATATTCAGAAACTATTAGACAGAAGCGATGATCTGTTAGGTGCTGAAATGACTCAATCTGAATCCTTAATTGAAGACATAAAAATCTTCACGTTAAGTATGAGGAAATTGAAAGTCGTCATGAAACTCTCTCAACAACTCATGAAAAGCTTTCCTATGATTATCTTCAAAGGAAGCAAGATCTTGAGAAATTGAGAGCGGCTCATGAAGATCTTCAAAAGGAAAACGAGTCACTTCGTGCCAAATAGATCAGTTCCGCTCAGGAAGGATTTGAACCACCATGTCTTAAATGCATTGAGCGTGATAATGCTACTTCTATTGCTGAATGTTCTACTGCTACTACTGTTGCAATATCTTCAAATGTTGCTGTGGTAACTAACCCCTCTGCTGAGGATACCACTGCTATTGCTGATGAGAATGCTAGGTTGAAGACATTGCTTGAAACAGGGATGTACAAAAGTCTTAAAGGGCATCAGACACTATGTGATGTCCTCAAAAAGCAGATTCTGAACCGAAACCCGAGGAAAGAGGGTGTTGGGTTTGTAAGGAAAATGAATGCTGATGGCTCTTACTGGAAACCTAAGCAGTACCCTAATACCACGCGGGTTGCTGCAAAGGAACCTTCAGTAGATCCATCTAATCTATCTGGCTTCACTTGTGCTAACCCATTATCATTGACGAATCCCTTGATGCAAACTATAAACTATTTAAGAATCAGAATGGTGAAGTGTTTGCCAGGTACATTGGTACTAACTGCAGGAATGGACCGCCTATGAAGAAGATCTGGGTTCCGAAAAGGCGTCTGGAGAATCTTCCTGTGAATGTCATCATGACACCTCACGTAAAGAAGACAAACCTCAGACCAAAGGCTTCATACGGTCCAAAGGCTTCATACAGACAGAGGACTCACCTGAGTCGCACTAACGCAAATGTTTTGCAGGGAAACCATACTCAGGCATATGAATATGAGAGCGGTTCATCAAACCGCCACGTTCATAAGACCAAGAACTATTCTTCTTATTCTTATGAGTACTATTGTCCGCCTGCAAGACTGTTTGCTAGGGCTCCAAAGCCAAAGTTCTAAGATGCTGCACTTAGACTTATTGCTTCTAAGCCACCCTTGAAGATGTGGGTGGCTAAGAAAGCTTAACTCTCTTTTGCAGGGAAAGGTCTCCAGCAGAAAACCAAAATCGTCTGACGCTATTGCTGGGGACCTTAAACATCTTGTAGGGCGCAAGATCAAATGCCCGAATGGTCTTACTATGTACTTCGTTCCTGAATCGCTTGCTACTCTCCCTATTAGACCTAATCTGGATCTAAGCTTTCATAACCCACTGGTTCGTCAAATGTTTTTGCTTCACAATGCTCTTGGTGAAGCCTATCCCCCTAACTGCACTGTAGGGTACGACACCAGCGTCTTCAGAATGGATTATTGATATTGGGTGTACAAATCACATGACTGGCAAAAGAAGCCTTCTTATGGACTCAACCTTACGTTCATCCGACAAGAGCCACATCACATTTGCTGACACTGGTAAAAGTAAGGTATTGGGTCTAGGTAGAGTTGCAATCTCAAGGGATCAACACATGGATAAAGTTATGCTTGTTGAATCCCTTGGCTTCAACTTAATGTCTGTCTCAATGCTTTGCGATTTAAACATGATCGTAATATTTGGAAAATATCGTTGCCTTGTTCTAATGGAATCTGACAAGTCTCTAGTATTTGAAGGGTATCAAAAAGATGATTTGTACGTGGTAGATTTCTCAGCAGGACCACAGCTTGCCGTATGTCTTCTAGCAAAAGCTTTAGAATGCTGGCTCTGGCATCGGAGGCTTGGGCATGCTGGCATGAGGAACCTCCACACCCTGGCAAAGAAGAAGCATGTCATAGGCATCGAGGGCGTCAAGTTCAAGAAAGATCACTTATGCGGTGCCTGTGAGGTAGGAAAGATGACGAGGGCCAAACATCCCTCGAAGACAATCATGACCACTACTCAACCCTTCGAACTGCTTCACATGGATCTTTTCGGTTCCACTCATTACTCAACTCTTACTACTGCTGCTTGTCTCTATGGCTTTGTCATTGTTGATGATTATTCTAGATATACTTGGGTGCACATAATCCTTTACAAGACTGAAGTGCAGGATGTCTTCAGACGCTTCGCCAATCGAGCAATGAACAACTATGGCGCCAAGATAAAGCATATCAGAAGTGACAATGGCACTGAATTCAAGAACACTAGCCTTGATACATATCTTGATACCTTGGGAATCACACATGAATTCTCATCCCTGTACATGCCACAGCAGAATGAGGTCGTCGAACGCAAGAACAGAACACTCATTGAGATGGCCAGAACGATGCTAGATGAATACAAGACTCCAAGAAAATTCTGGCCTGAAGCCATTGATACTGCATGCCATACAATCAATCGTGTTTATCTTCACAAGCTTCTGAACAAGACATCTTATGAGCTCCTTACTAGCAAGAAGCCAAATGTCAGTTACTTCAGAGTATTTGGCGCCAGGTGCTGGATCAAGGACCCACATCACACCTCAAAGTTTGCACCAAAAGCACATGAGGGTTTTATGCTTGGATATGGAAAGGATTCGCACTCCTACAGAGTCTTCAATCTCTTTCATTACAAAGTGGTTGAAACAGTGGATGTGCGGTTCGATGAGACCAACGGTTCACAAAGAGAGCAACTGCCAAATGTGCTAGATGAAGTTCCATCCAATGAATCAATCAAGCTAATGGGAACTGGAGAAATTATACCTTCTGAAGCTCATCCTAAAGAAGAACTCATCATCACAGCACCTAATCAACATGAAGACAATGCTCAGCCTGAAGACATTCCTTCTAACAACGACAATGATCAGCAAGAGCAAAATCTTCACCCTGTACATCCTCACGTTGCCAATGAAGTGCAGATTGAAAGAATAATTGATACCATCAATGCACCCGGTCCACTCACTCGTTCAAGGGCAACTCAGCTAGCAAATTTTTGTGGGCACTTCGCATTCATCTCAATAACAGAACCCAAGAAAGTTGAAGAAGCCTTCATGGAACCTGAATGGATTCAAGCTATGCAAGACGAGCTTCAACAGTTTGAGCTGAATAATGTATGGGAACTGGTCAAGCGTCCCGATCCTCGAAAGCACAACATAATAGGCACCAAATGGATATACCGCAACAAGCAAGATGAGCATGGTCAAGTTGTCAGAAACAAAGCTCGTCTCGTTGCTCAAGGATATACTCAAGTGGAAGGCATTGACTTCGATGAAACATTTGCTCCTGTGGCTAGGCTTGAAGCCGTACGCATACTGCTTGCCTATGCAAATCATCACAACATACTTCTTTATCAAATGGATGTGAAGAGCACCTTCCTCAATGTCAAGATTGAAGAAGTGTATGTTGCACAACCTCCTGGCTTTGAAGATCCAAAACATCCTGACATGCCCTCAAACAAGCCCCTCGGGCCTGGTATGACACACTCAAATACTTCCTGAAGAGCAAAGGCTTCATACCTGGTTCTCTCGACCCCACTCTCTTCACGAAGACATATGATGGTGAACTGTTTGTGTGCCAAATATATGTGGATGACATTATCTTCGGCTGCACCAATCAGAAGTACAGTGAAGAGTTTGGATATATGATGTAAGAGCAATATCAAATGTCTATGATGGGAGAGCTGAAGTTCTTTCTCGGTCTTCAAATACAACAGCAACGCAACAGCATCTTCGTATCTCAAGAGAAGTATCTCAAAGATTGTCTGAAGAAGTTCGGTATGCAAGACTGCAAAGGCTTCACGACGCTAATGCTAGCCAAGCATCATCTGGGTCCTGACGTCAATGGTAAAGAGTTCGATCAAAAGGTATACCGCTCCATGATTGGTTCTTTACTTTATCTATGTGCATCTAGGCCAGACATTATGCTTAGTGTTTGCATGTGTGCTCGATTTCAAGCGGCACCAAAGGAGTCACATCACTTAGCTGTGAAGCGAATTCTTCAATATTTGGCTCACACCCCAACTCTAGGATTATGGTATCCAAAGGGCTCAGAGTTTGATCTGGTTGGATTCTCGGATGCTGATTATGCTGGTGACAAAGTTGATCGCAAGTCTACATCAGGCACATGTCACTTTCTGGGACGATCACTTGTATGTTGGTCTTCAAAGAAGCAGAACTGTGTATCTCTCTCCACTGCTGAATCTGAATACATTGCTGCTGGATCTTGCTGCGCTCAGCTTCTATGGATGAAGCAAACGCTCAAAGACTATGGCATTCATCTGAAGCAAGTGCCACTCTACTGCGACAACGAAAGCGCCATCAAGATTGCCAACAACCCAGTTCAGCACTCGAAGACAAAGCACATTGAAATTCGTCATCACTTTCTCAGAGATCATGTTGTGAAGGAAGATATTGATATCATACACGTCAACACTGAAGAGCAATTGGCAGATATCTTCACCAAGCCCTTGGATGAGAAGAGATTTTGCAAGTTACGGTGTGAGCTAAATATCCTGGAATCCTCAAATGTCCTGTGATCAGGCACACATCCTAACCCTTATGCATATTGATGACTTAGATGTGCAACACACGAAGTAAAGTATATCTTCAATCAATGATGACATACATTCTAAGTGTGAATACATTAATGTGGAATTTGACTTCAGAGCGCCACGATAATTGTGCGCCGTGTCTGGGTCTAATAGTTCCTATATGGTGGGTAACGCCACCACCAAATGTTCTGTTTGAAGTGTTTCACTCATGGCGTTACATTTGCTATGTCTTCACATTTGGTTTGGCTTCAATCTCAACATATCTTCATGATTATCTTCACTATGTTGATTATATAGATATATATATATACTAATGTTCTGTCCTCTATAGCATTCACTTATAGCTATGTCTTCTTGTTGAATATTTTGAACTAAGTGAATGTGAACGGACCCTAACCTCTCTATGCTTTCTATCTCAAATTATATCTCTCCAAATCATATGCATTCTATTGAAACTGTCGAATGTCTTCTCTGCGTCCTTGTCGGCAGAAGATACAGAGACAACCATTAACTCCGTGTTCAATGCTCATTCCTCCACCTGAAACCCGGAGAAGTGGGAACGACCACCCGACAATCCAGGCGTGCGTGGGACGTGGAAAAAACCCCAAAATTCCGCATAATGGCCACGTGTTCCTCAGATGCGAATCGCCAGGGGCACTTGTGTAATAACGCAGTGCCGCCCCTGTACCTATAAATACACACTTCACGGCGGTCATTATCTCTTCTTCCACTCTCGCACGAACCCTAGCGCCACCGCTCGCCCTCGACGATGCCAGCGACGAAGCGCTTCGCTGCCGCAACCTCTCCGATGCTGTCTTCACACCGACCGCGGACATCGTCCTCTCCGCCGTCGCCGTAGGTGTCCTCCGTCGCCAAGTTAGGGCACAGAAGATTGAACTGCTCGGCCTCATCTTCCACTCCGTCTAGCAGTTCTTAGTGTGGTAAATAAAACTTCCTTTTTACGGCACCATTGATCCTATGGCTTTGTCACTTTCTACCACAAGCAGTTTCTATTCACACAAGTTAGATCTCTCTCATACTGCATCTCATAACATGCCTAGTATATTCACTTATGCTTCACAAAGTAGTTAGATTCCTCACTTGTACTGATCTATGGATTCGTACAAATCTGGAACCAACTCCTTATCTATGAGTGAATGTCTTCGCACGATGAGGTCAATGTCTTCTAAACTGATTTATCTTCAAAATCTTCTGAGAATGCATATGACCTCTTCCCCTTCCCTCACACCTTAATGCTGTCATAGGTACATGTTCGTGGGAGAATCCTTTGGTTCTCATAGTCTGCATTCATTTGCAGAATTCTTACAGCATCACATAAATTCTCCCGAAGCCAGTTCCTGTTTGTCCAGCAAGCGAAAATCTTTGAAGCCTTTGAACGTGTTGAAACCTTTCAGTTTAAAGTTCATGGCTTCAGAGAAATCAGCAAGGAAGGGTGGCAGAAAGCGCCGTGGAGAAACATCTAGAGATCTGCCAGATGACCTCTCAGAACTGTACAAGACAGATCCTGAAGAGGATTACAATCAGCGCAAGACCCAAATCCAATGGATTCGAAGATATTGGGCAGAACAATGGTTCAAATACCGATTTGTAACCCAGGAATATGCTGAGAAAAATGCCATCAAGAGACCGTGGGGAGACATCCTATACAAGAATCTTCAACCCAGGTCCAGAGATGAAGCCATTGAACAAGGCTTCTATCCCTGCATGGTCCGTGGGCCACAGCCTGTTGATGCACACCCATCGTCACTACTATGGTGTCGTGATGACATTCTGTTCAAGCGCAACTTCCAGTTTGCCCAGAACTCAGCGAAGCAAAACAAGAAGACATTGGGACTAGACTTCAACCCTGGTCCCTCAGCTCCAAGGGCTGATGGCACACGAGATGCAGAACCCAATGTCATCGGTCCTTTCTACAACCTTGAAGGCCTCATCACCCATATATTGGTTCAAGGGACTGCAGTGAATGAGCCTGCAGCTGACGCTGAATCAGATGAAGCGCCTGCAGCGCCGAAGCCAAAGAAGTTGAAGAAGCCTAAAGCTTCAAAGCCTGCCACTTCACCAAAAATCTCACAAGCGAAGCCACTGGCAACTGCACCTCCTGAAGACAGTGTGCAGTCTGAAGATTTATCATGCATCTCCAAGACCCAGAAGGTCAAGATGCCTCTGCCACACACCGGCCAAGAGCTAACAGCTATTGCCATTCTGCGCAATGATGCCATTGATCTGTCAAGTGATGAAGATCTTGCAGATGACGCTCTTGAGCAACTCATCAAGAGCAAAGAAGAAGCAGAAATCTTCAATGATCTGCCTCTCTTTGATGTAACAATCATCCACAACTTCATTGATGAGTGGTTTGACATGCCAAACATCAGCTTCGAAGATCTGCAACTTCCCATTGGCGTCAGTGTCGCCTTCCATGGCGCCATTGCTTCAGAACTAGCTATCGCACAGCGCATTGTTGAACTGAAGCAGAAGATTGACTCTGAAAAGGCTCAGTTCAAGAAGCATATGGCCAGGCTCAGCGTGCAAGAAGTGAAGAACTTCAAGATTATGCTACACGAGCTCAAGGAAGCCTTTCTAAAGAAACGTGCAGAAGCTCAGGGTTCGCGTGAGCGCATGAAGGTTCTGGCTGACAGATGTGTGCAAGCCTACAATGAGGCTGAGAAGCGCAAGGCCCTTGGGCGTCCTGGCATCGACCCCAGGATGGCTGCCAAGAAGCAGAAGAAGCCCGCTATGGCTGAACCTGAAGCACCAAGGCAGGAGGCAGATCCCATTGTCTTCCCAACTAGAATGAATGGCTCGAAGCCAAAAATCCGGTCAACCGCTTCAGAGCTCAAGAAGACCAGGACTGCTGAGGCTGAAGCAAGGAAGAGAAAACATCCTGAAGCCTCTGCTACTGCCCCCGCCAAGAAGAAAAGAAAGACCAAGAAGGAACAGGCTGCTCACACAGAGCCCTTGATTGTTGAACCCATTTCCATGGTTCACCCCGACGCTGATCCACAAGAATGTCAACTGACTATCCATGAGCCTGCTTTCACAGAGGCTCATGAAGCTGAAGACTTTCCAGCAGCTGATCCCATCGCTGCTGAAGACATTGGTCATCATGACCATGTTGAAGATGATGCAGTCCTTCCTCAGCTCGAGCACAGCGAACTCATCAGCATTGGTCGTCCTCTGACGCCAATCGCTCAGCATGCTTCATGGGCTGATCGCCCACAAGAGGAAGAAGACTTTGAGGCCTAGTCAACTCCAACTACACAGGCGTCGCCTGCGTTGCGCAGGCTTTGCAAAGGACCTAGGCCTCCAGTCTTTGCGTCTGAAGCTGAATCTGCTGAAGACATTCCGGCTGCATCAGCCGCGGAAGAAGAAGTCCCACAAGTTGCCACTCCCCTGTCCCACCAAGAAGCAGTTCTCGAGGAGAACGTGATTGAAAATCTTGCGGCTGCCACCACCAACACCACTGAAGCCACTGACGCTGTCATGGCTGAAGCAAATGTGGAGCCCTCACCAACAAAAGCACCAGAAGTCAGTGAAGCCACTGATCCCGCTGCTTCTGTTCCTGCATCTGCTGTCGGTCCCCAATTCGACTATCATGTTGAGCATAGACCTCAGGTACAGAAGCCAATCCCAAGATTGCCAAGGTTCCCAGGTCCTGCATCAGCACCTGGCTCCTTCAATATCAATGGCTTCAGAGCAGACAACACATTCTTCAACAGCTCCAGGAACCCCTACTCCAGGGAAAGAATATCATCTGATCAGTTCTGGAGTTATCCGTAGCGAAGCTATTACTCATGCGTTCTTTACAACCAAGGTTGCATCTTCCCACACAAGCGCCTTGACATTGAAGCAATAGCTGGTCTGCCCTGTCTGGAAGAAGCTCTGGATTGCTTCAAAGAGGTTGGACTGCTGTCGTTCGTCACTGACCAAGAGCATTGGAATGAAGAGTTGCTGCTCCAATTCTATGCCACACTTCACATCCGCGGGTATAGCAGAGATCCGAAGACTTGGGTCCTGGAGTGGATGACAGGAAACGTTCATCACGAAGCCAAAGCCTTTGACATCATTGAGCTCACTGGTTTGCCCACTCCTGGCGATCTCTACGAGAATGGCTGTCAGCTTCATAGTGAAGCTATTGAGAGCATCTTTCAGAAGACTGAACCTAATATGAGTCAAATGCACAGTATGATGAAGTCATTGCCCCAAGATGCTGCTTATCCCACGGAGTTCTTCGCTGAAGACCTTGAGTATCTGCCAAGAACCATTTATCACATCATAAGGCGAGCTCTCTGGCCAATCAAAGGACACTCTCCACATGCCAAGCTTGAAGGTGCAATGAAGACTTTGGTCTTCTATATTCTTCATGGAAAATGCTTCAATGCACAGGACTTCTTCATTCGCCAACTGGCTGCATCAGGCTCTGATCTGTTTGGCTTGAAGTTCTATGCCCCATGGGTCATGCGGCTGGTCAAACTTCACTCCACTGTCTCATATCAGCCATCTGCTCGCAATCATCGGATTTTTCTGCCTGATGTGGATATGTCTATTGAAGCCATCTATCCTGAGCCTGCCAAGGAACCCCTAAGTCTTCAGAATGCAGAGCATCAGAGTTTCTCTCAGAACATTGAAGGAGTTGCAGCCATAACTCGTGGGTATCCTTTGGTTGGCACTACACGTGCACCGCATCCTGCTCTCACTGAAGCCACTGACAGTACAACTGCTCCACGACCCAAGAAGCGCACTCGTGTTCTCAACGACCGAGAGCTTCTTGTGGCTCTTCATCAGAAATAGGATAGGCATCATGACTGGCTGAAGCGTCAGATGCAAAGCCTCTTGGTGGATGTTAATCGCATTTGCAATCTTGCCACCAAGAATGCTTTTGTTACCCATGAAACCTCTCGCCGCACATGGGAAGGGCTAACGCTGATGTGTTCTGAAGATGATCTTCAAGAGGATGGGTTCACTGAGCGATTCAAGTTTGACTCCACACCTCCTCGAAGGGCACGACGAACTCCATCCCTTGAAGACTCTGAGTTCTCTTCCTCTGCTGCAACTGTAACTGCCAAAGTGATCGAGGATGAAGACGATGCCACTTCACCGCCACCTCCTTCAGCACGCTTCGACTCTGCTCCAAGCTCTTGAGCACCGCCAAACACCACCAACGACCCTGCTACTTCACCTACTCCTCATGGGAACGAGTAGATGCTCTATCTCTTCAAACCTTTTTGGTCCTTACTGACAAAAGGGGAAGAAGCATATGAGGTTGATAGTCTTCAAGCGGGTCCATATGAGCGGGTGCTTTATATTTTTCTTCGTGCTTACAACTCTCGTTTTGCTACATTTGGTTCTTTGAGTTGTAACACTTAAACTCGATGGTCGTCTGCTACTTATCTGCCACCTTGTGTTGCAATGATAAATTCCGCATGTGCGACGACAAATTCCGCACTTAGATCATTCTGCAGACGTCCATTTTCCATTATGCATGTCATTATCTTCATATACTTTCACATGCATAGTGGATTTTCATCATAAGTTGAAGTGGATCTCCACAAGTACAACCTGCTATGTGCATTTGCATTCCAAAAGCAAATTACTTATATGCACATCTTCAGGGGGAGCCCTTGCAACTTATGAAGACAATTCCTTATCCTTTACAATTTCACAGATTATATTCCCCGTTGAAAACTTCAACTAGTTTGTCATCAATCACCAAAAAGGGGGAGATTGTAAGTGCATCTAGTGCCACCCCTAGTTGGTTTTGGAGTATTGACGACAAACCTAGTTGAGGGACTAATGTGTTTGTGAGAATTGCAGGATAACACAGGTAGAAGTCCCTCATTGATTCGGTTTTCCTACCAGAGATGACCCCTAAAAATGTATGAAGACATTGAAGTCAAAGGTGGTATATGAAGATATTCACATTGAAGACTATGACAAGAGAAGACACCACATGAAGCCTATGGAGCTCGAAGACTTAGATCTTTCGTAGTTCTCTTTCTTCTATGTTGAGTCATAGGAACCACCGTTCTGTTAAGTGGGGTCCAAGAGAACCAGTCAGAATGACTGAAGTGATGCCTAACCAAAACCTATGTCTTTGAGTGAAGACTATGAGAGCGAATCTTGTCCAGAGTCGGACAAGTCAGCTTTGCTTGCAGCCTAAGTAAAGTTGCCGTGTGAGTTTGAAATCTGACCGTTGGAACACGTGTCAGTTCCTTAGTGACCCAGGGTCATTTCAGACAAATCAGGTCGGGTTGCCAAGTGGCTATAAATAGCCCACCCCCTACAACCATAAATGGTTGGCTGCTCAGATTCAGAGTACGGCTTTTGTCGTTTGAGAGCAACCCACCTCGAAGCCTTTGAGAGAGAATTCCTTGCGAGGATAAAGCCCTAACCACCCAAAGCCAAAGAGAATTAGGCATCACTTAAGTCTTCTTGTCTGCGTGATCTGAAGACTTATTACACTTGAGGACTGTGCATCCTCCAGCCGGTTACGTGTCGCGTTCTGAGCATCCAAGAGACATTGTGGATTGCCAGTGAACAAAGTCTATGAAGACTTACCAGAGTGATTGGGCGAGGTCTGTGTGACCTTAGTTCAAGGGGAATACGGTGAGGACTGGGTGTCCTGAGCTGCGTGTTCAGGACTGGGTGTCCGGGACTGTGTGTCCTAAGGTTTAAATACCTAGCCGCCCTAACCAGACGTACAGTTGTCACAGCAACTGGAACTGGTCCAACAAATCATTGTCTTCAGCGAGTCACTGGTTTCATCTTCCCTTCCCTTTACTTACTGTTACTCCTTGTGAAGTCATTGTATGTTCGTACTATCTTTTGTCTTCACTGAGTGACTGCGTGTTCTATGTGTCTTCACAATATCTTCCTACCTGATCCTTACTACATTGTTGCTATTAGTCATTGTGCTTTCACTCTATTGAATACTTGACTATGGCTTGCCTAGTGTAGTCTACCTTCCGCTGCAGGGAAATAGGTTTATTTCTATCGTTTGTCTTCATAACTTCCACGTCTTGAAGACTTTCATAAAAATCGCCTATTCACCCCCTCTAGTCGATATAACGCACTTTCAGAAAGGTCTTGGGAATCCTTGGTTTATCTTCTCTCTTCTCATAAGGGCACTCATTGGAGAAGTGGTTAGTTTCTTCACAGTTGTAGCATTTTCTTACTTTCTTCTTTTGAAACCTTCCCTTGAATTTTCGCGCGCTAAACTTCTTGATAAAGAGAGCCATGCCTTCATATGAAGGGCCCTCATCGGATTCAACCTCATCACCATCTTCATCATCATCATCATCTTCTTCTTCACTTTGCTCATCTTCACATACATGCTTGGCCTTCAATGCAAGATTGATCTTCGACGATGGGGTACCATGCATGGCAAGATGTTTGTAGCATTTGCCTTTGACTCTTCAAATAGTTGGAAAGTGGATATGATGTCATCTGTAGTCATTTCCTTGAAGGCATGGTGTTGTCTTATGTCCCATACCATCTGATGGTGATATGGAGCAAGAGCATGGAGCAACTTGTCCACAAGGAATCGCTTAGTCATGTTAAATCCATCTTGTGTCTTGTCACACTCACATGACTCAATATCAGTGGTGAGAGTCATTAGATGCTCAAGGAGTTGATTTGGAGTTTCACCTTTCTCCATACAAAAGTTTTGCAATTGCCCCTTGGCAATTTCATATTGAGCACTCCGGAGGGTGGAGGTACCGGTCCTGGATCTTATAATACTTTCCCATAATTCCTTGGCATTTGTGATGTGTATAAAAGGTCTCCTTTGGTTTTCAACCATACCTCTCCTTATACACATGATTGTCGTGTCATTGAGATTCTTGTCATAAATTTCTCTTGGTGTAGGATTCTTTGGATCAACCACATGGTAACCATACTCCAAGATCTCTAGCATCTCATCGTTTTCAAATCGAAGATGATCCTGCATAGCAACTCTCCACAAAGCAAAATCGGAAGTGGAGTCAAGTAAAGGAGGTTTGCCTTGAGAGTTATATTTTGGTTTCTCAACTTGGGGTCTTGCATAAAGCCAAGGAACACTAGAGTGTTCATTGCTAGGAGGTTGTTGACCAAGTGATAGAGTAGGCACAGTTGGTCTCGAAGCCGCACCACCCGAAAGTGGTGTAGCACCATGGACAATGTGGCTATCCTCATTTGGACCAAGGCCTCTACAAAAGCATCATGTTGATCCTTTTTCTTAGCAAGGGCCCGTTCTAGATCCTCAGAAGTAAAGGTCTTTACTTCAGAAGAAGCCTCGCCTTTATCCTTCGGATCTACAACAAGGGGAGTCCCATCGGGGTTCATCTCGCTCTAGGGCGGTTAAGCCACAAGAATAGAGCACGAGGCTCTGATACCAATTGAAAGGATCGAGATGGACCTAGACGGGGGGTGAACAGGTACAAATACAAATTTTAATTGTTACTTGGCAATTTTAGGCAATAGTGCGGAATATGAAAGTGAGCCTAACAATTGCAAGTGTGATGCTAAGAGCTAAACAAGATAATCAAGTAATACAAGTAGATGAGTAGGCTAACACAATATGATTTTGGTAAGTGCATATGAGACAAGTAACCACAAGCAGAGAGTTAAGATAATCAAGTTCACTTCCTTGGAGGGAAGCTACGTCACCGTTTAGAGAGGTGGGTGTTACCACGAAGGCACACCAACGCCATGAAGGCTCACCCTATTCTCTCTTTGAGACAACACCACGAAGGCGTTTCTCAACCACTAGTGGTAGACCTTGGGGTGGTCTCCAAACCCTCACAAACTTTTTCGGGGGTAATCACAAGGGTTGATTCCTCTCTGAAAGACTCCTACCGCCTAGGAGTCTCCAACCTCCAAGAGTAACAAGAATGATGGGAAAAAGCTCAAGACTTGCTCAAGTCACAAATTCCTTTGGTGCAAAGAGGGGGAAGGAGTGGATCTATCACTTGGTCGGACAACTTCTCTCAAATGCTCTCAAATCCCTTGGGGATCTAAGATTTGGTGTGGAGGAGTGAGAGAGAGTGTGTAATGTGTTCTAGGGTTTGTTCAAAGTGAGTGGTCCACCTTATCCCGAGGGGGGAGACAGCCTATATATAGTGGTAGTGAAGAGCTAGCCGTTTGGCCAGTTAAGGCTCAGGAGCTGTCGGACGTCCGGTGGGTACCGGACGACCGGTGACACAGATAGGACCGGACGTCCGGCCAGGCAGCCGGTCGTCCGCTCGCTGGAGTATAAATCTGACCGCGAAAACAGCACAGGTAGCGGACATCCGGAAGGCGCCGGTCGTCTGGAGCCCGGACGTCCGGTGTTGTCGGAAATCCGTTAATTGTAGTTCTGTTGGAGTACACCAGATATCCGGAGATGAGCGGACGTCCGGTGACCGGACATCCGATGTGACCAGTCTTTCGCTAATTTCAGTTCTGTGAAGACTCACCGGACGACTGGAGAGAGTCGGATGTCTGGTTGGTTGAGAGAGACCGGACGTCCGTAGACTTCGGACGTCCGGTGAAAGTTGGACCTTTTGGCTTAGAAACCTACTACCATTTTTGCACAAGTTAGAGGAAGAATTTAGAGATGGTGTGATAGGGAATTTTGTGGTTTTGAGCAAGTTCTTTCGCGAAATCCATCGATCCCCTCTTAATAGTGCGGGATCCCTACACCCAAGAGCAAACCGAAAACAAGGAGCCGAAGCTTTTTATCTTTGTCTTGTGTCTCTGCTCTTGAGTGATATATGTTTTATGTCCGTAGTCGTGATCCACACACACACATAGCCCTTGAGACATAATCCTGAGAAATACTCAATAAACATGATTAGTCCCAATATGCATGTTGTCATCAGCATCAAAATATGATTAAGGGCATGATTGCACTTTCAACTTGTTGTTCATGCAATTACTCTGAATTTCTCCTATTATTACAAGATGCATCGAATTGCTCTCCGACTCTTAAGAATCCCTTGTACCACTGCCCTGTAGTTCCTTGCCGCAGAAATACCCATACGGATAATTCCTCGCACTTATCGAGTATCCACTCATTCCCAGTTGTTCTTGTGTTCTACAAAAGAATTCGGAATACTACTTGATCTTTCGAAAATCCTCAACAGCCTGTTGTTCTGGGAATTCTTGCATACTTGCATTCCGGTTAATTCCATTGGTCTAGCAATTTACTTTAAAAACCTTTGTGATTGTCATTCCGATCCTTTTGATTCAACATGTGTGTGAATGCACACAATCATCAGTTGTTCCCTGGAATTTATCCTTCCGATTCAGACATCATTCCGGACATGAGATGGATCTCGACCAATCAAATTGCCACCGATTGTACCCCTAAGGCTATTCAGCTTATCCATCCCTAATCAGAGCATTGCTTCTGATCCCTTGTATTGGAATTCATAATTCCTTTGCATTTGAGCTTTGAGTTAGTCAGTTGTTTCTATAATCCGATGCACTTGCATTCCTTCTTCCTTTGATAGAGTACCAATACTCACATCAGCTCCGTTGTAGGCCATCAGACCTCTTGTTGGATTATTATCCGATAGTGTCCTTCATATTCAAATAACCTTGTGAGCCTTTCCACGAAGATATAAAGCCTTTGGTAGATTATATCCTCTGCTTTCTCAACCATGCTCTGTTTTCGAGCTGGTGGTATTTACTATTGAAGCTTGTGGTATATGTTGCCATGATACCCTGGCGGGTTGAACTTATGCCTTACTTAATATGTGTGAACTCGAAAGTTTTCATGAGTCATACTCTTCTGGTATTTTGCTTGATAAAATTTCAACACTACAACTTCTTCGAAAGTAAGAGGTGAATGGAAGGTTATACATTGAAGAAATGGGAGTCGACCTTGAACTTTGTGTTCATGCCCATGGACACAATGTAAATCCTACCATAGAAGCTTCGGGTAATAATCACTATTTCGTTGATATTATATCATTTGGTATCTGTGAATTGATCCTATGCAATCGTGGTTCCGACCATATTTTCTCTTTGATCCCATTTCTCAGACAAGTTAAAGCACTTGTCTTTTGCAAGTCAATACACCAGTCCAACCTCTACTTTGATCTACTGTCGAGTATTACCCTCTAGTATCTCGAGATTATCTTTGAACAGCATAACTTCTTGTGAGTTCTTCATCAAGTACTACATTCTCACGATTACAATTTTTAATGGACTCTGAGTTATTAAACACTCAAAGACTCCGATAACTGAACCGAGTCCGCACTACGGTTTAAAAACTCTTAGTAATCTTCTTTACTTGAGAGTTTGTACTTGATCACGTCATCCTAAGCATGATCGGCTATATCAGTATCGTGCTGATTTTAACAGTGCTACCTGGTCCTTATTTCCGGAGCACCACTTTCGACGATGAGCTAAGCTTAAGTCAATCATCCTTGTCTTATCGTTTCACCTCGAACAACAAGCTTGATTCCGAGTTGGTGTCGTATTCATGGTTCCAATAATCTTTCTCTCTGCATTAGTCATGTTGCTTGATGTAGCCGTTGTTCAATTGCTTCATCGTGGAGCCTCTCGACAAAACTTTTCATGACCATCTTCAACATTCTGAGCTCTTCTAGGATATCAATTGAATTCATGATGAGAAATACCATCCTTGCCCTTGATGATTTGTGTTATCATTGACCACTTTATTGCCTTCTGTTCAACACAAACTTGTTCGTGTTTCGTGTTATACCTTGAGATCCTTCTATCTAGCATTTGTTATTTACCTTGGAGTATTACCATCTGTTATGTTAAGAATGTCGTGAGAATTTCACCACCTCCTAAGAAATTCATGATGCAGTGATGCTTCTCGCCATCACCATTCTTTCTTGCCCCCGTGTTGAGTGAACTCTGTTGTGAGAATTTAATATCTCTAGCAACCCTATTGTTTCAAAGTGAATGGCCGATAGTTTCGTTACCGAGTCACCATTCTAACATTGATCGTGCAACCCAGCCCATATTTCGGGAGCACCTTTCAATCAAATGTTTAATTATGTATGTTTTTTTTCTCCAGCATACCTCATTATATCATTTGATATGATAGTTGTTACCTCCTTGTTCACATAATTGTGGAGATCTATCTTTTTGGAAATCTCGATGAATGGACGCTGAGTCCATCAGCCACCTCCTCATCCTCTTCTTGGTTTAATGATGAACTCTTGTTTTGTAAGTTGCTTCTACAGTTCATTTCCCGATAATCTTATAAGGTCATCTCGTCGATTTGTGTTGCACCTCTTCTTCTCAGGCATCCAGAGTCTGAGGTATCCTAACACCAATCAGATCTGAATCTAGGTCAGATACGATGGTTGGACCATATTTCCAGGAGTTATAACTTCTTTACATGACCGGGTAAGGTGATGTCATGCCTAGCACACCTGACCGGAGGACCTATTGTTATAGTTTCCTTTTTCGCAAGGTTAGTTGTTCTTCCATGAGGAAGTTGTAAGACCTATTCTACAAGTTGTTCCTGATGGATCCTTTGTGTATCCAAAGTCTGATCTTTACCAAGTGACCATGTCAATGCTATCTCGAAGCATGTCTGTGGTACTCCGATTTTCAACAAGAACATTTGAAGCCCAATGTTACATGTTTCCTGCTCAATTATCCAAACACCACTGTATGGGTAATGTAATGAAATTTCTCTCCCCTTACATAAAGAGTTTTCTACATTATATACTGTCATGGATATCATGCTCTACTTGTCCTTCCGAAGGACACACCCTTGAAATATGTGTTTAAACACATTTTCCTTTCCATTGTTCTATTTAATCTGATAATCATATTATCCTTTCCATTTGTTGGGTTAATGTTTCTTGTGATCTATATGATCTAAGCAGTAATAATTCACTGCTTATGGAAACACCTCGGTGTAGAACTCTGTCAATGAGACCCTGTTTCTACTATTGATGACTTTCTGGTAACCGCCGATGGAAAAGAACTTTGCCTATTGGCCCGCCTCGTTCAAAGAGCAGGAAAATGGTTCTCTTCGTCCCTCGCCCTTGGTAGCGATGTTGTTGCCGACATAACTGACAGACTATCCTCTGATATGCCTTGCTTACATGATCGTGCAATATGTCACTGCCCTTCCTACTTTTTAAACCCACATGGTGGGCCCATAACCCACAGTTCCACAGGATTGAATCCTGACTCTCTTATACACCCCTGTTTCCAAAGTTATTTCTCACGCTTGCTTTCATGTGTAACTCACGAGCCACCTCCTTAGAGCTGATCTAGTCTGGTATCAGATGCAACATTTATTCTGGTTGCTTTGGACCCCTATCATACTTTGTTTAAGGCATCAAACGATTGCCTACCCATTCGAAACTTCTCATGAAACCTTCTTATTTTGCTCTCAAAGTTTTTCTTAAGTTCAATTCGAGAGATACTTTCTGCCGTATACTCTGAACTATCTACCAGATAATCATCCTTCTAAGGTTCGTTTTTCCGAAGTTATCCCTTGACCCTTCATAAGTATGGTGAAGGTTGGGAAGGAAGGACAACAACTTCATCATGAGGCATTGATACCGAGAAATGAAGACATCAATGCTATGGATCAACCTCTTCGAGAATAGCAGCCAAGACCAAGGAGAATCATTAGAATTCTATAACATATTCTTCCACCTTATGACTCTCAAATCTCGGGATGAGATTTCTTATAGTGGAGGAGAATTGTGATGCCCGGATAATTAAGCTACAGTAATTCCCTGCTAAGGATGCCATGTCATCATGATTACTGTTGTTAAACTCGCGTTGGTTCGAATCCGGTCCAAATTAAAATTTTAAATTAAAGTCAAAAATAAAAGTTTTCAAACATAAAGCCTCAAATGTTCAAAGTGTGGCAAATAATCCTTTGATATTTTTCATGTTGGAACCAACCTCTTATGAATTCCTGAAGTGCCCCTGGAAATTATTTAGTACTCCAACAACTTCTAAAATTGGCCTTTCCAATTTCAAAGAATGGTTAGACAACTTCCTTTGGCCTCGAACTTTTTGTGACTCCTAGAAATAATGCGCCTGATTTATGTGTCAAGTCTCATATCTAATAAAACCCGTTTATTTTTACATTTTAATAGAAAACAGTAGCTGAAATTGAAAACCAAAAATAGTTAAAATGAAAACTAGAAAACAACCCCCCCCCCACCCCCTTCGTGCTAGGCCTTGTCCCTTTTGGCCAACCAGCTAGCCCACCTATACCTCACCCCCTCCTCTGTACAAGAGACAGTGGGATCGTGGCACACATCCACGGCCATCGCGTGCGTGGCGACCATCAGTGCTCCCTGACCGCCTACAAGACGTCCCCGGTGCCCTCCCCTAAACCCTAGTCCCTATTCCCCCACTACCTCTCCTCTCCCTCTTACTCCTCTCCCCTCCAGATCCGCCGCACCTGAGCGGCAGCTCGTCGCGCCACCATCGTCAGCATGCTCCGGCGCCACCCCGGGCTGCACCAGAGCGTCCAGGAGCTCCCTCTTCCTCGCCCATGTCGACTACCTCGCCCGGTTTGAGCTCAGCGCCACAACAACGCCTACGCCATCTCCTCCGTCCTTGGACGCCGCCGTCCTCGTCGTCGAGCCCGCTGCCAACCCCCTACGGCTCTCGGTGAGCCATGCCCTCCCCTTCTTCCCCCTCCGTTGCAGTGCTCCCCCATGATGCCCGCCGTCGCGCTCACGCCCGTCCCCTGGACGCGGCCCCGTGTGCGCGTGGCCATGCCCCGAGCTGCTCGCCTTCCGTCGCGCCGGACTAACCGCGCCGGCCGCAGCCACCCCCGCACCCGACCTCCTCCCTGTACGCGCCCACGGCATCCCCGGTCACGCCCGCGCCCGAACGCTCTCACCTCACGCCGGCCTTGCTCATGCCTCGCTCGCTGCTTCCCGCATCTGCACCGGTCGCCCGCTGCTTGTGCTGGCCACCACGCCCGCCGCTTCGCTGCAACATGCCTCTCGCCTGCTGCCTTGCAGTAGCAGCTGATGTCCTACCGGACGCCTCCGTCGCTCGTCTCCCACGACGCCGCACCCCGGTTCCCTTGCTGCTGCTCGCTCCCGCCCCCGCTCTCGCCCACTGCCACTGGTGTCCTGCCTCCAGCCGCGCTCACGTGCGCCCATCACGTTCCCCCGCCCCACGCGCCTACACCGCGACCGCTGTAGCCGCGGCATCCCCGCGGATGACGCCCCGGCCGCACCTCTACCCCCTTCTTGCCGCCGTTCACGCCGCCCCGGTCACCACCGCCGACTGCCGTCGTGCTCCTGGCCGCGCGCTAGGCCCCAGGCCACGCCGCGCCGGTGCCCCCGCCGCCAAAGCGGGCCACGGCCTCGCCCCGCACCTAGGCGGGCTGCAGCCTCCGCCAGCACCCGCTGCCCTTTCGCCCGCTAAGGCCTTGTGGGCCGCTGACCAGGAGGGCCCATGCTCCTGTAAAAAATGGGTTTTTAAAAAAATGTATACTAATAAAAATAATTAAGTAATTAATTAGTCGGTAATTAATTATTTAACTTAATTAACCCTGTTTAACTACCCTAATTAACTAGGTTAAATAATTAGTAGATCTGTTTAATTAAGTTGGTCAATGATAGGTGGACCCCAGTCAACCTTTTGACCGGTCAACAGTTGACTGTTGACTGCTAACTCAGCAGTCAACAGGGCCCACTGCCAGCCTCTGTACTACTTTGCTGTGTACACTTTGTGTGTGCATGTAGCAATTTAGTCTTTTTTAATTAATATTAAATCTAGTAATTCCGGAATATTGTTTTAAACATCAAAAAATCGTAGAAATTAATCCGTAACTCGGATGAAAAAAATTTATACATGAAAGTTGCTCAGAGCGATGATATGAATCCGGATACGCAGCCCGTTCGTCTGTCACACATCCCTAGCATAGTGAACACGCAACTTTCCCCCTCCGGTTCCTCTGTCCAAAAACGCGAAACACCGGGAATACTTCCCGGATATTTCCCCCTTCACCGGTATCACCTATCCCGACTTTAGGACACCCCTAGCACAACATATTGCCGCCTCTTGCTTTGTGTTACATTTGATTGCTCGGTTATTTATTGTGTTCCCCCTTCGTTAATTTTTTCCGGTAAACTCCGAGACTACTACTGATGTCCGTGTGTTTGACTACATTGAAGATGACCCCTCCTTGCCAGAGCAACCAGGCAAGCCCCCCCTGATCACCAGATATCGCCTACTCTCCTCTATACTGCTTGCATTAGAGTAGTGTAGCATGTTACTGCTTTCCGTTAATCCTATTCTGATGCAGAACCTGTCATTGTTTCGACAACTGTTGATACCTTACCTGCAATCCTAAATGCTTAGTATAGGATGCTAGATTATCATCAGTGGCCCTACATTCTTGTTTGTCTGCCATGCTATACTACCGGGCCGTGGTCACTCGGGAGGTGATCACGGGTATATAGATTATATACTTTATACATATTACATGTTGTGACTAAAGTCGGGTCGGCTCGTTGAGTACCCGCAAGTGATTCCGATGTTGGGGGTTGAAGGGGCAGTTGGTTCCACCCTGGTAATGGAGGACCTGGGTTCCCGACGGCCCCCGATTGTTACTTTGTGGTGAAGCGACAGGGCAGGCGGAGACCACCTAGGTGAGAGGTGGGCCTGGCCCCGGTCGGCGTTCGCGGTTACTTCAAAATAACACGCTTAACGAGATCTGGGTATTTGATCTGAGTCTAGGTACTGGACTATACGCACTAACCAACTACGCGGGGAATGTTATGGGGACTCGACGTCGTGGTATCAGCCGAAGCCTTTGTGACATCAGCGACTGAGCGGCGCGCGCCGGGTTGGAATGGAACGCCTGCTCTTGTATAAGAGAGGCTAGGTCTGCTCACCGGCAGTGTTCGCAACATGCAGGTGTGCAATGGGCGATGGGCCCAGGCCCCTGCGCCATAGGATTTAGACCAGCGTGCTGACCTCTCTGTTGTGCCTAGGTAGGGTTGCGACGTGTTGATCTTCCGAGGCTGGGCATGACCCAGGAAAGTGTGTCTGGACAAAGGGGATCGAGCGTGTTGGGAAATATGGTGCACCCCTGCAGCGAAGTTAATCTGTTCGAATAGCCGCTGTCTGGTGTGGGGTTCCGGCTACCCTTAAGGTTCGAACACTGGGGTGCACGCGAAGTCTTTCCCTTCTACCAATCTACGCTCTAACTCGATAAGATCTACCGGACGAACTTGACGAACGCGCAACACAAAAAGACACAGGGTTTATACTGGTTCGGGACACCGTTGTGGTGTAATAACCTACTCCAGTGTGGTGGTGGTGAATTGCCTCTTGGGATGATGATGTACAGTACAAGGGAAGAACTGCCTCCTGAGGTTGAGGTGTTCTTCTGCGTATGAACCTGTGTGTCTCCGGTCTCATCCCCCCTTCCTATGGTGGCTAGTCCTATTTATAGAGGCCCTAGTCCTCTTCCCAAATATCGAGCGGGAAGGGAGCCAACAATGGCGGGCTAATTTGAAGGGGGACAGCTAGTACAAGCTATCCTGACAAAAGGTAGTCTGCTCTTGTGAAAGGCTCTGGTGGTGACGTCGTCTTGGGCTCCACGATGACCTCCGTCTTGCAGTCCTCCTGGTCTTGGTCTTGTTGCACCGAAATGGCAACCTTTGCCTGAGGCCTCGGTACTCCGCGGCTGCGCGCGCTGGCGCCCGCCTGGTGTCGATCGTCATGGCTCACGTCATGAGAGCCTCATGAGGTTCGCCTTGCCTTGATATCTCCACTCCTCGCGAGCCTTCCTGACCAGGCCACTCCTGAGCAGGTCTTGTGTCGGCCCCCTCGCAAGTCTTGGCCCATCACAAGGGTCTTGGATGCTTTGTTGATGAAGATGGGCCGTACGGCCTGCTGGCCCCGCCACGCCATGGGCCGCAGGCAGGCAAGTCTGGGGAACCCCGTTCCCAGAACACCGACAGTAGCCCCCGGGCCCAAGGTGCGCGCGGGCTTGGCTTCGCGGCAAAGCCAAGGGTCAAGTTCGGAGCACCGCGGGCCCCAAAAGCCTGCGGCCTCGGTTGCCGTGTGGCGGTTGATTGGACGTGGGCGTCTCCGCTTCCCCACGTTGCCTTGGCAACTGCACGACTTGAAGAGTCCCTGTGACATGTAAGGGAAACCATTATTACGTGCGATCGTGGGAGGTGCCGATTGGCCTTCTTCCGCTATAAAGGGAGACGGGGCGGAGCCCCCGTTGCTCATCCCTTCCTCGCTTGCTTGCTTCTTCTTTGCTTCGTTGCTTGCAGTGCCTCCGATGGCGCCGCGTAGGAAGTTCTCTGCCGCCGAGAAGGGGAAGGCCCCTCGCGAGGGCCCCGGTTCCCCGGCGCCCAAGCGCGGTTGCGGCCGTCCACGCAAGCACGCTGCGACCCCCGCCGTGGCCCACCGTCGTGGCGGCACCGTGGCACGCTGAGGGGACCGTCCCAACCATGGCGGTCCAGCTGACGAGGGGAGGTGCACGATGGAGCGCGGCCTCCCCGCCCACGCTTCCATTCAGCGGAGGTGTCACCAGAGTTCGTTATCTGGTCGGAGAACCCGGTTGGCAATTGGCTCCAGCTTCCGTGCTTCCTTGTCGATGAACTGCCGACCCCTGGTCCAGGCGGGCTCTGGTTGCAAGCGGATGGTTGCTGCAGTAAGGCCTCCTGGGTCATGGTCGAGAATTCCGCCGTGGGAAACATAGCCCTGGCCCGCGGCTGGCAGACATTCGCCCGCACGCGCGGCCTGGGCAGGTGGTGCACGCTCCACTTCAGGTATGACGGTGGATCGACCCTCTATGTGAGGGTGTTCGGGGAAGATGATCGCCGCGCCGGGTGCTGCCCCGAGACAAACGACGGTGAGGAGGTGCTCGGCCTTGGTGACGGTCATGACGAGGATGAGGGCGGGCCTGCCCTCGGCGGCGACCGCGTCTCTTCCAGCTGCGGCGGCTCTTCCTCCGGTGACAGCTCCAGCAGCAGTGGCTATGACTAGCCGCCGCACCGCCGCGCCCGCTTCAAAGGAGGCAGCGGGTCATCTCGTCGCCGTGCCTCCGTGAAGCGCGAGGAGGAGTTTGGCTAGGCTCGGGGCGTCGCCAAGGGCCTGCCTCCGTGGACTGCTGTAACACTGCCTTGTTTAGCTTTTCCTTTTTTCCTGCGTCAGAAAATGAAACTAGTATGGGCCCGAAGGGGCGTGTATCGAACTGTGGTTCTTGGTTAGTGCAGCGTGCGTGTTATTCACATGCCATGTTGTTATTTTGCGCAAAAGATAACTTAACCTAGCGCGTTTGGGACGCCCTTCCCTTCGCGAGATGCCTGCGCTTGCTCAGAAACTGCAAAAAAATTGTTAGCGGCTGCGCTAGAGGATTTGTGGTTCACCCGAACCTTGACTTGGTGCTTTGTATCGCGGTACCCGAGGGGCACAGATTTAGGAGAGATGTGCCAGCTTTTAGGCTCGAACGAGGGTGACTCGCGAGAAGGCAGGGAGAAGAAAAATGCTTGCGAGGGCACCTGCCTAGCCTCCTCGCGAGGCATGCGAGAGAGAGATCAAGAGCAAACCAGAGCCAGGTAAAAGGCGAAGGAAACAAATCAGCATGGAACACCAAGGGAAAACTTGATTAAGGATAAGTGAGCCAACTTCGGATAGCAAATGAAAAGCTGCGTCCGACACCTAATCTAGTCTTCAAGTCTTCTCACCAACGCGGAGCTAAGTGCTGTCCACTAGGCATGGGAGGGAGCCCCAGGGCCTAAGGCCGGCGATCCTGAGACTCCAGGGCGTGTACAGCCCCAACTCATTATTACGTGAGAGTGTCACGGGCGGCGATTCTTCACAGGCACCGTGCCTTCTTCACAGGCTCTGGGCCTTTCTTCTCAGGCTCTGGGCCTTGCTTCACAGGCTCTGGGCCTTGCTTCACAGGCTATGGGCCTTGCTTCACGGGTAGAACCTCCGGAGGTGCTAGATGTTCCAGGCGTTTTGGATAGGCGTCCCTTCTTGCATCTCCAAGTGCACCGCGCCAGGCCTGGAGATGTGGACGACCCTGAACGGGCCCTCCCACATGGGTGAAAGCTTGTGCAACCCTTCCTTGGAGAGGACCCGCCTCAGGACTAGGTCACCCGTCTCGAGCGTCCTGGAGCGAATGTTGCGGCAGTGGTAACGCCGCAGCGCTTGCTGGTACCTTGCCGCCCTTAATGCGGCTTCACGACGATGTTCCTCCCCCAGCACAAGGTCCATCCCCTGCATGGCGTCCTGCAGCGTTTCGTCGAATGCCAGGACCCGCGCGGAGCGATGCTTGACCTCGTGAGGGAGTACCGCTTCAGCTCCGTAGACGAGGAAGAACGGAGTCTCGCCCATTGGCTTGGTGGCGGTGGTCTAGATGGACCACAGCACGGACTGGAGCTCGTCGTGCCAGCCCCTTCCGCAGGCCTCTAGCTTCTTCTTGAAGGTCCTGGTCTTGAGGCCCCTCGGGACCTCAGAGTTGGCGCGCTCAGCCTGACCATTGCTCCTGGGGTGGGCCACCGAAGCATAGCAGATCTGCATTCCAAGGTTAGCACAGTAGGTTTTAAAGAGGTTACTAGTGAACTACGAGCCGATATCTGTGATGATACGGTTGGGGACACGGAAGCGGCTCACGAGGCCCTTGATGAACTTGACAGCAGAGCCGGCTGGAATGGTTCGGACGGCTTCCACTTCCGCCCATTTGGTGAACTTGTCAATGGCGACGTAGAGATAATGGTAGCCCCCTGGCGCTCGTGGGAATGGGCCTACGATGTCTAGCCCCCAGACCACAAATGGCCACGTTAGCGGGATGGTTTGGAGGCCCTCAGCAAGCTGATGGATTTGCTTGGCGTGGAATTGGCAAGCTTCGCAGGACTTCACCAGCTCGGCTGCAACATTGAGTGCTGTGGGCCAGTAGAATCCACTGCGGAAGGCCTTGCCGACGAGGGTCCGTGATGATGAGTGATGTCCACAGTCCCCACCTTGTATGTCAGTCAGCAGCTCCCTCCCTTGATCGCTCGTGATGCAGCGCAGCGTGACATCGTTCGGCCGTTTCCTGTACAACTCGCCGTCCTAGATGCAGTATGTCGTGGCCTGTCGGGCCACGCGCTCCGTGTCCTCTTCCTTCTCTGGCAGTGTCCCGTGCATCAGGTACTCCTTGAACTCCTTGCTCCAGCACTCCTCCCGGGGCTCGAGCGCCAAGAGTAGCCGAGCTCCTGAGGTTGGGCCGCAAGCTGGTGCTCCCGTGGCCGGGGGCTGTGGGAGCTCCTCCCGAGGCTGAGTCATGCTTGAAAGAGGTGGCGTAGCTGACGGCTTGAAGAGCCGCTCTTCAAAGACGCCGGGCTCTTGCGGTTGCCGCTTGGATGCTCTCTTGGTGATGTCGTCGGCTTCCTTGTTGGTCCCTCGGGGCACGTGCTGCAGCTCCAAGCCTGAGAATGGCTTTTCCATCTTGCGCACCTCCGAAAGGTAGGCCTCCATGTGCTCGTCCTTTGGTTCATACACCTTGTTGGAAAAGTTGACGAGGATCTGCGAGTCGCCCTTGACGGTAAGGCGCCTCACCCCCAGAGCCGTCGCAGCCTTCACGCCGGCTATGAGGCCTTTGTATTCTGCGATATTGTTAGAGACCTTCTCGCCGTGCTGGAAGTAGAGTTGCACGACGTAGTAAAGCTTGTCCCGAGTGGGCGAGATCAGCACTGCTCTAGCCCCCGCGCCCTGGTGCGCAAAGGCGCCATCAAAATACATGACCCAGCCGTCTAGTGCTTCACTTCCTGGGGAGGTCGACCAGTCTTCTCCTTCCTCAAGAGACGGGGCATCTTTCCATTCCGCCACAAAATCGGCGAGCGTGGCTCCCTTGATGACCCTGGTGGTGCTGAACTCCAGCTGGAACGCTTGCAGCTCGATGTTCCATTCAGCGACCCTTCCGGCTGAGTTTGGGCTCCTGAGTACCCTCTCCAATGGGTAAGATGAGACGACCTTGATGGGGTGCCCCTGGAAATAGTGTCGCAGCTTGCGCGAGGCCACCAAGAGTGCGAGCAGGAGCTTTTGCAGCATGGGGTTGCGTGCCCTTGCGTCCCGCAATATGGTGCTGACGAAGTACACTGGGTGCTCGACGAGGTCTGGCACACTGTTGAGGCTCGGGTCTTGCGGAGATTGTGGCGTATCCCGAGGTGGAAGGTTTCCTGAGACTTGGCCATCCTCAGGAGTTTCCGCGACGCTGCCCTGCCGAGCTTGGTCTTCCACCGCTGATGGCTCTGGTGTGCCTTCTTGACCCTGCGCAGCATCAGCTCTGGCTTGGTGCGGCACACCCTTGTCTCTGCGCTCCTCCCGGACCGCCACCAGCGCCGAGCTGGTGGAGTACGGGGTGGCAGCGAGGTAGAGTACCAAAGTCTCGAGAGGCCGTGGCACCACCATCATCGGGGGGTTGGTGAGGTATTTCTTGAGGTCTTGGAAGCCCCGGTCGGCCTCCGGGGTCCACTCGAAGGGGCCCTTCTTCTTCATGAGCTTAAAGAAGGGTAAGGCACGCTCGCCCAGCTTAGAGATGAAGCGCCCTAACGCGGTCACCCGTCCTGCTAGCTTTTGCATCTCCTTGAGGGTCTGTGGTGGGCTCATGTCTTTGATGGCCTTGATATTCTCCAGGTTCGCATCGATCCCTCTGTGGGATATGAGAAACCCCAGCAGCTTGCCAGAGGGGACGCCAAACACGCACTTCTCCGGGTTAAGCCTGAAGTTTCTCTGGCGCAAACGCTCAAAGGTCTCCTCCAAGTCTTGAATCAACATCCTCGCCTCGCGAGATTTGACCACTATGTCATCAACGTAGGCCTCTGTGTTCCTGCCGAGCTGCCGCCCCAAGGCGATGTGCATCAGCCGCTGAAAGGTTGCGCCCACGTTGCGGAGGCCAAAAGGCATGCAGGTGTAGCGGTACACCCCACATGGCGTCAAGAAGGCCGTCTTCTCCACATCCTCCACCGCCATCTTGATCTGATGGTATCCAGAGAACGCATCCAGGAAACATAACAAATCGCACTCGATGGTGGAGTCGATGATTTGATCGATGCACAGAAGGGGGAACGAGTCTTGGGGGTAGGCTTTGTTGAGGTTGGTGAAGTCGACGCACATCCTTTCCTTCTCACCTTTCTTCGGTACTACGACGGGGTTCGCCAGCCATTCGGGGTATCAAACTTCTCGGATGGTACCTGCCACCTCCAGCTTGCGTGTCTCTTGGACGATGAAGGCCTGCTTCTCAGTGGACTGCCGTCTTGCTCGCTGCTTCACGGGGCGTACGTTGGGGCACACCTTAGATGATGCTGGATTACCTCTCTCGGGACCCCTACCAGCTGATTGGGCTCCCACGCGAATATTTCCTTGTTCGCGCGCAAAAACCTCACCAAAGCTTCTTCTTGTCTTGGGTCAAGGCCGGTTCCTATGGTGAAGGTGGCTCCTGAAGATCCATCCTCGCTAACCGGCACCTGCTTGGTCTCTGCCTTGTCTTGGGTGAACAGCTGCCTCTTCTTGGTGGGTGCGGTCTCCTTGGCCTCTGGCGCACCGGCGCCAGCTGGCTGTGTCGCTGCCGCGGTCTTGAAGGCGAGCCTGAGCGCCATCGTGGCCTCCTTAGCATCCCCCTTGATGGCGAGGACGCCCTTGCTCCCTAGCATCTTCATCAGGTTGTAGGCCGGGTGAGTCGCCGCCATGAACTGAGCGAGAGCCGGGTACCCGAGGATGGCGTTGTACGGGAGACGGATGCGGGCGATGTCAAAGTCCACCAGCTCGGTGCGATAGTTGTCTCACGTGCCAAAGGTGACAGGGAGGCGGATCTGCCCCGGAGGGTGAGCAGCTCCACCGCCCACTCCTGTGAAGGGCTTGCTGAGGCTGAGCCGTTCGAGCGGCACATGCAGAAGGGTGAAGGCTTCCACACAGAGCAATTTGAGGTCGGCGCTGCCGTCGATGATGGTCTTGGTGATGGCCACGTTGCAGATGGTGGGCGTGCAGAGCATCGGGAGCATCCTGGAGCCGGCGGTGGAGCCGGGGTGGTCTTTCGAGTCGAAGGTGAGGTCGGCCTCCAGCGTAGCCCAACTTGCCGGAGCCCCCGGGCGACTGCAGGCTGCCCCAATTTGGCGGAAGAAAGGCTTGACGTGGCGATCTAAAGGAGGTGCTCGGGAGCCACCCAACAGTGTCGCGACTGCGTGGTGTGCCGGCGCCGCATAGCGCGTAGCGAAGAGGTCGCGGAGTTCCCCCCAGGACGTCACCGTGGATCCCAGGAGGTTGAGCATCCAGGCGCGCGGCTCGCCGGCAAGCGCCAGGGGGAACAAGTTTGCCATGATCTTGTCGTCGCCTTCGGCTTCGAGGACGGCCCCCTCGTAAGCTAGTAGGAACATGGACGACTTTGCCGCGCCATCGTAACGCGGCGGCATCACCGGCCTGAACTTGGTCAGCCGCTGCAACTACCGTAGAGCGGGGGCCAGGACTCGGTACCCAGACTCCCCGCTACCGGTGTTGGCCGCGGAGGTTGGTGGCGGGGCGCCTGCAATGGAAGCGTAGTTTGGCGGTGCGAGGCGATGGTTGGTGGAGAGAAGCCCCGGCGCGCCCCTACCTGGCGCGCCAATTGTCAGATGTGGGGTTTCGGCTACCCTTAAGGTTCGAACCCTAGGGTGTGCGCGAAGTCTTTCCTTCTACCAATCTACGCTCTAGCTTCTAAGATCTTGCGGACGAACTTGACGAACGCACAACACAGAAAGACACAGGGTTTATACTAGTTTGGGACACCGTTGTGGTGTAATACCCTACTCTAGTGTGGTGGTGGTGGATTGCCTCTTGGGATGATGATGAACAGTACAAGGGAAGAACTGCCTCCTGAGGTTGAGGTGTTCTTGTGCATATGAACCTATGTGTCTCCGGTCTCATCCCCCCTTCCTATGGTGGCTAGTCGTATTTATAGAGGCCCTGGTCCTCTTCCCAAATATCGACCGGGAAGGGAGCCAACAATGGCAGGCTAATTTGAAGGGGGACAACTAGTACAAGCTATCCTGATAAAAGGTAGTCTGCGCCTGTGAAAGGCTCTGGTGATGACACCGTCTTGGGCTCCAAGATGACCTCCATCTTGCAGTCCTCCTGGTCTTGGTCTTATTGCACCGAAATGGCAACCTTTTCTTGAGGCCTCGGTACTCCGCGGCTGCGCTTGCCTCCCTTGCACCATAGAGGAAAACAAGGACGCTGCGCGCGCTGGCGCCCGCCTGGTGTTGATCGTCATGGCTCACGTCACGAGAGCCTTGTGAGCTTCGCCTCGCCTTGATATCTCCGCTCCTCGCGAGCCTGCCTGACCAGGCCACTCCTGAGGAGGTCTTCCGTCGCCCCCCTCGCAAGGCTTGGCCCCTCGCAAGGGTCTTGGATGCTTTGTTGATGAAGATGGGCCGTACGGCCTGATGGCCCCGCCACGCCATGGGCCGCAGGCAGGCAAGTCTGGGGACCCCCGTTCCTAGAACGCCGACAGCCGCGATCTTCGGTAACAGGATGACTCAGAGTTGTACCTTGACCTTGATCTTCGGTAACTTACCATTCACTCTCTTCTACATGCTGTAAGATGGAGGTTGCTAGAAGCGTAGTCTTCGATAGGACTAGCTATCCCCCTCCTATCTCGGCATTCTGCAGTTCAGTCCACATATGATACCCCCTTTTGCATTTGATAGCAATGCATACATATGTAGTGTAGCTCCTTGCTTGCGAGTACTCTGGATGAGTACTCACGGTTGCTTTGCTCCCCCCTTTTCCCCTTTCCTATACCCGATTGCTGCAACGAGATGATCGAGCCCAGGAGCCAGACGCCACCGTCGACGATGACTCCTACTACACTGGCGGTGCCTACTACTACGTGCAGGCCGTAGACGACGACCAGGAGTAGTTTAGGAGGATCCCAGGAAGGAGGCATGCACCTCTTTCGATCTGTACCCCAGTTTGTGCTAGCCTTCTTAAGGCAAACTTGTTTAACTTATGTCTGTACTCAGATATTGTTGCTTCCGCTGACTCGTCTATGATGGAGCTCTTTTATTCGAGCCCTCGAGGCCCCTGGCTTGTAATATGATGCTTGTATGACTTATTTTATTTGTAGAGTTGTGTTGTGATATCTTGTCGTGAGTCCTTAATCTTGATCGTACACGTTTGCGTGTATGATTAGCGTACGATTGAATCGGGGGCGTCACACCTATCTCACGAAGTTCCGTTAAGTTTTGTGTGATTGAACTTTTCAAGCTTTGGGTGGGATATAGATATGAGGAGAATAAGGAATGGAAAGACCCTAAGCTTGGGGATGCCCAACGCACCCCAAGGTAATATTCAAGGAAGACTCAAGCACCTAAGCTAGGGGATGCCCCGGAAGGCATCCCCTCTTTCGTCTTCAAAACTACCGGTATACCTTACTCGGAGCTATATTTTTATTTGTCACATGATATGTGTTTTGCTTGGAGTGTATTTTAAATTTTACTTACTATTTGAATAAAATAATTGGATCTGAATTATTAAATGAAAAAGAATCCTCCCATGGCTAGTTAATTATTTGACTACTTAGTGTTCTTGACTATTATCTTTTGGACTAGTTTGTTATTTACTCACGTGCTTCACGTATATCCTATGAGTAAATGGTTGAATAATTGAATATCATAAATCTAAATTTATATATGTTTCATATGCTTATACCATGGGGAGTAATGACTTCACATAGAATAAGTATAGGTAGTAAACTTATTGAAAGTTAGCAAATGTAGAATTGGTCACTTGAACAATTCATGAAAGAATATTGAAGGAAGAGAGATTTCACATATAAATATACTATCTTGGACATCTTTTGTAATTGTGAGCACTCATATAAAATATGACATGCTAAAAGGTTGATGTCGGACAAGGAAGACAACGTAATGGGTTATGTTTTCTTATATCCGAAATAAAGTATATTGTCTTGGATTATCCAACATGTTGAGTTTGCTTTTCCCCCTCATGTTAGCCAAATTCTTTGCACCAAGTAGAGATACTACTTGTGCTTCCAAACATTCCTTAAAGTAGTTTTGCCATGAGAGTCCACCATACCTACCTATGGATTGAGTAAGATCCTTCAAGTAAGTTGTCATTGGTGCATGCAATAAAAAATTGCCCTCTAAATTTAGATGATCTATTAATGTGGAGAAAATAAGCTTTATACGATCTTGTGATGTGGAAGAAATAAAAGTGACGGACTGCGTAATAAAGGTCCATATCACAAGTGGCAATATAAAGTGACGTTCTTTTGCATTAAGATTTTGTGCATCCAACCATAAAAGCGCATGACAACCTCTGCTTCCCTCTGCGAAGGGCCTATCTTTTACTTTTATCTTCTACCCTTATGCAAGAGTCATGGAGATCTTCACCTTTCCTTTTTACATTTTATCCTTTGGCAAGCACATTGTGTTGGAAAGATCCTGATATATATATCCAATTGGATGTAAGTTATCATGAACTATTATTGTTGACATTACCCTTGAGTAAATGGTTGGGAGGCGAATCTATAAGCCCCTATCTTTCTCTGTGTCTAACTAAAACTTTGAACCCATAAATATCACGTGAGTGTTAGCAATTGTGAAAGTTTAAAAGATAGTTGAGTATGTGGAGTTTGCTAAATCAAACCTCTGACATAGACCCTTCCTGAAAATAAGATGAATTGCAATTTTTGATGACTAAGAATATAGTTTGTTAGTTTCAAGAAAGTTTATGGTCTATACTTCAACATGTGAATAGCTTGTTACTTGATAATGAAAAGTTTTATGAAGATGAGCTACTATTATGATATATAATGATGCTATAAAAAGTGATTGAAACTATCATTGATGAAACCTATGCACTTGCTAGCATTCACACTTAATAAATTATTTCTTTTATCATTTACCTACTCAAGGACGAGCAAGAATTAAGCTTGGGGATGCTGATACGTCTCCAACATATCTATAATTTATGAGGTATTCATGCTATTATATTATCAACCTTGGATGTTTTATATGCATTTATATGCTATTTTATATGATTTTTGGGACTAACCTATTAACCTAGTGCCTAGTGCCAGTTTTCTGTTTTTTCCTTGTGTTTGAGTTTTACAGAAAAGGAATATCAAACGGAGTCCAATTGACGTGCCATTTTTTCATGATTTTTTATGGACCAAAAGAAGATCCCGGAGTAAAAGAGTTGGGCCAGAAGAGTCCCGGGGCATCCATGAGGGTGGGGGCGCGCCCACCCCCCCCCCCCCCCCCGCCCCCCCAGGCGTGTGGGCCTGCCTCATGGACGCCTCGGGTACCTCCTTGACGTGAGACCAACGCCAAAAATTCCTATAAATACAGAAACCTTGGAAAATTAACCTAGATTGGGAGTTCCGCCGCCAGAAGCCTCTGTAGCCACCGAAAACCAATCTAGGCCCTCTTTGGCACCCTGCCGGAGGGGGCCATCATCACCGGAGGGCATGGAGGAGGATCCCGAAGGGGCCATCATCACCATGAAGGCAAAGGACCAGAGGGGGAACCTCTCCCCATCCTGGGGGGGAGACCATGGAGGAGGAATCACAAGGGGAGAACCTCTCCTCCTCTCTCTTGGTGGCACCGGAGTGCCATCGAGAGGGGAATCATCGGCGCGGTGATCGTCTTCATCAACATCACCATCATCATCACCATCCTCATCTCTTTTACGCGATCCACTCTCCCACACCCCGCTGTAATCCCTACTTGAACATGGTGCTTTATGCCACATATTATGATCCAATGATGTGTTGCCATCCTATGATCTTTTGAGTAGATATCTTTTGTCTTTGGGTTGATTGATGATCTAGATTGGTATGAGTTGTATGTTTTACTTTGATGCTGTCCTATGGTGGCCTCTGTGTCGCGCGAGCGTGAGGGGTTACCGTTGTAGGGTGTTGCAATACGTTCATGATTCGCTTATAGTGGGTTGGTGAGTGATTGAAACACAAACCTGAGTAAGGGGGTTGTTGCGTATGGGAATAAGGAGGACTTGATGCTTTAATGCTATGGTTGGGTTTTACCTTAATGATCTTTAGTAGTTGCGGATGCTTGCTAGAGTTCCAATCATAAGTGCATATGATCCAAGTAGAGAAAGCATGTTAGCTTATGCCTCTCCATCATATGAAACTGCAATAGTGATTACCTGTCTTGTTAACGATTGCCTAGGACAATTCCACACACCGATCCACCATTATTCCACACTCGCTATTTATAATATTTAGTAATATATTCTAACTTTATGATAACAACACCTACTTTTATATTTTAGCTCTCCTATATCATACAAAGTTATCCTCTTCATGCCCACAACATAGTTTTATTTCTCGTTGCTAGTTGGAAGCAAACGTTCGGTGTATGTAGAGTCGTATCAGTGGTAGATAGGGCTTGAGAGAATATTGATCTTACCTTTAGCTCCTTGTGGGTTCGACACTCCATACTTATCACTTCCACCTTTGGAAATTGCTACGATGATTCCTTGCACTTGGGGATTATCAGATGCCCCTTCATAAATTTCGTCCAGAGCCTGTAGTAGGTGCTGCGTCACCTTATTATTGGGCCAGGCCCATGTAATTTCAAAGTACTTAAGTATATGTTGTTTTTAGAGTCCGTATGTGTGGGGAAACAATAGTTAGGGTTGGTTTCGGACCCATCCTCCAAGGGCCACGAAATTCCCCTCCCCCCTCTTCCTCCATATATACGGCCCTTAGGGCGTCGTTTAGACTTTCAGTTTTGTTTAGATTAAAAGTTCGCCATAGCTGCAAATTCGCATACTTTGTTTGTGTTCAACGACCAGACCAAGACGTCACAGAACCCCACCTTGATCAATAAAGTTTTCATCTTATATTCACAATATCCAGATTGCAATCTCAGTTTCTTGCTTGTTCTTCGTTTGCTTGCAAGAAATAGACCCTCGTGGTCAGGTTGACCGTGCTCCGGCGTGGTCAATAACCTCTCGGAGTTGGTTTAGCGATTGCTAAGGCGCGACGTCCTCGCACGTTCGTAGTCGGGTCGTCAAAGTCTACTCCACCGAAACAATAATCACCTTCTCATTGAAAGACGGGACACCTTTTCCTCTATCAAGTTGTATCAGATTTCCAGGTTGCTCGATGAGATTTTATAGTTTTTTCGTAGTTCAGATCGAGTCTGTTCTTCATACCTACGTTCCACGAAAAAGCCAAAAATTTTTAGGGTTAGTTCATCATATCCGAACCAATCTGAGCCTTTGCATAATCTTTTTAGGGTTTTGCATTATTGAATTTGCAGTTGTATCATCGTGTCTCATTGCTGGTCTTAGTGTCTAGTCCTTTAGAGTTTCGAGTTCTGTTCACAAGTTGTCACGCCGCCGCCGCATCATCGTCATCACCGCTGACATATACCACCATCATCGACACTGCTACCATATACCACCATCGTCTTCACCGCTGCCATATACCACCATCGTTATCACTGCTGCCATATACCACATATCCACCGCCATCACGATGATCTGAGTCCACCTCCATCACAGATTCGCCACCAGTCTGTGTTCCACCACCCTACATATATCCGCCACCAGTCTGAGTTTACACTAGATTCATCTTCGCCAGCAGTCCTAGTCTGAGTCCAGGATTAGTTCTTTTGTTTTCGATTTCTAGATCACGCCATACTCTGAGTCATGACCAAGTCGGACTCCCCAACTTTCGTGCTACCCGCAGTAGAAAAATAGTTCCAGTTTCAAAAAAAACTAAGTCTGGAAAATTCTGGCTAGGCAGTTTTTAGACCATTTGTAGACTTCTTCAGAAAAAATTGTTGCGGAGCAAAAAAAAAGAGGGAAAAAGTGAAAAAAGGAAAAAATTTCATAGTGTGCTCCTCCCTTGTTTACGTGCAGCGCCGTGATTTTGTTAGTGTTCTAGGCTCGCGTCTCTAGTACGGTCTAGCCTAGGACCAGCACAGTACCGTCGTTTAGCGTTTATTCAACTTTGCATCTCTCAATTGATTATTACTGACCCTTTTTGCTACCATATTATAAGCCTTCCTAGCTCCACATACATCTATGTCGTACGTTTGGCTCTCCCTGGTAATCGCTCTATCCAAACTTTGAGAGTTTTGACTACAACGGTTGCCAATCACCACCTGCCGCTTGGTAAGAACTGGTAAGAATTTGAGATTTGCTTGACGGATTTGAGACAAACTGCCACTTTCTAGTAGTTTGTAGGATCATATTCTTGTGTGTTTCTATTGCTGCTAACCATGGCAGGACCACAAGCTAACGAGATTGACTGGGAGAACATGACGAAGAAGGAGCTTCATGATAAATTTCAGCAAATGTTGAGTCAACAGGTGGAAGACGTCATGGCCACTTTTGGAAAGGCACTGGAGAGGATTGATGACATTGAGAAGACAATTGACACCAAGTTGGACACCAAATTCGATGAAGTACTCGCGCGTCTTCCACAACCACCACCCGTTGCACCTGTCGCACCTCTACAACAACAACAACAACATCGCGTCCCAAATCAAGTGGGACGAGCATTGCGTATTCCCCCTGAGCCCGGTCAAACTTGTGGTGCCGCTATACCTACTTATGATGCTTCTATAGCTCCTGCTGCTACTGCAGAGGTGGAGGACCATTACGAGTATTAGGTTGATCAAAATCAGAACTACGTGCAACCAACATCACCACCACAACCAGGTCGTCCTCATGCATATCATCGCAACGGTACGGCTGCACCACCACTTGAAGTACGAGATCATGACCATCTTGCTAAACTAAAATTGAATATTCCACCATTTGAGCATAGATATGTTCCTGATATATATCTTACTTGGGAGTTAGAAACTGAAAAACGTTTTACATGTTTAAATTATCCTGAGGAGAGACGTGTTCCTGCTGCTGTTTGTGCTTTCACTAGTTTTGCATGTGTTTGGTTGTCTGAACATTGTAGATTATATCCTATTCCAGCTACTTGGGATGCTTTAAAAAATGCTATGCGTACTCGCTGGGTTCCACCATATTATCAACGTGAATTGCTTCAAAAATTGCAGTGTTTGAGACAAGGAAAAAATATGTAGAAGAATATTATCAGGAATTACAAACTGGTATGATTATATGTGGTATTGTTGAGGATAATGAAGCTATGATTGCACGTTTTATGGTTGGCTTAAATAAAGAGATTCAGACCATTCTAGAGTATAAGGAATATAATAATATCACTCGTTTATTCCATCTTGCTTGCAAAGCTAAATGTGAAGTGCCGGATCGACAGGCATTGGCGCAAACTAACTTTTCTGTAGGTCGACCTTCATCATGGGTACCGCGTGCATCCTCTATGTCCACAAGTTCTGCTACACCGGCACCTCCGTCAGCTGCCGCCTCCAACTGTGATACAAGAAAGCAGGCACAACCACCACTATCTGCCAAGAGCACACCTTCTGGGCCTGCACTGAGCTCTTCTTCCTCCATGGCATCAACAGGGCAAACACATGATATTATTTGTCGTTGTTGCAAGGGTGGTGAAAGCACAAGTGTTCCCTGGGTGGTTTTGGTAATTAATGTCAACATATCTCTTGTTGGACTAACACTTTTACCTAGTATGTTTCAGATAAGTTCAACAATGGAGTGGCATGGACTAGAGGATGTGGAACCCCTTCAAGATGCTAAGGACAAAGGATTGGCTCAAGCTTCAAGATCAAGACTCTACATTTTATATTTTAGTGATCCAAGATCACATTGAGTCTATAGGAAAAGCCAATACTATAAAGAGGGGATGAGGTGTTGCTTAATGACTTGCTTGCTCAAAGTGCATAGTGATATGCTCCAAAACCCTCAACTACCTTCCCACATCCACATATGACCTAAACCAAAAGTCAAACTCGGCCCCACCGATTCTATCTATCCGGCGCCACCGAGTTTCAAATGTCATAGTCACTGCCACAAACCCTAGCAAATCGGTTTCACCGATAGGGATCTCAGTCTCACCGATATGGGATTGTAATCTCTCTGTGTATGTCCATTACCAAAATCGGTCTCACCGAGTTTGAGCAATCGGTACTACCGAGATTACAATGCAAACCCTCTGGTTAGCTTATTACCAAAATCGGTCCCACCGAGTTTGTGTAATCGGTCCCACCGAGTTTGCCTGACCAACTCTCTGGTTAGCTTATTACCAAAATCGGTCCCACCGAGTTCGTGTAATCGGTCACACCGAGATTACGTTATGCCCTAACCCTAACCATATCGGTCCTACCAAGTTGCATCTCAGTCCCACCGAAAATCCTAACGGTTACTAGGTTTGCTGAATCGGTCCGACCGAGTTTAACCATTCGGTCCCACCGAGTTTGGCAAATTGTGTGTAACAGTTAGATTTTGTGTGGAGGATATATATACCCCTCCACCCACTCTTCATTTGTGGAGAGAGCCATCAGAACATACCTACACTTCCAATACACATTTACAGGTCAAGATATTCCATTCCAACCATATGAATCTTGATCTCTAGCCTTCCCCAAGTTGCTTTCCACTCAAATCTTCTTTCCACCAAATCCAAATCCTGTGAGAGAGAGTTGAGTGTTGGGGAGACTAACATTTGAAGCACAAGAGCAAGGAGTTCATCATCAACACACCATTTGTTACTTCTTGGAGAGTGGTGTCTCCTAGATTGGCTAGGTGTCACTTGGGAGCCTCCAACAAGATTGTGGAGTTGAACCAAGGAGTTTGTAAGGGCAAGGAGATCGCTTACTTCGTGAAGATCTATCGCTAGTGAGGCAAGTCCTTCGTAGGCGACGGCCGTGATGGAATAGACAAGGTTGCTTCTTCGTGGACCCTTCGTGGGTGGAGCCCTCCGTGGACTCGCGGAACCGTTACCCTCCGTGGGTTGAAGTCTCCATCAACATGGATGTACGATAGCACCACCTATCGGAACCATGACAAAAACATACGTGTCTCCAATTGCGTTTGAATACTCCAAACCCTTCTCTTTACATTCTTGCAAGTTGCATGCCTTACTTTCCGCTGCTCATATACTCATTCCATGCTTGCCTGATATGTATTGTGTTTGTTAAACTTGTGCTTAAACTCCACTTAAACTTAAGAATATTAAAAGCTGCAACTTTTGGCACTTAGTGTCTAATCACCCCCCCCCCTCTAGACACCTCTTCTCGATCCTTTCAGGCGGAGGTCATTATGAAAGAGAATGCCCATCTAAGCGTGTGATGATTGTTACTGAGGATGGTGGGTATGAGTCTGCTAGTGACTATGATGAGGATACTTTGGCTCTTATTACAAGTGAAGAACACGGTGGAGATGATTCTGATCATGAGAGACAATACATGGCTGTTGAAGATGCTGACAGGTATGGATGTTTAGTTGCTCAACGTGTTTTGAGTGTGCAGGTTACAGAAGCTAAGCAAAATCAGAGGCATAATTTGTTCTGTAAGTGCATCTAGTGCCACCCCTAGTTGGTTTTGGAGTATTGACGACAAACCTGGTTGAGGGACTAATGTGTTTGTTAGAATTGCACGATAACACAGGTAGAAGTCCCTCATTGATTCGGTTTTCCTACCAGAGATGACCCCTAAAAATGTATGAAGACATTGAAGTCAAAGGTGGTATGTGAAGACATTCACATTGAAGACTATGACAAGAGAAGACATCACGTGAAGACTATGGAGCACGAAGACTTAGTTGTTTCGTCGTTCTTTTTCTTCTTTGTTGAGTCATAGGAACCACCGTACTATTAAGTGGGGTCCAAGTAAACCAGTCAAAATGACTGAAGTGATGCTTAACCAAAATCCTATGTCTTCGAGCGAAGAGAATGAGCGCAAATCTTATCCAGAGCTGGATAAGTCAGCTTTGCTTGTAGCTCAAGTAAAGCTGTCGTGTGTGTTCGAAATCTGACCGTTGGAACACGTGCCAGTTCCTTACTGACCCAGGGTCGTTTCGGACAAATCAGGTCAGGTTGCCTAGTGGCTATAAATAGCCCACCCCCTACACCATAAACTGGTTGGCTGCTCAGAGTTAGTGCACGGCTTTTGTCGTTTGAGAGCAACCCACCTCGAAGCCTTTGAGAGAGAAATCCTTGCGAGGACAAAGCCCTAAACACCCAGAGCCAAAGAGTGTTAGGCATCACTTAAGTCTTCTTGTCTGTGTGATCTGAAGACTTATTACACTTAAGGACTGTGAATCCTCCAACCGGTTAGGCGTCGCGTTCCGAGCATCCAAGAGTCATTGTGGATTGCCGGTGAACGAAGTCTGTCAAGCTCTGGAAGTCTACCTTGAAGACTTACCAGAGTAATTGGCCGAGGACTGGGTGTCCTTAGCTCAAGGGGAATAAGGTGAAGACGCGGTCTTCTGAGTTGAATCTCAGCCTCCCTAACCAGGTGTACAGTTGTCACAGCAACTAGAACTGGTCCAACAAATCATTGTCTTCACCGAGCCACTGGTTCTATCCTTCCCATCTCTTTATTTGCATATTGGTCCTTGTGAATTCATTGCATGTTTGCACTATCTATTTGTCTTCACTGTGTGACTGCTTGTTCTGATTGGCTCCATACTATCTTCCATCCCGATCTATACTACCTAGCTGCTATTAGTCTTTGTGCTTTCATTTCATTGAATACTTGACTATGGCTTGCTTAGTGTAGTCTACCTTCCGCTGCATGGTAATAGGTTTATTTCTACCGTTTGTCTTCGAAACCTCCATGTTTTGAAGACTTTCATAAAAATCGCCTATTCACCCCCCTCTAGTCGATCACTAGCACTTTCAATTAGTATCAGAGCAAGGTACTCCCTTGTTCTGTGTGATTCGGTTTAACCACCTGGAATTTTAGCTATATCGACTGCAGGGATAATCAAAGTCTCCGATGCGTGCCTAGTCTTCCATGGAACTGAATATCCCTACTGGAAGAATAAGATGCGCATGCATCTGGAAGCCATTGATGTCGACCTCTGGTATGTCGTCAAGAATGGCGTCCCCAAGGCTGGTGAAGGTGTCATCGCTGCTGATGTCAAGAAGTTCATTCAACTAGATTGCACTACCAAGAACATCATCTGTGGTCATCTGACCGAAGGACAGTATGGCCGTGTGAGTGCTCTGGAAACATCCAAGCTAGTTTGGGACTGGCTCTCCAAGGTCAACGAAGGCGTCTCAACCCAGAGAGATCAAAGAATCAGTGCCCTTCGCAACCTCTTCAACCGCTTCAAGAGAAACGACAATGAGAATGTTCAGCTCACGTTTGATCGACTCACTAACATCACAAATGAGCTTCAAGCCCTCGACGCTACTAAGATCACCAAGCATGAAGTCGTCAAGACACTCCTGAGATCACTTGACAGCTCGTTTGACACCCTAGCCCTGATGATTCAAGAATGCCCTGACTTCAAGACACTCGATCCATCTGACATACTTGAAAGGGTCAACACACATGAGTTCTAGCTTTCTGAGAAAAGAGACATCTACGGTCCCAACTATGGGTAAACTCGTGCTTTGAAGGCAAAAGTTGTTTCCTCATCTGAAGAAGAATCTGATTGCAGTTCTGATGATCCTGAAGACATTGGAAAGGAGCTTGCTATGCTTGTGAAGAAGTTCCAGAAATTCACCAAGAAGAAAGGCTTCAGAAAGTCCTCACGATCTAGCTCAAGGAATGATGAAGCTTCTGCTCATGACTACAAGAAGAGAACATGCCACAAGTGCAAGAAACCTGGTCACTACATCTTTGAGTGTCCGCAGTGGGACAATGAGAACAAGAAGAATAAGAAATACTCAAAGTCTTCTTCCAAGTCTTCATCAAAGTCTTCATCACACAAGAAGAGCTCATCTGGCAAGGCTCATGCGTTTGTTGGCAAGGAAATGGATTCAGAGGTGGAGTCTGCTTCTGAGGAGGCGGAGGTGGAGTCTAAGGAGGAGTCCGATTCTGGCGTTGCAAGTCTGGCTACGGCCTACGTTGCCAAGTCCATCTTCAACATTGAAGACAATGACTTCATCACCGACGCCGATGTTAATGACAAGGACAACTCCGCTCCCACCTACTGCTTCATGGCACGCGGTGCCAAGGTAAACTCACGCACTACTCACTATCAAACATCCAGTGAAGATGACTCTGATTGTGGTTCCAAACCCAGCTACAAAACACTTGCAAAAATTGCAACTGAACAACAGAAAGCTATGGAACATATTCAAAAACTGTTAGACAAAAGCGATGACCTGTTAGACGCTAAAATGACTCGATCTCAGTCCTTAATTGAAGACATAAAAAATCTTCATGTTAAGTATGAGGAACTTGAAAGTCGTCATGAAACGCTCTCAACAACTCATGAAAAGCTTTCCTATGATTATCTTCAAAGGAAGCAAGATCTTGAGAAATTGAGAGCGGCTCATGAAGATCTTCAAAAGGAAAATGAGTCACTTCGCGCCAAACAGACCAGTTCCGCTTAGGAAGGATTTGAACCACCATGTCTTAAATGCATTGAGTGTGACAACGCTACTTCTGTTGCTGGAGGTTCTACTGCTGCTACTGTTGCAATATCTTCAACTGTTGATGTGGTAACTAACCCCTCTGCTGAGGATGCCACTGCTATTGCTGATGAAAATGCTAGGTTGAAGATATTGCTTGAAACAGGGATGTAAAAAAGTCTCAAAGGGCATCAGACACTATGTGATGTCCTCAAAAGGTAGATCCTAAACCGAAACCCTAGGAAAGAGGGTGTTGGGTTCGAAAGGAAAATGAATGATGATGGCTCTTACTGGAAACCTGAGCAGTACCCCAAAACCACATGGGTTGCTGCAAAGGAACCTTCAGTGGATCCATCCGCCCTATCTGGCTTCACTTGTGCTAATCCCATTGTTATTGATGAATCCTTTGATGCAAACTATAAACTGTTTAAGAATCAGAATGGTGAACTGTTTGCCAGGTATATTGGTACTAAATGCAGGAATGGCCCACCTATGAAGAAAGTCTGGGTGCCGAAAAAGTGTTTGGAAAATCTTCCTGTGTATGTCGTCATGACACCACAAGTGAAGAAGACAAACCCCAGACCACGGGCTTCATATGGTCCAAAGGCTTCATACAGATAGAGGACTCACCTGAGTCGCACTAACGCAAATGTTTTGTAGGGAAACCATACTCAGGCCTATGAATATGAGCGTGTTTCATCAAACCGCCATGTTCATAAGACCAAGAACTACTCTGCTTATTCTTATGAGTACTATTGTCCACCTGCAAGACTATTTGCTAGGGCTCCAAAGCCAAAGTTCTCAGATGCTGCACTTAGACTCATTGGTTCGAAGCCACCCTTGAAGATGTGGGTGGCTAAGAAAGCTTAACTCTTTTTTGCAGGGAAGGGTCTCCAGCCGAAATTAAATGCGTTTGAAGCTATTGCCGGGGACCTTAAACATCTTATAGGGTGCAAGATCAAATGCCCAAATGGTACTATTATGTATTTTGTTCCTGAGTCGCTTGCTACTTGCCCTATCACTCCCCCGATCTAAGCTTTCATAATCCACTTGCTCGTCAAATGCTTGTGCTTCACAATTCTCTTTGTGAAGCCTATCCCCCTAACTGCACTATAGGGTATGACACCAGCTGCTTCAGAATGGATTATTGATAGTGGATGTACTAATCACATGACTGGCAAGCGAAGTCTTCTCATGGATTCAACCTTATGTCCATCTGACAAGAGTCACATCACATTTGCTGATACTGGTAAAATCAAGGTATTTGGTCTAGGTAGAGTTGCAATCCCAAGGGATCAACACATGGATAAAGTGATGCTTGTTGAATCCCTTGGTTTCAACTTAATGTCTGTCTCAATGCTTTGCGATTTAAACATGATTGTGATGTTTGGAAAATATCATTGCCTTGTTCTAATGGAATCTGACAAGTCTCTAGTCTTTGAAGGGTATCGGAAAGATGATTTGTACATGGTAGATTTCTCAGCAGGACCATAGCTTGCCCTATGTCTTCTTGCAAAAGCTTCAGAATGCTAGCTCTGGCATCGGAGGCTAGGGCATGATGGCATGAGGAATTTGCACACTCTTGCAAAGAAGAAGCATATCATAGGAATCGAGGGCGTCAAGTTCAAGAAGGATCACTTATGCGGTGCCTGCGAAGATGGAAAGATGACGAGAGTCAAGCATCCCTCGAAGACAATCATGACAACGACTCAACCCTTCGAACTGCTACACATGGACCTCTTCAGTCCCACTCACTACTCAACTCTTACTACTACTGCTTGTCTCTATGGCTTCGTCATCGTTGATGATTATTCAAGATATACATGGGTGCATATAATCCTCTACAAGACTGAAGTGCAGGATGTCTTCAGACGCTTCGCCAATCGAGCCATGAACAACTATGGCGTCAAGATCAAGCACATCAGAAGTGACAATGGCACTGAATTCAAGAACACCAGCCTCGACACTTATCTTCATACTTTGGGCATCACTCATGAGTTCTTAGCTCCGTACACGCCGCAGCAGAATGGCATCGTGGAACGCAAGAACAGAACACTCATTGAGATGGCCCGGACAATGCTCGATGAATACAAGACTCCAAGAAAGTTCTGGCCTGAAGCCATTGATATTGCATGCCATATCATCAACTGTGTTTATCTTCACAAGCTTCTGAACAAAACATCCAATGAGCTCCTCACTGGTAAGAAGCCAAATGTCAGTTACTTCATAGTATTTGGTGCCAGGTGCTGGATCAAGGTTCCACATCACACTTCAAAATTTGCACCGAAAGCACATGAAGGTTTTGTGCTTGGATACAGAAAGGATTCACACTCCTATAGAGTCTTCAACCTCTTTCACTATAAAGTGGTTGAAATTGTGGATGTGCGGTTCGATGAGACTAACGGCTCGCAAAGAGAGCACCTGCCAAATGTGCTAGATGAAGTTCCATCCAGTGAATCCATCAAGCTTATGGGAACTTGAGAAATCATACCGTCTGAAGCACGGCCCGAAGAGGAACTCATCATCTCTGCACCTGATCAACCTGAAGACAATGCTCAGCCTGAAGACAATCCTTCTAACGATGACAATGATCAGCAAGAGCAAAATCTTCGTCTTGTTCATCCTCATCACTACAAAAAAAGACACATCCGTGACATTTTGGGCCGAACGAAATTTTTTTCTGTCATACATATGACACTTCTATGACGATAATTGTGACAAAACCCGATATCATCATAGATGTGGTGGGCTCCTACTTCTATGACAAAATATCATGATAGAAAACAGGCTTTTCGTCCTGGGCGGGCCGGAGACGCAGCTGCATGACATTCTTTGGGCCGTCCATGACGGAAAAAAACCATGGTAGAAGCGAGGGGAGGAAAATTTTGGGGAGTTCCCGGTTACGGTGGGAGGTCGGGGGCCGAGCGATGCGCGCTTCTCTCATAGACGTACGCGTGTGTGTGCGAGGCGTTGGCTCTAACTGAACCCGAGCGCGCGCGTGTGCGTGGCGCTTCTCTCATACACGTACTCTTCCGATGGAAGTCGGTTGTTGACCACATTGACCACGCCACGCCAAGAGCACCACGGCGGTGGACGATGGCGAGGCATAGGAAGGGGACGACGCGGAGCCGGGGAAGACGCGGTAGTGGATGCCCACACGGAGAGGAGTACGAGCGTTCACCGGTTCGGCTGCGGTGTGAGTAAGGATGGCAATCGGTCGGGTTTGGATCGGGTTGAACAATATTAAATCCATATCCATATCCATGAAGACAGTCATTGTCCATCCACGAAAAAATCCATGGGTGATAAATTGTGTCCATGTCCAAACCCGATGGATATCAATACCCACTGGATATCCATTGGGTCCTCTCAAGAAATATAAATTACACATAACACAGTGTTAACATAAGCTCCTCCATTCTTCACCTTGTGGCAGGCTAGGACTCACTTATGCTAAACATCAACTTATGGTAAATCAACATCCACTAACAAGCTAAGATCATTTAGTATTTTTCTAATAGTTGTGAATGACGAGTCATTTAACAAGCAGATAAAAATAAGGGAAGGGGCATTGGCGTATGTTACAGAGGGGATTGAATGTCAACTAATAAAAGTTACTACAGAGATTGTGCAATTTTTTTACATGTTTTAGATAACAAAGTGTAAAATTGCAGTGGGACATGTGACTATGGGGTAGGGATAGCAGATTTTGGCCCACTAAGTCACACTATCGGGTCAGGTTTGGATATATCCACGGGTACAATATTATATCCATGCCCTACCCACAAGCAATCGGGTCGGGTTTGGGCGGCGTCCATGGACACAAAAGCATATCCAGACCCTGTCCATTCGGGTCGGATATCCATGGATATCCATGTCCATGGGTAAAATTGCCATCCTTAGGTGTGAGGCTACCGTCGCCGAAGAATAACAGAGGGTGTGGGTGAGTAAAGGAATGCCCTGGCCAGCGGTGGGAGTAGTAGGGGGCACTGAGGCCTGCGCGGCAGCACAGCCGGCCACGGGAGGCGGGAGTAGGCGGTCCCGCCGGCGCTGCTTTGGCGGCTGGAGCAAGAAGATCAGAGATTGAAGAAACACGATGGCCGTTGGATTGACATCCAACGGTTACGTCTGCTAGAATCATTTGTTGACGTATATAATAACTAAAAAAATTGCAGACGTGTCAACTAAACAGGCCCACAAGTCAGACCACTCCCTCTTTTTTTAATAATTTATATATAGCTCATGGCAACTTCTTATGCAATTTATTGCAGTCGTTTTTTTGGTTGGCCAGGGCCAATTTTGCATATTTCTGTGGGTTCCAAACTATTTTTAATACCGAAATGTCCATCCAGATTTAAAGTACTTTTAAGATATATTTAAATTAGGTTAATGCCAGTGAAATAGGAATCTGAAAATGTAATAAAATTCAGAAATTGTAAAGTAATTGCCAATTTGTCATCTGTTTTTATATTTACAACCCATTCCATATTACTTTCAAGATTTGCAGGCGTCTTGAAAGAGTTGCAGCCCATCAGGGCATAGAAAAATAAGTAGGCCTGGATTGGGTATTCTTCAGAAAAAATAAACTGGGCTCATTTTCAACATGAAAAAATAGCTGGCTCGTCACATGGTGAACATAAAATATAAGCCAGGGCTAGACGGGCCACGGCCCAGTTCAAACCCTGCTCCGTCTCAACAATACCAAACAAAAAAAATACTGCTCGAGTAGCTACGTCCCAGGTGTCAGCCGATCTTGTGTTGTTCTCTTGTCTATTGACTATATACGCTCACAATGTCGTGGGTCCCAGATGTCAGGAAAACACTAGGAGGAAGCATTTTATTTTTCCATACGCTGACGTGGTGGGCCCCTACTGTCATCCTCTCCACGTACTTCTGCCAATTCCTGTTGTTTGTTGACCATGTTGACAACGCGAGAGGGCGGCGCCGCGGCGAGCGCACCAAAGCACACAGAGGACGTCGGCGTTAATGATTTAGGAGACGGTGGGGCGGCGACGCGTGCGCTGAGGCGCAGCTAGCCGTGGGAGGCGGAAGCAGGCGGCCCCGCCGGCGCTGGTTTGGTTTTGGCGGCTGGAAGAAGACATGACTGAAGAAACACGACAAACTGTAAAAGCGGTAGGAGTACTTAACAACCTTAACTGAAACCAGCAGGGGCACTTAACAACCAAAGCTGAAAGCGGTATGAGTACTTATACAGGTTCAACCGTACAAAGCACGCCTCGAACACTGCTACTTTGCCTACAGTTGACCAAGGGTGAGGCCGCCAAGCCCCAGGACAAGGCCCATGCGCCACCCCATGCATCCACAACCTGCTAAAAGCGGCTTCATCTTGCAACGTGGTCAATAAACAGGATATTCGCTTTAGAGCCATGGAAAGGCATGAACATAATCTTCTGTCCTATTCTCCAAGATGGACGGGCCTTCATTATTTGAGACCGCCCATGAATAAGTATCTTTTCACCTCCAAGGGGAATTTAGTAGGTCGACATAAACATCATGTTGTGACCAAGCGCAAGTCTGACCCGACCGTGGTCAGGCATCTGTATAGGAACAATAGAACTCGACAGTTCCTGTTTCAAGAAGATCAGAGCTGTAAAACTGCGTATAAGCAATAGTTTATGAACAACATATATAACAGAAAACAGCTCGTACCATAAGTTTCTCGACACAATTGGACCTGTTCAATGAGTGCAGCAGTGGCACACATATCCCACGTGGCCTTCCACCAATGAAATGCCCCACAAGGAGCTCAAGACGATCAATAAAGTGTAGGAACTTGTGGATGTCGATCCAGTCAACTTCAGTGCTGTTAGTAACAGCCGAGTTATTACAGAGTAACAAACGAGCAGACTGCTTAACTCTAAAAAAACCTACACGTGCCACCAATTATAAGAAAATATTAGTTAGAAGTGGCATCTTCGTGAGAGATTCGTTGCTACTTCTAAAGTTAAATTGTGATTAGTTAGACAAAATAGGTGGATTAAGAAGTAATCGAGGCAACAAGCAAGAACCAGATACAAAACTAACATGGATGAACAATTGGAACGACGTCGGGGTGGAAGATCGCAGTGAAGATGAGACCAGGTTCTGCTATTTCCATCAACATTCGTGCGCCAACTTTCAGTCTGTAACACTTGAGAAAGTTTATCCATGTTCGGCCATAAAAAAGCAGCGATCTTCTGGGTTCATGAACCCAACTCGGAACTTATATCCATGGTTTGTCTTCACTGTGACCATTAAACTAGTGTATTCAATTATGGCAAGGCCGATCATCTTGAGTACATGTGTTCTGGCAGAGCAAATAATACATTGTAGGAAAAATAATATGAGAACACATCATGTTCAAAAAAACCCCACCCTCCCGGATAGAAAAGAGGATTCTAGGAACATACTATGCGCGTTTCAAAATGCTGTGTTAGGATGAGAAGGAACAAGTGTGGCGTCTCACCAAGGGCGCAGAAACCTATAGGGTACTCGCACTTCGGGCACTACAAATGAAACACACTAGATTCAGTAGGAAGAAAAATGCATCAACGACGGCGGCTGCCATCCTAGGATTACCTGCGACCAAGGGACATGGGTTTATCGGGGAAGGATGAAGAATTCATACCTGGTTTTCCATGAGAAAACCCTATGCAATCGCCGAGAGGGGGTTTTCTCTGAACAAGTAGACGAGGGAGAAGGGGATTCAGGCCCAGTGAAATATTGCCGCTTCGTCCGTCCAGCTAACTTCTAAAGCTGGAATGGGGGGGTTGTGATTTGACGACTCATTGGGCATTACTGCGGCGCTATGACCGGGGTGTGTCTACCGTGAAGTTGTGCACTCTAATTTGTGCATATGGCACGTGGACCCCATTGCCGGTTGCCCCACATATCAGCGAAAGGAAGTAGAAAGACATGAGTAACTAGTTACACATAAATATATTTTTTGACAGAGAGATACTCCCTCTGTAAAGAAATATACAAATCTTTTATATCACAGGCTCACCTTGCCGAGAAATATACTCCCTCTGCAACGCACGGACATTATGGGGGTTCAGCTGAGAATATAATACTCAGATTTTTTTGAGGGATAAAAGCTGCTTTAATGAAGATTAACAGTCATAGGTATACAAATAATTTCGGGGGTTCCTGTGAGCCAAAGATGTCATCCACAGGGCAAAGAAGTAGCAGCTTTTGTGAGCACATGCGCTTCAACATTACACTCGCGTTTTTCATGTATGATCTCCATGGTTTGGAACATATTCTTCTTCATCTTGATCTCGTCCATAATAACTTTGCTGGGCCCCAAGTATGCCTCTCCGATATACTTGACTGTTGCTGAACAATCGGTGCTAATATGAACTTGTTGCAGGTTTAAGTCAAGAACCAGAGATAGCCCCTCGCAACATGCCATTGCCTCTAGGATCTCTGGATCAGTAACACTTTCGCACACCAGTGCCGATGCTCCAAGGAAGAAGCTTGTACGATCCCGGCTCACAACTGTCAGGGCTTCCCTTTCACCATTGCGAGATAATGCAGCATCAACATTCATCTTCGCCCAACTCACAGCAGGTGGAGGACGCCACTTCTGCACTGAGCTAGTGCTTCTCGAAACCAGGTTCTGGACTTTGGGTCGTAGGCCGACCCTGCATGTTTGGGGGCCCATGTGTTCTACCTCAGCGCTTTTCATATTACAAGCGATCGGTACGGCGCTGGTTTTAGATGTTCTCACAAGGCGAATACACAAAATTGAATAAAGCACGACAAATGTTGGAATGAAATCGAACGACAGTTCCTAACCAATATTCAGAGTTGCAATTCTATCAACGATATACCATGTGATAAATAATACTATCATACTACTTATACACACAGGACACTTGTTTCACCATGCCAGATTATTACATCAAAATCTCTCGGAGGATAGATCAGTTAGGCAGTTGTGTGCTGCTACTAAAGAATTTCAAAGTTGATTTGGACCAGCTCTCCTTGCCGAGAAAGTTCGATTTTGACATCATCCCCTACCGCAAGATATGATTTAGATTTGAACCTTGACCATCCTTTAGCATCAATCATCATGCGACCATCCTTTGTACTTACGATATATTGAGCAGGTTCATTCACACCAAGGCTGCGCATGGTAAGAGAAACATGGCCGCGGTCGCCCGGATTGTTGAACGACTCCCTCGTTGCTCTAGGAATTCTCTGTTTGCAAATAAGAAGACATACCCAAACAGTTAGATCAACACAGTGAATCATGTGAAACAACATGGAAAGAAAAAAGAACGAAGCACTTGGGCGGCCAATGCTTACCAAGAAGGTGGACATGTCGGTTTTTGTAAGGACTTTGGTATATGAAGTGCGAACTGTAGCCCAGTCTGTTGCCAGTGCAACTGCATGGGCCGGAGAAGATGCAAGTGCAAGTGTTGGTGCAGGTGCCGAAGCCGTAGATGCTGCCGGAGATGGTGCTCCTTGTAGAGCTGGTGCCGGTGTCAGAGCAGGTGCCGGTGTCGATGCCTGATCCTCCGGTAGATCAGACTGATCCGCTGACGCAGTCGGTGCCCAATCATCAGCTAGATCAGACTGAGTTGCTGCCATTGTCAATGCTAGAGCAACTGTCGGTGCTCGATCTGTGCGAGATAGCGGCGACGTGTCTGGTCTGCTATGATCAGCTTTCTAACTTGACTAGGATCTGTGACCGTGATCCAGTTTTTTCTTCATTTCTTTTAAACGCGATAAGGACTAATTGTGGCGTTTTTGTTAAACCAAACTGTAGTTCATCATAGGGATTCAACTTGTACTCAGACAACAGACTGATCCAATTTTTTCCAGTAATTTAAGTGATGGACCGTGCCTTCGTTACTGACATGACATAAGAAGTGAAACCTGCAAAAATAGCCATCGTAGAGCAAACCAAACGGTTTATTCTGTGATGAATGTCACATGGCAAAACCCGCATCGTAAAATTGCAGGAAAAGAAAGAAAACATGACATTAAATCAATATGATTTAGACAGTAAATCAATAAGATTTAGACAGTAAATCAATAAGATTAACTTGATGTGACACGAGTGAATCCTTACCAGGAAATCACTATGTTGATGTACTAAGCAGAAGATTGATTGTCCAACTATGCGTGGCATGCAGGGGCCCCGCCTACTCCCACAAGCAGGACAGTCCAAAGGTCGTGACAAATCGTATGGACCGAACATCCATGGGGCTGGAAATCCTGGTGGGTGCGATAAACCCTGCAATGCATACAGATATTGGAGTGTAACCATAATTGATAGACCGTCCTCACAAAAAATATGATATGGATACTTCAAAATATACAGACTGAATTGAGTGGACAGACATTAACATAGACCGTTCTCAGGATTGACCACACACCAAACACGGTAGTACTAATAAACAATACAGGGTTCACAAACACAAATCAAGTACTGAACAATAGTACTTACTACAGACAAGCAAAGTTGCACTAACTCAACTCTGCAGACTATTTTTTGCCACCGACCTATGGGATGAACCCCGCATAACTGACTAGGCCATGGACTTCGTGTGAGATGTCTACATGTACCATCACCATCTTGTCAACCTTGGAGAACCTAACAGAGTGGTCTTTCCACTCATAAACATGATGATGAAGACAGGCCGCAACAAATTTGTTGGGAAGCTTTACAAGAACCACACCCTTCGTAATCAAAGGCACAGCCAGGAAATTGTTGTGGTCAAGTACAGCCTCGAGAACACGCCTGACAACAATGCTACAGGAAAACACTAGTTCAGGACATGTGGCGACAAGGACACAACAGCTGGATAGTTCAGCAGTAGAACTCATCATCAGGTCTTCCAGTTCACACGGCATGACTTTGAGAACTTCATCTCCACCGCGGACCTGGTTCTAATTCAAACAGAAACCATATTTTATTACTACCTCCATTCAGAAATATAAGATGATTTTCGATATTATACTCCATATATGACTACATATACGCACAGAAATGAGTGAACAAAGACACTAGAACATGTCTTCAAAGGCATGAGAGCAGAGGGATTACATGCAATATCCATAACACAAGTTACTGAGGCAAATATACCCTCTTAAAAGGTAGCATTGATGTTCATAGAGTACTCCCTCCGTACCAAAATTCTTGTCTTAGATTTGTCTAGATACGGATGTATCAAGTCACATTTTAGTATTAGATACATCCGTATCTAGAAAAATCTAAGACAAGAAATTTGGGACAGAGGGAGTAGTTTAAAGTAATGTATAAGAAATCAGTGTCAACCTCTCGCATGTTTTGGTCAAAAGAGGAATTTAGAACCGTCATTTGGCACACAAACATCACATGCAAGATCACCCAGAAAGTTGTACTACTAGTACTAGTACTGCGTGTTAGATGAAAAAACACGATCAAGATCGAGAAAAAGATCGTCAAGAAGAGATATTACCTGGACTTGCTTAATGAGGGATCCCAGAGAGGGGGGCTTGGACAGGGCGATGGCTTTGAGCTTGTCTGCGGTAGTCTCGGCGGGGTGCTTGCGCTTCTTCGTACCATGAGCCTGGATGTTTTGTCTGGAGCCATAGACATCACTTCGGTCGGTGCTCCAGCATCCATCAAGAAACTGTCAAATAGAAATAATTGAAAAGAAACCATAATCACAAACCCAAAAGAAGAAAAGAGAGGGAGTTATAGGATCAGTCTCGGGGTTGCCAAACCAGGCCTTGGCCAGAATCAACACCATTGATGCGCTCACCTTTCCTTCTTTGGGAGAGAAGAACAATGGCAGAAGCAGGTCGGGGTTTTCTTGAAGAAATGAGGAACAAGATGAGGCAGAAGCGAGGGTTGGGTAGAGAGGAAGCTGAGAGAGAAGAGTGAAATGATGGTTGCTTCGTCCGTCCAACTTACTGCTGGAAAGGAGGGGGTTTTGAGATTTGACGGCTCATTGGGCATTACTGTGGCGCTTCGATCGGGGTAGTCTACAGTCACTCTACTACGGAGTAATTTAGTGCATGGCTGGTGGACACCGATGCTGGCTGTCCCACACGTCGGTGAAAGTGAGTAATTTAGTGCATGGTTGGAGGAGGATCCGCACGGTAGAGCGTGTCCACTGTTTTTCAGAAGAAAAAAATGATCACAGCAAGCATTTCCACTCTTACGACGGAGGAGTGCGAAACACGACAGCCACTTGTGTTGGGGAACGTAGTAATTTCACAAAAATTCCTATGCACACGCAAGATCATGATGATGCATAGCAACGAGAGGAGATAGTGTGATCTACGTACCCTTGTAGATCGACAACGGAAGCGTTAGCACAACGTGGTTGATGTAGTCGTACGTCTTCATGGCCCGACCGATCAAGCACCGAAACTACGGCACCTCCGAGTTCTAGCACACGTTCAGCTTGATGACGATCCCCGGACTCCGATCCAGCAAAGTGTCGGGGAAGAGTTCCGTCAGCACGACGGCATGGTGACGATCTTGATGTACTACCGTCGCAGGGCTTCGCCTAAGCACCGCTACAATATTATCGAGGATTATGGTGGAAGGGGGCACCGCACACGGCTAAGAATATGATCACGTGGATCAACTTGTGTGTCTATGGGGTGCCCCTGCCCCCGTATATAAACGATCAAGGGGGGGTGCGGCCAGCCAGGAGAGGGCGCGCCAGGAGGAGTCCTACTCCCTCCTGGAGTAGGATTCCCCCCCCCCTTTCCTAGTTGGAATAGGATTCGGGAGGGGGGAAAGAGGAGAGAGAGGAGGAAGGGCGCCGCCCCCCTCTCCTTGTCCTATTCGGACTAGGGGGGAGGGGCGCGCGGCCCAGCCCTGGCCACCTCTCCTCTCTTCCACTAAAGCCCACTAAGGCCCATATACCTCCCGTGGGGTTCCGGTAACCTCCCGGTACTCCGGTAAAATCCCGATTTCACCCGGAACACTTCCGATATCCAAATATAGGCTTCCAATATATCAATCTTTATGTCTCGACCATTTCGAGACTCCTCGTCATGTCCGTGATCACATCCGGGACTCCGAACAAACTTCGGTACATCAAAATGCATAAACTCATAAAAATAACTGTCACCAAAACCTTAAGCGTGCGGACCCTACGGGTTTGAGAACAATGTAGACATGACCGAGACACGTCTCCGGTCAATAACCAATAGTGGAACCTGGATGCTCATATTGGCTCCTACATATTCTACGAAGATCTTTTATCGGTCAGACCGCATAAAAACATACGTTGTTCCCTTTGTCATCGGTGTGTTACTTGCCCGAGATTCGATCGTCGGTATCTCAATACCTAGTTCAATCTCGTTACCGGCAAGTCTCTTTACTCAGTCCATAATACATCATCTCACAACTAACTCATTAGTTGCAATGCTTGCAAGGCTTATGTGATGTGCATTACCGAGAGGGCCCAGAGATACCTCTCCGACAATCGGAGTGACAAATCCTAATCTCGAAATACGCCAACCCAACATGTACCTTTGGAGACACCTGTAGAGCTCCTTTATAATCACCCAGTTACGTTGTGACGTTTGGTAGCACACAAAGTGTTCCTCCGATAAACGGGAGTTGCATAATCTCATAGTCATAGGAACATGTATAAGTCATGAAGAAAGCAATAGCAACATACTAAACAATCGGGTGCTAAGCTAATGGAATGGGTCATGTCCATCAGATCATTCACCTAATGATGTGATCTCGTTAATCAAATAACAACTCTTTGTCCATGGTTAGGAAACATAACCATCTTTGATTAACGAGCTAGTCAAGTAGAGGCATACTAGTGACACTCTGTTTGTCTATGTATTCACACATGTATTATGTTTCCGGTTAATACAATTCTAGCAAGAATAATAAACATTTATCATGATATAAGGAAATAAATAATAACTTTATTATTGCGTCTAGGGCATATTTCCTTCAGTCTCCCACTTGCACTAGAGTCAATAATCTAGATTACACAGTAATGATTCTAACACTCATGGAGCTTCGGTGCTGATCATGTTTTGCTCGTGGAAGAGGCTTAGTCAACGGGTCTGCTACATTCAGATCCGTATGTATCTTGCCAATCTCTATGTCTCCCACCTGGACTAGATCCCGGATGGAATTGAAGCGTCTCTTGATGTGCTTGGTTCTCTTGTGAAATCTGGATTCCTTTGCCAAGGCAATTGCACCAGTATTGTCACAAAAGATTTTCATTGGACCTGGTGCACTAGGTATGACACCTAGATCGGATATGAACTCCTTCATCCAGACTCCTTCATTTGCTGCTTCCGAAGCAGCTATGTATTCCGCTTCACATGTAGATCCCGCCACGACGCTTTGTTTAGAACTGCACCAACTGACAGCTCCACCGTTTGATGTAAACACATATCCGGTTTGCGATTTAGAATTGTCCGGATCAGTGTCAAAGCTCACATCGACATAACCATTTACGATTAGCTCTTTGTCACCTCCATAAACGAGAAACATATCCTTAGTCCTTTTCAGGTATTTCAGGATGTTCTTGACCGCTGTCCAGTGATCCACTCCTGGATTACTTTGGTACCTCCCTGCTAGACTTATAGCAAGGCACACATCAGGTCTGGTACACAGCATTGCATACATGATAGAGCCTATGGCTGAAGCATAGGGAACATCTTTCATTTTCTCTCTATCTTCTGCAGTGGTCGGGCATTGAGTCTGACTCAACTTCACACCTTGTAACACAGGCAAGAACCCTTTCTTTGGTTGATCCATTTTGAACTTCTTCCAAACTTTGTCAAGGTATGTGCTTTGTGAAAGTCCAATTAAGCGTCTTGATCTATCTCTATAGATCTTAATGCCTAATACGTAAGCAGCTTCACCGAGGTCTTTCATTGAAAAACTCTTATTCAAGTATCCCTTTATGCTATCCAGAAATTATATATCATTTCCAATTAGTAATATGTCATCCACATATAATATCAGAAATGCTATAGAGCTCCCACTCACTTTCTTGTAAATACAGGCTTCTCCAAAAGTCTGTATAAAACCAAATGCTTTGATCACACTATCAAAGTGTTTATTCCAACTCCGAGAGGCTTGCACCAGTCCATAAATGGATCGCTGGAGCTTGCACACTTTGATAGCTCCCTTTGGATCGACAAAACCTTCTGGTTGCATCATATACAACTCTTCTTCCAGAAATCCATTCAGGAATGCAGTTTTGAGATCCATCTGCCAAATTTCATAATCATAAAATGCGGCAATTGCTAACATGATTCGGACAGACTTAAGCATCGCTACGGGTGAGAAGGTCTCATCGTAGTCAATCCCTTGAACTTGCCGAAAACCTTTTGCGACAAGTCAAGCTTTGTAGACAGTAATATTACCGTCAGCGTCAGTCTTCTTCTTGAAGATCCATTTATTCTCAATTGCTTGCGGATCATTGGGAAAGTCAACCAAAGTCCATACTTTGTTCTCATACATGGATCCCATCTCAGATTTCATGGCTTCAAGCCATTTTGCGGAATCTGGGCTCACCATCGCTTCTTCATAGTTCATAGGTTCATCATGATCTAATAGCATGACTTACAGAACAGGATTACCGTACCACTCTAGCGCGGATCTCATTCTAGTTGATCTACGAGGTTCAGTAGTATCTTGTTCTGAAGTTTCATGATCATTATCATTAGCTTCCTCACTAATTGGTGTAGGTGTCACAGAAACAGGTTTCTGTGATGTATTACTTTCCAATAAGGGAGTAGGTACAGCTACCTCGTCAAGTTCTACTTTCCTCCCACTCACTTCTTTCGAGAGAAACTCCTTCTCTAGAAAGTTTCCGAATTTAGCAACAAAAGTCTTGCCTTCGGATCTGTGATAGAAGGTGTATCCAATAGTTTCCTTTGGATATCCTATGAAGACACATTTTTCTGATTTGGGTTCGAGCTTATCAGGTTGAAGCTTTTTCACATGAGCATCGCAGCCCCAAACTTTCAGAAACGACAACTTTGGTTTCTTGCCAAACCACAGTTCATAAGGCGTCGTCTCAACGGATTTTGATGGTGCCCTATTTAACGTGAATGCGGCCGTCTCTAGAGCATATCCCCAAAACAATAGCGGTAAATCAGTAAGAGACATCATAGATCGCACCGTATCTAGTAAAGTACGATTACGACATTCGGACACACCATTACACTATGGTGTTCCGGGTGGTGTGAGTTGCAAAACTATTCCACATTGTTTCAAATGTACACCAAACTCGTAACTCAAATATTCTCCTCCACGATCAGATCGTAGGAATTTTATTTTCTTGTTACGATGATTTTCAACTTCACTCTGAAATTCTTTGAACTTTTCAAATGTCTCAGACTTGTGTTTCATTAAGTAGATATACCCATATCTGCTTAAGTCATCTGTGAAGGTGAGAAAATAACGATATCCGCCACGAGTCTCAACATTCATCGGACCACATACTTCTGTGTGTATGATTTCCAACAAATCTGTTGCTCTCTCCATAGTACCGGAGAACGGTGTTTTTGTCATCTTACCCATAAGGCACGGTTCGCAAGTACCAAGTGATTCATAATCAAGTGGTTCCAAAAGCCCATCAGTATGGAGTTTCTTCATGCGCTTTATACCGATATGACCTAAACGGCAGTGCCACAAATAAGTTGCACTATCATTATCAACTCTGCATCTTTTCGTTTCAACACTATGAATATGTGTGTCACTACTATCGAGATTTAATAAGAATAGACCACTCTTTAAGGGTGCATGACCATAAAAGATATTACTCATGTAAATAGAACAACCATTATTCTCTGATTTAAATGAATAACCGTCTCGCATCAAACAAGATCCAGATATAATGTTCAGGCTTAACGCTGGCACCAAATAACAATTATTTAGGTCTAATATTAATCCCGAAGGTAGATGTAGAGGTAGCGTGCCGACTGTGATCACATCGACTTTGGAACCATTTCCCACGCACATCGTCACCTCGTCCTTAGCCAATCTTCGCTCAATCTGTAGTCCCTGTTTCGAGTTGCAAATATTAGCAACAGAACCAGTATCGAATACCCAGGTGCTACTGCGAGCATTAGTAAGGTACACATCAATAACATGTATATCACATATACCTTTGTTCACCTTGCCATCCTTCTTATCCGCCAAATACTTGAGGCAGTTCCGCTTCCAGTGACCAGTCTGCTTGCAGTACAAGCACTCAGTTTTAGGCTTAGGTCCAGGTTTGGGTTTCTTCTCTTGAGCAGGAACTTGCTTGCTATTATTTTTGAAGTTCCCCTTCTTCTTCCCTTTGCCCTTTTTCTTGAAACTAGTGGTCTTGTTGACCATCAACACTTGATGCTCCTTCTTGATTTCTACCTCCGCAGCTTTCAGCATTGCGAAGAGCTCGGGAATAGTCTTATTCATCCCTTGCATATTATAGTTCATCACAAAGCTCTTGTAGCTTGGTGGTAGTGATTGGAGAATTCTGTCAATGACGCAATCATCTGGAAGATTAACTCCCAATTGAATCAAGTGATTATTATACCCAGACACTTTGAGTATATGCTCACTGACAGAATTGTTCTCCATCTTGCAGCTATAGAACTTATTGGAGACTTCATATCTCTCAATCCGGGCATTTGCCTGAAATATTAACTTCAACTCCTGGAACATCTCATATGCTCCATGATGTTCAAAACGTCGTTGAAGTCCCGATTCTAAGCCGTAAAGCATGGCACACTGAACTATCGAGTAGTCATCAGCTTTGCTCTGCCAGACGTTCATAACATCTGGTGTTGCTCCAGCAGCAGGCCTGGCACCCAGCGGTGCTTCCAGGACGTAATTCTTCTGTGCAGCAATGAGGATAATCCTCAAGTTACGGACCCAGTCCGTGTAATTGCTACCATCATCTTTCAACTTAGCTTTCTCAAGGAACGCATTAAAATTCAACGGAACAACACCACGGGCCATCTATCTACAATCAAACATAAATAAGCAAGATACTATCAGGTACTAAGTTCATGATAAATTTAGGTTCAATTAATCATATTACTTAAAGAACTCCCACTTAGATAGACATCCCTCTAATCCTCTAAGTGATTACATGATCCAAATCAACTAAACCATGTCCGATCATCACGTGAGATGGAGTAGTTTCATTGGTGAACATCACTATGTTGATCATATCTACTATATGATTCACGCTCGACCATTCGGTCTCCGTGTTCCGAGGCCATATCTGTATATGCTTAGCTCGTCAAGTACAACCTGAGTATTCCGCGTGTGCAACTGTTTTGCACCCGTTCTATTTGAACGTAGAGCCTATCACACCTGATCATCACGTGGTGTCTCAGCACGAAGAACTTTCGCAATGGTGCATACTCAGGGAGAACACTTCTTGATAATTAGTGTGAGATCATCTTATAATGCTACCGTCAATCAAAGCAAGATAAGATGCATAAAAGATAAACATCACATGCAATCAATATAAGTGATATGATATGGCCATTATCATCTTGTGCTTGTGATCTCCATCTTCGAAGCACCGTCGTGATCACCATCATCACCGGCGCGACACCTTGATCTCCATCGTAGCATCGTTGTCGTCTCGCCAATCTTATGCTTCCACGACTATCGCTACCGCTTAGTGATAAAGTAAAGCATTACAGCGCGATTGCATTGCATACAATAAAGCGACAATCATATGGCTCCTGCCAGTTGCCGATAACTCGGTTACAAAACATGATCATCTCATACAATAAAATTTAGCATCATGTCTTGACCATATCACATCACAACATGCCCTGCAAAAACAAGTTAGACGTCCCCTACTTTGTTGTTGCAAGTTTTACGTGGCTTCTACGGGCTTAAGCAAGAACCAATCTTACCTACGCATCAAAACTACAACGATAGTTTGTCAAGTTGGTGCTGTTTTAACCTTCGCAAGGACCGGGCGTAGCCACACTCGGTTCAACTAAAGTTGGAGAAAATGTCACCCGCTAGCCACCTTTGTGCAAAGCACGTCGGGAGAACCGGTCTCGCGTAAGCGTACGCGTAATGTCGGTCCGGGCCGCTTCGTCCAACAATACCGCCGAACCAAAGTATGACATGCTGGTAAGCAGTATGACTTATATCGCCCACAACTCACTTCTGTTCTACTCGTGCATATAACATCAACATATAAAACCTAGGCTCGGATGCCACTGTTGGGGAACGTAGCAATTTCAAAAAAATTCCTACGCACACGCAAGATCATGATGATGCATAGCAATGAGAGGGGAGAGTGTGATCTACGTACCCTTGTAGATCGACAATGGAAGCGTTAGCACAACGTGGTTGATGTAGTCGTACGTCTTCACGGCCTGACCGATCAAGCACCGAAACTACGGCACCTCCGAGTTCTAGCACACGTTGAGCTTGATGACGATCCCCGGACGCCGATCCAGCAAAGTGTTGGGGAAGAGTTCCATCAGCACGACGGCGTGGTGACGATCTGGATGTACTACCGTCGCAGGGCTTCACCTAAGCACCGCTACAATATTATCGAGGATTATGGTGGAAGGGGGCACCGCACACGGGTAAGAATATGATCACGTGGATCAACTTGTGTGTCTATGGGGTGCCCCTGCCCCCGTATGTAAAGGATCAAGGGGGGGTGCGGCCGGCCAGGAGAGGGCGCGCCAGGAGGAGTCCTACTCCCTCCGGGAGTAGGATTCCCCCCCCCCCTTCCTAGTTGGAATAGGATTCGGGAGGGGGGAAAGAGGAGAGATAGAAGGAAGGGCGCCGCCCCCCTCTCCTTGTCCTATTCGGACTAGGGGGGGAGGGGCGCGCGGCCCAGCCCTGGCCACCTCTCCTCTCTTCCACTAAAGCCCACTAAGGCCCATATACCTCCCGTGGGGTTCCGGTAACCTCCCGGTACTCCGGTAAAATCCCGATTTCACCCGGAACACTTCCGATATCCAAATATAGGCTTCCAATATATCAATCTTTATGTCTCGACCATTTCGAGACTCCTCGTCATGTCCGTGATCACATCCGGGACTCCGAACAAACTTCGGTACATCAAAATGCATAAACTCATAAAAATAACTGTCATCAAAACCTTAAGCGTGCGGACCCTACGGGTTTGAGAACAATGTAGACATGACCGAGACACGTCTCCGGTCAATAACCAATAGCGCAACCTGGATGCTCATATTGGCTCCTACATATTCTACGAAGATCTTTTATCGGTCAGACCGCATAACAACATACGTTGTTCCCTTTGTCATCGGTGTGTTACTTGCCCGAGATTCGATCGTCGGTATCTCAATACCTAGTTCAATCTCGTTACCGGCAAGTCTCTTTACTCGTTCCGTAATACATCATCTCACAACTAACTCATTAGTTGCAATGCTTGCAAGGCTTATGTGATGTGCATTACCGAGAGGGCCCAGAGATACCTCTCCGACAATCGGAGTGACAAATCCTAATCTCGAAATACGCCAACCCAACATGTACCTTTGGAGACACCTGTAGAGCTCCTTTATAATCACCCAGTTACGTTGTGACGTTTGGTAGCACACAAAGTGTTCCTCCGGTAAACGGGAGTTGCATAATCTCATAGTCATAGGAACATGTATAAGTCATGAAGAAAGCAATAGCAACATACTAAACGATCGGGTGCTAAGCTAATGGAATGGGTCATGTCAATCAGATCATTCACCTAATGATGTGATCCCATTAATCAAATAACAACTCTTTGTCCATGGTTAGGAAACATAACCATCTTTGATTAATGAGCTAGTCAAGTAGAGGCATACTAGTGACACTCTGTTTGTCTATGTATTCACACATGTATTATGTTTCCGGTTAATACAATTCTAGCATGAATAATAAACATTTATCATGATATAAGGAAATAAATAATAACTTTATTATTGCCTCTAGGGCATATTTCCTTCAAATTGAACATACACAGTGCTCCTACTACTAGGCATGTGCAGTGGTTCATACGTCAGTACTACACAATCTTGTTGCTAGTATAGTAAGATATGACGATAACAAATGATGCTGTGCGCATGTCAACTACTCCTATATGTAACATAGTACCGCTTTTTCGACCGTCCGGTCGAGAATGGACGATGAGATCAATGTTAACAGAACTAGGTCCACAGCGCACGGAGAGTATGGTGCTACAGTACTCCACGAAACATGAACCATATGAAGCACGAATAGTGTTAGGCAGGGTGTATGAAGGGTGCACGGGATGGGAGCAAAAGTTCCCTTCTCGACCCACTTTTGGGTGTTTGGCAGAGTGCATGAAGGGCGCATGAGTCCACACTACTAGGTTGACAAAAATACACGAAGAGGAAACAACTATATTGAGATGAGAATGCAACCAAACACACCCACACGCTTTGTGCTAGAGTGACTGATATGCACCGTCTGAGTTTGATCCAACGGTCATGTTGCACCGAGACATGGACATGGCCATGCAGAGGGCGCCTAAACACCACCGAAGTCCCTCTGCTTCTCGAGGTGCACGACGTGGGTGATGCAGGGTGCAACCGCCCGCAGAGCCTGCTCCCGGTCGACGGGAGCCAGCTCGTCAAAGACGGCGTCCAATGGCACGAATGGATTCCGGTGACGGAGCCCTGAAAGGATTCGCCCGGCAACGGCAATGGCGACGGCAGCCCGCAACCCCTCCTTGTCTAGCTCAGCCCCCACCATCGCGCGGAGATGGCTCAGCTCCTCGGAGATGTAGGTGAAGAAGGAGACCACGTCAGGAAGCCGCAGATCGCTGAAGTCGACCGGGTGGTCGAACGGGTTTAACCCGACGGCCGGCATCGTCGCGCTGGCACAACGGTAGGCATCGCGCAGACGCAACACATGCGTGGCAACTTGGTTCACCAAGTGGCTGAGGCGATCCTGGACCTCGTCACGATCGGCCCGCTCGTGCTCCAGCCGGCTCCCGTGACGGCCTATCGTATCACCCGCTTTCTGCAGCAATGCTGCCGACGCCTCGAGCATCTTTGTGGTGGACGCCTGCCGCTTTTGAAGCTCCGTGAACCCCCGCACATAACGGAGGAGCATGGCACTCCTCTCCTCCTTGAGCTCACGGAGCTCCACGTCCTTGGCCCTGCGCTCCGCATCCTTGGCATGGAGCTCCTGTGTGAGGAGCCTCACCTCGGACTCCGTGATCTGCTGCGCTGCCATGGCAGCAGGTAGAAGCAATGGGGAGAGGAGGCAAAGGGGGAAAATGGCTTAAAGGCAATGCAATCTATGGGAAGGCGGAGGGAGCGGGGAATCTTTTGGTTTTCACCACGGTAAAACACCAGTCGACGACTTCTCACATCAAGGAGCAGTGGGTACAGGCGGAGTCATCGTGACTAATTGCTGCCACGCCTGCTCCCGTCAATCAAAAAATTAAAAATCCTGCCGCGCCTGCTCCCGTCAATCAAAAAATTAAAAATCTTGCCGCACCCAAACACCAGAGCAACGCCGCGGTGGATATTTATGTGGGGGAACGTAGCAGAATTTTAAAATTTTCTACGCATCACCAAGATCCATCTATGAAGTCATTTAGCAACGAGGGAGAGAGGAGTGCATCTACATACCCTTGTAGATCACGAGCGGAAGCGTTCAAGAGAACGGGATTGATGGAGTCGTACTCGACGTGATTCGAATCACCGATGACCAAGTGCTGAACGGATAGCACCTCTGCGTTCAACACACATACGGTTGGGAAGACGTCTCCTCCAACTTGATCCAGCTAGGGGGAAGGAGAGGTTGATGAAGATCTAGCAGCACGACGGCGTGGTGGTGGAAGCAACGGTGATCTCGGCAGGGCTTCGCCAAGTGCAGGGAGACGGAGGAGTGTCACGGGAGGGAGAGGGAGAGGCCAGGGTCTTGGGTGTGCAGCCCTCCCTCCCCCCCACTATATATAGGGTGCCTAGGGGGGGCGCCAGCCCTAGGAGATCCAATCTCCTAGGGGGGCGGCGGCCAAGGGGGTGCCCTCCCACCAAAGCAAGGGTGGCGCCCCCCACCCCTAGGGTTTCCAACCCTAGGCGCAGGGGGGGCCCAAGAGGGGGCGCACCAGCCCACTAGGGGCTGGTTCCCCTCCCACTTCAGCCCATGGGGCCCTCCGGGATAGGTGGCCCCACCCGGTGGACCCCCGGGACCCTTTCGGTGGTCCTGGTACAATACCGGTGACCCCCGAAACCTTCCCGATGGCCGAAACTGGACTTCCTATATATAAATCTTTACCTCCGGACCATTCCGAAACTCCTCATGACGTCCGGGATCTCATCCGGGACTCCGAATAACTTTCGGGTTACCGTATGCTAATATCTCTACAATCCTAGCGTCACCGAACCTTAAGTGTGTAGACCCTACGGGTTCAGGAGACATGCAGACATGACCGAGAAGCCTCTCCGGTCAATAACCAACAGCGGGATCTAGATACCCATGTTGGCTCCCACATGCTCGACAATGATCTCATCGTATGAACCACGATGTCGAAGATTCAATCAATCCGTATACAATTCCCTTTGTCAATCGGTACGTTACTTGCCCGAGACTCGATCGTCGGTATCCCAATACCTTGTTCAGTCTCATTACCGGCAAGTCACTTTACTCGTACCGTAATGCATGATCCTGTGATCAACCACTTGATCACATTGAGCTCATTATGATGATGCATTGCCGAGTGGGCCCAGAGATACCTCTCCGTCATATGGAGTGACAAATCCCAGTCTCGATTCATGCCAACCCAACAGACACTTTCGGAGATACCTGTAATGTACCTTTATAGTCACCCAGTTACGTTGTGACGTTTGGCGCACCCAAGGCACTGCTACGGTATCCAGGAGTTCCACAATCTCATGGTCTAAGGAAATGATACTTGACATTCAGAAAAGCTACAGCAAACGAACTACACGATCTTTGATCTATGCTTAGGATTGGGTCTTGTCCATCACATCATTCACCTAATGATGTGATCCCGTTATCAATGAGATCCAATGTCCATAGTCAGGAAACCATGGCTATCTTTTGATCAATGAGCTAGTCAACTAGAGGCTCACTAGGGACGTGTTGTGGTCTATGTATTCACACATGTATTAGAATTTCCGGATAACACAATTATAGCATGAACAATAGACAATTATCATGAACAAAGAAATATAATAATAACCATTTTATTATTGCCTCTAGGGCATATTTCCAACAGTCTCCCACTTGCACTAGGGTCAATATTCTAGTTACATTTTGATGAATCGAACACCCATGCAGTTCTGGTGTTGATCATGTTTTGCTCTAGGGAGAGGTTTAGTCAACGGATCTGCTACATTCAGGTCTGTATGTACTTTACAAATCTCTATGTCTCCATTTTGAACACTTCCACGAATGGAGTTGAAGCGACGCTTGATATGCCTGGTCTTCCTGTGAAACCTGGGCTCCTTGGCAAGGGCAATAGCTCTAGTGTTGTCACAAAAGAGAGTCATCGGGCCCGACGCATTGGGTATGACTCCTAGGTCGGTAATGAACTCCTTCACCCAGACTGCTTCTTGTGCTGCCTCCGAGGCTGCCATGTATTCCGCCTCACATGTAGATCCCGCCACAACGCTTTGCTTGCAACTGCACCAGCTGACTGCCCCACCATTCAAAATATACACGTATCCGGTTTGTGACTTAGAGTCATCCAGGTCTGTGTCGAAGCTAGCATCGACGTAACCCTTTACGACGAGCTCTTCGTCACCTCCATAAACGAGAAACATTTCCTTAGTCCTTTTCAGGTACTTTAGGATATTCTTGACCGCTGTCCAGTGTTCCATGCCGGGATTTCTTTGGTACCTTCCTACCAAACTTACGGCAAGGTTTACATCAGGTCTGGTACACAGCATAGCATACATGATAGACCCTATGGCCGAGGCATAGGGGACGACACTCATCTTTTCTCTATCTTCTGCCGTGGTCGGGCATTGAGCCGTGCTCAATCTTGTACCTTGCAATACAGGCAAGAACCCCTTCTTTGACTGATCCATTTTGAACTTCTTCAATATCTTGTCAAGGTACGTACTCTGTGAAAGACCAATGAGGCGTCTCGATCTATCTCTATAGATCTTGATGCCTAATATATAAGCAGCTTCTCCAAGGTCCTTCATCGAGAAACAGTTGTTCAAGTAGGCCTTTATGCTTTCCAAGAATTCTATATCATTTCCCATCAATAGTATGTCATCCACATACATTATGAGAAATGCTACAGAGCTCCCACTCACTTTCTTGTAAACACATGCTTCTCCATAAGTCTGCATAAACCCAAACGCTTTGATCATCTCATCAAAATGAATGTTCCAACTCCGAGATGCTTGCACCAGCCCATAAATCGAGCGTTGGAGCTTGCACACCTTGTCAGCATTATTAGGATCGACAAAACCTTCCGGCTGCATCATATACAATTCTTCCTTAAGGAAACCATTAAGGAATGCCGTTTTGACGTCCATTTGCCATATCTCATAATCATAGTATGCGGCAATTGCTAACATGATTCGGACGGACTTCAGCTTCGCTACGGGTGAGAAAGTCTCATCGTAGTCAACCCCTTGAACTTGTCGATAACCCTTAGCGATAAGCCGAGCTTTATAAATGGTCACATTACCATCCGCGTCTGTCTTCTTCTTAAAGATCCATTTATTTTCTATGGCTCGCCGATCATCGGGCAAGTCAGTCAAAGTCCATACTTCGTTTTCATACATGGATCCTATCTCGGATTTCATGGCTTCCAGCCATTTGTCGGAATCCGGGCCCGCCATTGCTTCTGCATAGTTCGAAGGTTCACCGTTGTCTAACAACATGATTTCCATGACAGGGTTGCCGTACCACTCTGGTGCGGAACGTGTCCTTCTGGACCTACGGAGTTCAGTAGCAACTTGATCTGAAATTTCATGATCATCATCATCAACTTCCTCTCTAGTCGGTGCAGGCACCTCAGGAACATTTTCTTGAGCTGCGCCACTTACCGGTTCAAGAGGTAATACTTCATAAAGTTCTACTTTCCTCCCACTTATTTCTTTCGAGAGAAACTCTTTCTCTAGAAAGGACCCATTCTTGTTAACAAAGATCTTGCCTTCGGATCTGAGGTAGAAGGTATACCCAACAGTTACTTTAGGGTATCCTATGAAGACGCATTTTTTCGACTTGGGTTCGAGCTTTTCAGGTTGAAGTTTCTTGACATAAGCATCGCATCCCCAAACTTTTAGAAACGACAGCTTAGGTTTCTTCCCAAACCATAATTCATACGGTGTCGTCTCAACGGATTTCGACGGAGCCCTGTTTAAAGTGAATGTGGCAGTCTCCAAAGCATAGCCCCAAAATGATAGCGGTAAATCGATAAGAGACATCATAGATCGCACCATATCTAATAGAGTGCGATTACGACGTTCGGACACACCATTACGCTGAGGTGTTCTAGGCGGCGTGAGTTGTGAAACTATTCCACATTTTCTTAAGTGTGTGCCAAATTCATGACTCAAGTATTCTCCTCCACAATCTGATTGCAAAAACTTGATTTTTCTGTCACATTGATTCTCAACCTCACTCTAAAATTCCTTGAACTTTTCAAAGGTCTCAGACTTGTGTTTCATTAAGTAGACATACCCATATCTACTCAAGTCATCAGTGAGGGTGAGAACATAACGATAGCCACCGCAAGCCTCAACACTTATTGCACCGCACACATCAGTATTAATGATTTGCAATAAGTTGGTTGCTCGCTCCATTGTTCTTGAGAACGGAGTCTTGGTCATTTTACCCATGAGGCATGGTTCGCACGTGTCAAATGATTCATAATCAAGAGACTCTAAAAGTCCATCTGCATGGAGCTTCTTCATGCGTTTGACACCTATGTGACCAAGGCAGCAGTGCCACAAGTATGTGGGACTATCATTATCAACCTTACATCTTTTGGTATTCACACTATGAATATGTGTAGCATTACGCTCGAGATTCATTAAGAATAAACCATTCACCATCAGAGCATGACCATAAAACATATCTCTCATATAAATAGAACAACCATTATTCTCGGATTTAAATGAGTAGCCATCTCGTATTAAACGAGATCCTGATACAATGTTCATGCTCAAAGCTGGCACTAAATAACAATTATTGAGGTTTAAAACTAATACCGTAGGTAAATGTAGAGGTAGCATGCCGACGACGATCACATCGATCTTGGAACCATTCCCGACGCGCATCGTCACCTCGTCCTTCGCCAGTCTCCGTTTATTCCGCAGCTCCTGCTTTGAGTTCCAAATGTGAGCAACCGCACGGGTATCAAATACCCAGGAGCTACTACGAGTACTGGTAAGGTACACATCAATTACATGTATATCACATATACCTTTAGTGTTGCCGGCCTTCTTGTCCGCTAAGTATTTGGGGCAGTTCCGCTTCCAGTGACCACTTCCCTTGCAATAAAAACACTCAGTCTCGGGCTTGGGTCCATTCTTTGGCTTCTTCCCGGCAGCTTGCTTACCGGGCGCGGCAACTCCCTTGCCGTCCTTCTTGAAGTTCTTCTTACCCTTTCCTTTCTTGAACTTAGTGGTTTTATTCACCATCAACACTTGATGTTCCTTTTTGACTTCTACCTCTGCTGATTTCAGCATTGAATATACCTCAGGAATGGTCTTTTCCATCCCCTGCTATTGAAGTTCATCACAAAGCTCTTGTAGCTCGGTGGAAGCGACTGGAGGATTTTGTCAATGACCGCGTCATCCGGGAGATTAACTCCCAGCTGAGTCAAGCGGTTATGTAACCCAGACATTGTGAGTATGTGCTCACTAACAGAACTATTTTCCTCCATCTTACAGCTGAAGAACTTGTCGGAGACTTCATATCTCTCGACCCGGGCATGAGCTTGAAAAACCATTTTCAGCTCTTCAAACATCTCATATGCTCTGTGTCTCGCAAAACACTTTTGGAGCCCCGGTTCTAAACTGTAAAGCATGCCGCACTGAACGAGGGAGTAATCATCAGCACGTGTCTGCCAAGCGTTCATAACGTCTTGGTTCTATGGGACGGGTGCGTCACCTAGTGGTGCTTCTAGGACATAATCTTTCTTGGCAGCTATGAGGATGATCCTCAGGTTCCAGACCCAGTCCGTATAGTTGCTGCCATCGTCTTTCAGCTTGGTTTTCTCTAGGAACGCGTTGAAGTTGAGGACAACGTGGGCCATTTGATCTACAAGACATATTGTAAAGATTTTAGACTAAGTTCATGATAATTAAGTTCATCTAATCAAATTACTCAATGAACTCCCACTCAGATAGACATCCCTCCAGTCATCTAAGTATAACATGATCCGAGTTAACTAGGCCGTGTCCGATCATCACGTGAGACGGACTAGTCAACATCGGTGAACATCTTCATGTTGATCGTATCTTCTATACGACTCATGCTTGACCTTTCGGTCTTCTGTGTTCCGAGGCCATGTCTGTACATGCTAGGCTCGTCAAGTCAACCTAAGTGTATTGCGTGTGCAAATCTGGCTTACACCCGTTGTATTCGAACGTTAGAATCTATCACACCCGATCATCACGTGGTTCTTCGAAACAACGAACCTTCGCAACGGTGCACAGTTAGGGGGAACACTTTCTTGAAATTATTACGAGGGATCATATTATTTAAGCTACCGTCATTCCAAGCAAATAAGATGTAAAACATGATAAACATCACATGCAACCAAATAGTGACATGATATGGCCAATATCATTTGCTCCTTTGATCTCCATCTTCGGGGCTCCATGATCATCGTTGTCACCGGCATGACACCATCATGATCTCCATCATCGTGTCTTCTTGAAGTTGTCACATCATCTATTACTTCTACTACTATGGATAACGCTTTAGCAATAAATTAACGTAATTACATGACATTTATGTTGACACGCAGGTCATAAATAAATAAAGACAACTCCTATGGCTCCTGCCGGTTGTCATACTCATCGACATGCAAGTCGTGATTCCTATTACAAGAACATGATCATGTCATACATCACATATATCATTCATCACATCCTTTGGCCATATCACATCACAAAGCACTTGCTGCAAAAACAAGTTAGACATCCTCTAATTGTTGTTGCAAGTTTTTACGTGGCTGCTATAGGATTCTAGCAAGAACGTTTCTTACTTATGCCAAAACCACAACTTGAATTGTCAATTTCTATTTACCCTTCATAAGGACCCTGTTCATCGAATCCGATCCGACTAAAGTGGGAGAGACAGACACCCGCCAGCCACCTTATGCAACTAGTGCATGTCAGTCGGTGGAACCGGTCTCACGTAAGCATACGTGTAAGGTTGGTCCGGGTCGCTTCATCCCACGATGCCGCCGAATCAAGATAAGACTAGTAATGGCAAGATAATTGACAATATCGACGCCCACAACTACTTTGTGTTCTACTCGTGCATAGTAACTATGCATAGACCTAGCTCTGATACCACAGTTGGGGAACGTAGCAGAATTTTAAAATTTTCGACGCATCACCAAGAACCATCTATGAAGTCATCTAGCAACGAGGGAGAGAGGAGTGCATCTACATACCCTTGTAGATCACGAGCAGAAGCGTTTAAGAGAACGGGATTGATGGAGTCGTACTCGACGTGATTCAAATCACCGATGACCAAGTGCTGAACGGATAGCACCTCTGCGTTCAACACACATACGGTTGGGAAGACGTCTCCTCCAACTTGATCCAGCTAGGGGGAAGGAGAGGTTGATGAAGATCCAGCAGCACGACGGCGTGGTGGTGGAAGCAACGGTGATCTCGGCAGGGCTTCGCCAAGTGCAGGGAGACGGAGGAGTGTCACGGGAGGGAGAGGGAGAGGCCAGGGGCTTGGGTGTGTAGCCCTCCCTCCCCCCCACTATATATAGGGTGCCTAGGGGGGGCGCCGGCCCTAGGAGATCCAATCTCCTAGGGGGGCGGCGGCCAAGGGGGTGCCTTCCCCCCAAAGCAAGGGTGGCGCCCCCCACCCCTAGGGTTTCCAACCCTAGGCGCAGGGGGGGCCCAAGAGGGGGCGCACCAGCCCACTAGGGGCTGGTTCCCCTCCCACTTCAGCCCATGGGGCCCTCCGGGATAGGTGGCCCCACCCGGTGGACCCCCGGGACCCTTTCGGTGGTCCTGGTACAATACCGGTGACCCCCGAAACCTTCCCGATGGCCGAAACTGGACTTCCTATATATAAATCTTTACCTCCGGACCATTCCGAAACTCCTCATGACGTCCGGGATCTCATCCAGGACTTCGAATAACTTTCGGGTTACCGTATGCTAATATCTCTACAATCCTAGCGTCACCGAACCTTAAGTGTGTAGACCCTACGGGTTCAGGAGACATGCAGACATGACCGAGAAGCCTCTCCGGTCAATAACCAACAGCGGGATCTAGATACCCATGTTGGCCCCCACATGCTCCACGATCATCTCATCGTATGAACCACGATGTCGAAGATTCAATCAATCCGTATACAATTCCCTTTGTCAATCGGTACGTTACTTGCCCGAGACTCGATCGTCGGTATCCCAATACCTTGTTCAGTCTCATTACCGGCAAGTCACTTTACTCGTACCGTAATGCATGATCCCGTGATCAACCACTTGATCACATTGAGCTCATTATGATGATGCATTACCGAGTGGGCCCAGAGATACCTCTCCGTCATATGGAGTGACAAATCCCAGTCTCGATTCATTCCAACCCAACATACACTTTCAGAGATACCTGTAATGTACCTTTATAGTCACCCAGTTACGTTGTGACGTTTGGCACACCCAAGGCACTCCTACGGTATCCAGGAGTTGCACAATCTCATGGTCTAAGGAAATGATACTTGACATTCAGAAAAGCTACAGCAAACGAACTACACGATCTTTGAGCTATGCTTAGGATTGGGTCTTGTCCATCACATCATTCACCTAATGATGTGATCCCGTTATCAATGAGATCCAATGTCCATAGTCAGGAAACCATGGCTATCTTTTGATCAATGAGCTAGTCAACTAGAGGCTCACTAGGGACATGTTGTGGTCTATGTATTCACACATGTATTAGAATTTCCGGATAACACAATTATAGCATGAACAATAGACAATTATCATGAACAAAGAAATATAATAATAACCATTTTATTATTGCCTCTAGGGCATATTTCCAACAGTCTCCCACTTGCACTAGAGTCAATATTCTAGTTACATTGTGATGAATCGAACACCCATGCAGTGCTGGTGTTGATCATGTTTTGCTCTAGGGAGAGGTTTAGTCAACGGATCTGCTACATTCAGGTCCGTATGTACTTTACAAATCTCTATGTCTCCATTTTGAGCACTTCCACAAATGGAGTTGAAGCGACGCTTGATATGCTTGGTCTTCCTGTGAAACCTGGGCTCCTTGGCAAGGGCAATAGCTCCAGTGTTGTCACAAAAGAGAGTCATCGGGCCCGACGCATTGGGTATGACTCCTAGGTCGGTAATGAACTCCTTCACCCAGACTGCTTCTTGTGCTGCCTCCGAGGCTGCCATGTATTCCGCTTCACATGTAGATCCCGCCACAACGCTTTGCTTGCAACTGCACCAGCTGATTGCCCCACCATTCAAAATATACACGTATCCGGTTTGTGACTTAGAGTCATCCAGGTCCGTGTCGAAGCTAGCATCGACGTAACCCCTTACGATGAGCTCTTCGTCACCTCCATAAATGAGAAACATTTCCTTAGTCCTTTTCAGGTACTTCAGGATATTCTTGACCGCTATCCAGTGTTCCATGCCGGGATTGCTTTGGTACCTTCCTACCAAACTTACGGCAAGGTTTACATCAGGTCTGGTACAAAGCATAGCATACATGATAGACCCTATGGCCGAGGCATAGGGGACGACACTCATCTTTTCTCTATCTTCTGCCGTGGTCGGGCATTGAGCCGTGCTCAATCTTGTACCTTGCAATACAGGCAAGAACCCCTTCTTTGACTGATCCATTTTGAACTTCTTCAATATCTTGTCAAGGTACGTACTCTGTGAAAGACCAATGAGGCGTCTCGATCTATCTCTATAGATCTTGATGCCTAATATATAAGCAGCTTCTCCAAGGTTTTTTTGCAAATAAAACATTCAGGCCTCGTGTGTGCCGCTACATCTTCGATCCAACGGCTCCCCGGTGCTCATATTAGGTGCTCCCCGTAGCTTAATTACCCGCTATGGTGATTGGAGTAGTTGTGGGCCGAATGCTACGAAAATATAATCTAAACCGACCGGAATAAATGCCTCCACAAATTAATCCAAGGTTGGAGTGCCCCTCGCAATGTACATAGCTCCCGCTTTGCGAGGGGTGGAGAGGTAGTAGCTTCAACGTGTGGAAGATACGGTGTGAGAAAGCGAGGTCAATCGAGAGACGTATAGATAGAGAGACAAAGTGAGTGTGGTCCGACATTCATTGAACAAATAAATATGCTCTGGAGAGATATTGTCCGATTGAGCTTTTTGGCAAGGGTGAGGGCTATAAGATAGAGCTTGAGAGATGATCTAGTCACAGACGTGTAGATATATTTTGTGCATGGGAGGAATCAAGGTCAACCGATCACATAGGGTCACCGTGCGATCGAAAGAATGAGATGGGTTGGAGAGAGTGGCCTAGATAGACGATGTGCGTGAGAGAGTATACAATGTGAATAGGTCGAATTGGGCTCAAACATGGTGATATATCGTTTTTGTCCGAGAAAGAGCAAGTTCAATCGAGACATACGGAGAGAGAGAGAGGTTGAGTGAGCGTGGCCCATCATGAGGTCGAAAGAGTGGTGGCGGCTTGGATGGACTGACCTAGATAGACAATCTGCATGAGAGAGTATAGAGTGTGTCGATCAAGGCCCGAACAGGGAGACATCATTTGTGTGTGAACAAAAACGAGGTTAAACGAGACTCATATAAAGAGAGAGAGATTGAGAGAGTGTGGCCCGCCGTGCGGAAGAAAGAGTGAGACAGTCTTGAGGGAGTGACCTAGATATACAACGTGCGTGCGTGCGCATGCATGAGAGGTTTGGGGCTAGATAGGCAATGCATGTATTTAGCGCGAGAGGGTGAGAGGGAGAGGGGGAGAGAGAGAGAGCTCGGCATGGGGTGCAATGGCTGGTGTGTGAGGTAAATACATTTGGTAACAGAGTGGAAAAAGGGGTTGTGTAGTTGAGAGACCTAGAGATCAAAACATGGAGAGAAAGAATGAACGTGTGTTGGAAACCGATAGCTTCCTAAGGTGGTTAGGAGAGGAAGATTGACCGATACAGGAAGTATGTAGCGTTTGTGCGGGAGGGGGGGCTAAAAACAACATTTGAATGTACATAGTATGAGACTTAATATCGATGTTTCAATTCGGTGTACATTGTAAGATTTGAACCGAGGACCAGGCATACGAGTAATTATTTCAAATTCGTGCCATACTAAGTTTTGAAAAGTTGACATTGATTCAGTTTGTTGTGCTATTTTGTAGGTCATATGTTTGAATCCATCCAAAAGTTTTCTCACTACCATGGTGTTCATCATATACATATGAATTTGTATTAAAAAGTAGCGTGGATACAGTGAAATGTGAAATCCACGTTAGAATTGGAGATCGCTACGTGACACACACTCTAATTCAAATAACTAACTACGTGACACACACTCTAATTCAAATAACTAATTATGTGACACACACTCTAATCCACGTTAGCGTGGGTACCGTTTCAAATTTTTTTCAAATAACTCCCCATTAATTAATTTATAGTACCCCCTCTGTTCACTTTTATAAGACCTTGAAGACATTTTAGACAATGTGCAAAACAGTTCATTTTAAGTTGTCTGAAACGACTTACAAAAGTGAACGGATGGAGTATCTCGTTTCGAATGACTAATTATTGCAAGGAAAACATGGGCATGGTAATACATACAGATTCGTTTGCAAATGAAAGAAGATTCGTTTGCATTCTCAAATGTAGGCGCACCAGGCAAACCAGGGTCGTGTAGGGGTGGACACTGCTTCGGTGCCTTAAAGGCAACTGCCTTTGGGTCACTGACATGTGGGCCAGCCACCTGTTGGGCCCATATGTCATGGACACAAAGGCAGGTGCCTTAAGGCACCGAAGCATAGTCCTGTCGGGGTGGTCGCGTGTGTCGGACGGACGCGTAGCACCCAGGCACCCACCCCCCTCCCCCCCCCAAAAAAAGGACGACGACAATATAAGTTCGCGCTTCCACGTTTCGGATTGAAATATCTGGCGGCCCCAATTCTAGCCCTGCAAAATCTCTCTTCTCCACCGTCCCCTTCCGCGCCCAGATTGCTCAAATCCCTAATTCGCCACCAACCCTCGAATCGCCCCTCGTCTCGTCTCTTTCCCCACCGTTACCCACCTCTGTGCCGGACGACGACGATGAAGACGACGGTCGCACTTCACCACCGCACCGGAGCTACCTCATCTACGCCATCGTCCACCGCACCGGGTGGTCCACCGACAATGACGGCCGCCGCAACCGACGTGCCTCATAGACACCGAGTTCCACCGCATCAGGTGCGCTTCACAAACGCCGTCTCCTAGCTCACCGGGGCTACTTCACCAAGCACATCGTCGCACCTCCGCCCACCGAGGCCGTTGGGGCTTCACCAGCGGTCTCTTCCACCGCATCGTAGCGCTCCGTTGCCACTCAAGATCTGCATCCGTGTGCGGCCAGCCAATGCCAGCGCATCACCCTCAATGGCTCTGAAGTGACCCGCACTCTAGCTAGGCGAGCATGCCCAAACGCCGGCCCGAACTAGGTATCCACACATCACTCCCTTGTGCACTGTTCCGACGATGTTTGGATATCCTTTCACTACTCTCTTAGCTTACACGCCTATGCAACTCTGACCTTAACTCTTATTTCTTCTAGGGATATCATCTGAAACAAGCAAATCCATTTTTTAGCGAAGCATGACCGCGCTATGGGATCTGGTACACATCCTGCACACCCGTATAACCTTGTAAGTATCTGTCCTCCGGTACAACATCAAGGTCGATTCCTCTTATTTGATCAACCATTCGCCGTGTCAAAAATGCAAAGGGGGATGCAAGGAGCACAAGGCATGCACATCCAAGCGAGTGGTAACATGGACTTGTACATGGAACATCCCAAGCGCAAGCAGAGCTGCAGTGAGCATGTACAACAAGCTAGCGTAAGTCCCTGCATTTCATTTAATTCATACTGGCATTCGTGTATGATTTGTGTGCAGTGGTTGATCCACGAATTCAAGTTACCAGGGGCGAACATTTAACTTAAAAAATACAAAGGCACTTGCACTCCAGAAATCAACATAACTTGAGAAATGTGAAGCTACATGTACTTTGAAAACCAGCTAATGTTCCAAAGTACTTCAGATTATAAACACTAAATGATGCAAGCACCAAAAAACACAAAATGCAACATGGTGTACAAGGACTACAAACATGGTCTGTACCTGCTTGAATTATTCGTTCTCTGGCTGAAAATATCGAAGTGTAATTGCACATATAACCAGTGCGCAAACTGCATACCAATATATCTATCCTGCACAAGTATGCCAATAGTTTCAAACAACAGATTATAAAATTATTTATGCTATGTTGTCATGATACGGGGACTTTCTGGTAGATGGCCTCGACGTTTCCTCAAGCTATGAAAATGCACTATAATTTGCTTGTCATCAATGCTTGCAAATCTGTGTCTCTCTCAACATAGTAGATCATCATTAGACACTAAATCCTTCAATGAGCTTGCAAAATGCTTGCATTAGATCCCTCATTAGACACTATATGTTCATCACCAGGAGCATGTAAAATGTTTGCATCAAATCCTTCATTAGCAGTCTGTTCATTAGACACTTCAGGCTCAAGAACAACATCAGCTTGTATGTTTGCACCGGAAACTTGATTAGATACATCAGATTCAGTCAGTTTAGTATTGATTGGGGGAGTTATAAAATAAGTAGAAATTGGTTTCATTTTCTCATAGATTCCCTACATATAAGAAGTTTTACAACACCGTTGGGTTTAACTATTGGCCAGAAATTGAAGAGTTGAATTAGATATAATCAGGGATGTGATGTACCTTCTCGTTGCGCATGCTACTCTTGCAAGCTGCGACTGTCCGTTTGGCAAGCTCGATGCCATGCCCGTGCTACCGCCGCTACCTCCCATGCAGGCTACACCCAGGGTTGGATCTTCATCTTCTTGTCCTTCCATTCGCTCGAAGCCCGGCGACCGCCCTCCAACGAGGGCGCAAGGAAGTGCTGTGTTGGTCTGTCCAGCGGCAACTAGGTTAGGAGCGAACCAGACTGGAGGATGGAGCGAATGAATTGGGATTTTTCCTGGTGTCGATCGATATGGGAGGCGCTCGTTTGGGCCGCGAGCCTGCTATAGGGCCTGCCTTGCACTTATGTTATTGGCCCATCCAAATTGAAACATTTTTCTTCATTTTTTACATTGCCTGCTCGTGCGTTGGGACGAACAAAACTAGCATGGGATAACCTGGACGACTCAAACTAGGTGCACACTTTCCAGCCACCTGCGGTGGCCGCCCATACCAGCCCCTATGGTGGCGTCGCCCCTTTTTGCGTATATGATTGGATAGTGAAAAATATTCCAGTGGCGCTTTTGATTTACCCACAGAATGGTTGAATTGCTTGTTTCTATGAACTGAGTTCGCCAACAATGTGAAGGATGCCAGTCTTTTCATCCTATTGTAGATTGCTTAGATCTCGATATGCCAACAGTAATCGCATGAAATATACAATAGAAGCCAGTGTGATGTGTTTGGCTACAACTAGTCTGACTACACGTCCTCATATAACATATCAATGACGCACCATCTTACCAGATTAACCATTCGACTTACCCATGCAGTGTGGGAAGAAAGAAGTATTGGGACTGCGTATCCAAGCAATTGATGCCATGGACTCCTTCGTACAACCTTGTAAGGGAAAAAGAAGTTGCAGTGTGCCTGTACAAAGAACTAACGTAAGTTTAGTTACTCGCTTCTCGGAATTTTAGTTAGCCACTTATTGCAAAATTGTTCAATTATGTTGCTTGGCTTAATTTAGTTTGCTACTGATTACATAATGGCACAGCCTATTAATCATATTGTAGACTGCGCCTATCTATGTGTTTGATACTTACTATTAAGAATTACCTGTTTGCCTTAACTTAAATATCTACTTGTTTGTTTAACTGCTTTGCTGCTGGAACAGCGGGTTACAATGATGTTAATAACTACTTTTCAGCATCCAATTGAAAATCTTTAATTTCTTGTTTGTTTAACTGGTTTGCTGTTATAACTCCCACTTGAGATGTTTTGCTAACTTCAACTTTTCTGAATCCAATCGGAACTTTAATGGAAAAACAGGTTAGCCCAACATCAAAGAGCGAGGTCCCCATGGACGTTGCATCATCCCACAGTAGTGGCACCGGCCCAATCGTGCATTATGAATTGCCAACTGCTGATGCTCTAGAGGGTAAACTAGTGGTAGAAAGAGATTCTACTTCTGCACTTAGAGATGAAGTTCACATGTTGAGGAAGCAAATAGCACAATCACAAGCAGTAATCAAGACAACCATTAAATATTTGGTGGATTTCAAAACGAAGCAAGCTGAGACTGACCAGATTGTTAAGGCCCTGAAGGAAAAAAGGAAATTAAATTCCTACTTGGTAAATCATAGGTGAAATGTTCTTTCCATAGTTGAATAACCTTTGTGTTGTCTGTTCATGTAATCAATCAAACCATTTGTTTTAGATATCATGTAATAATTGTTTTTTTGTTTGTAATTTAATTTGAGCACAAGTCTGTATTAACTGATAAGACTCAGAGACATTTCATTTGGATTGTTGTGCCGGACCTACAAATATGCCAATTGGGCTGAATGTGCATTCAGCAATAGTAGTATAGATGGACCATAAGTGGCACGCATCGGAAAGGGCCAAGATGCTCGCTAAAAAAAGGATGCTGTTGTAGCCAAAAAAAAGTACAGCGGCCTGGCTTATGTATGTTAGTTGATATTATTGATCCATATACTCTATAAGTGTTTATATGTCTGTTAGTTCCATACATTCTTGGTTGATTGACTCGGTATTTGAATCTTGATACATCGCTTGTGTACATATCTAAATGGGAGTACACATTATGCTGCGTGTGACATTTGAGTTGGACATGAAGTGTTCCAAATATCCGAATTCACCTTAAACTAGATTCTAGTTTCTGAATTTGAGTATCAGCATTTGTAAACCATATTCATATATGACAGTGGAATACATCTTTGTCGTCCTTTTGAAGATATATAAAAACACATAGAATGATTTATAAAGATTCATATAGGAATACAAAATGGATTCGAATTTAGTTGCCAGGGTAAACGTGGATGCTTATTGTCCCAAAATTCGAAAGAAACAGCAAAATGTCCACTCCCACATCGGCTTCCCAAAGCCAAGTGTTTGGGAGATGGAAATTACTGTCTACCCATTACACGGACAATCCATCGGCCCGATTTCCACTGCTCTAAATAGGGGTAGGTTAGTAACTTCAATTAGACGTGACACGACCGCTTCTGAGCCCATTTCGACACGGTGGGCATCAAACATGGGCGGCAAAACTCATTTGATTCAAGCTCGTCCGAAAGACCTCTGTTTCTCCCTCCATTCCCCATTCATACACGGTGGGCGGCAAAACACCCTCTCCTTGTCCGAAATAGATGTAGGCTAATATTTTAAGTAGGGGCAGATGTGTAAGTTCCATCAGACGTGACCCAACCGCCCTACTTGTCAGCCCCGTTCATACACCGTGGGCGCCAACCGTGGGCGGCAAAACACCCTCTCCTCACCCGAAATAGTTACCGGCAAATATTTGGGAGATGCGAGATTACCGTCCTATCCCCAACCAATGAGACGTCCAAATTTGAAATGGGGGATAAGTTCGTAACTTTCTCATATTTCAGACAGGCGCGTCCCAAAAACATGGTTCCCCGTACCTCTCCCTCCATTTTCCCATTCATACACTGTCCGCGCTAGAACACCCCATTCCCACACCAGCCTCCGTCCGCCACCCCATCCATCGCCGCCGTCCTCCAGCACATCCATCGCCACCGTCCTCCACCATGCCGAAGCGCCTATCAAGACCGTGCCATCCACTGCTAGAGATGGACGTTTCTCATCCATGGCAACGGAACAATAGCCTTGCGTCGCGTCCTCTCGCTTCATCGGCGCCGTCGTCCTCTTTGTCGGGGCCGCTCACACGACCTTCTCTTCCACCGCAACAGGACTTATCCCCCGATGCACCCGTCTACCATCACACAACTGGAGGTTGAAGCTAACGTCACCACCACCAACAACACTGCTGACGACACTGATGTTGTCATGCCCGAAGCCAATAATGAAGCACCTGAAGCCAATGTGGCCCCTGAAGCTATTGTGCCACTTGCAGCCCATGTCAACAAAAATGTCAATGCTCCTGTACCCCCTCCAAGACCTCATATTGTTGAGCTGACATTTGATCATGGTCAGCCTGTTATGGTCCGATGGCCCATTCTGGTTCCTCCACCTGCTGCGGGTCCACAATTTGACTATCATGTCGAGCACAGGCCTCAAGTCCAGAAGCCCAAGCCAAGACTTCCAAGATTCCCAGGCACTGCAACCTCACCTGGGGTCTTCAATGTGAATGGCTTCATGGCACATAACACCTTCTTCGACAGCGCCAAGAACCCATACTCCAAACCTCGCATTTCATCAGATCGGTTCTGGAGCTATCTGCAGCACAGCTACTATTCATGCGTCTTATACAATCAAGGGCGCATATTTCCACATACGTGTCTCGACACTGAAGCTATAGATGGCCTGCCCTATCTAGAAGAAGCGTTGGATTGCTTCAGAGACGCTGGACTCCTGCAATTTGTCACAGACAAGGATCACTGGAATGAAGAGCTTCTATTACAGTTTTATGCAACTCTTCACATTCGCGGCTACAACAGGGATCCAAAGACTTCGGTCCTTGAGTGGATGACAGGCAATGTCCATCATGAAGCCAAAGCTCTTGATATCATTGAGCTAACTGGCATGTCCACTCCAGGCGATCTGTTTGAACCTGGTTGTAGGCTTCACCGTGATGCTTTGGAGAGCATTTTTCAGAAGCCCGAGCCCAACATGAGCCAGATGCTCAGTATGATGAAGCCTTTGCCTCCAGATGCTGAATATCCTCAGGCGTTCTTTGTTGAAGACCTTGAGTATCTGCCACACACCATCTACCACATCATACGGCGAACTCTTTGGCCTATCAAAGGACATTCTCCAGCTGCAAAACCTGAAGGTACAATGAAGACATTGGTCTTCTATATTCTCAATGGCAAGAGCTTCAATGCACAAGATTTCTTCATTCGTTAACTGGCAGCATTAGGCTCAGACATCTTTGGACTGAAGTTCTATGCTCCATGGGTCATGCGCCTCATCAATCTTCACTCTGCAATCAACTATCAGCCCTCTGCACGAAATCATATTGTCTTTTTGCCGGAGGTCAATCTGTCTGTTGATGCCATTTACCCTGACCCTGCAAAGGAGCCGCTATGTCTTCACAAAGCTTCCCTCAGCCTATTCCAAGTCATTATGTGCCCAATGCTATCACTCGTGTTTATCCATTGGCAGGCAATACTCGTGCCCCTCTTCAACCCAACACAGAAAGCACTATTGCTCAAAGGCCTCGGAAGCACTCTCGTGTTCTAAATGACCGAGAACTTCTTATCGCACTTCATCAAAAGCAAGATAAGCATCATGACTGGCTGAAGCATCAAATGCATAGTCTCTTGGTGGATGTCAATCGCATTCGTAATCTTGCCACCAAGAACGCATTTGTCTCCCATGAAGCCTGTCAGTGATCTTGGAAGAGTCTGACACTTCTGTGCTCTGAAGATGATTTAAGAGCGGATGGCTTCACTGAGAGATATAAGTTTGATTCAACGCCTCCAAGGAATGCAGTTCTGCGACGGACTCCATCTCTTGAAGACTCTGAATACTCCTCTTCAGCGGCTACTGTAAATGCCAGAGTCATTGAGGATGAAGATGATGTGACTTCTCCAACGTCTGCATTGCCACATACCGACACTGCGCCGAGTTCTTCCGCACCTACTCTGCTGCTTCACCTACTCCCTCTAGGAACGAGTAGAAGCTCTATGTCTTCAAACCTTTTTGGTCCTTACTGACAAAAGGGGGAGAAGCATATGAGTTGATAGTCTTCAAGCGGGTCCATATGGGTGGTTGCTTTACTTTTTGTTACTTTTGCCAAGTGTTTACAACTCTCTCTTTTTGATACATTTGGTTCTTTGAGTTGTAACACTTAAACTCGATGGTCGTCTGCTACTTATTTGCTATTCTGTGATGCGATGATAAATTCCGCATGTGTAATGATAACTTCCGCACTTAGGTCATTTTGCAGACGTCCATGTTTCATTATGCATGCCATTATCTTCGTTATATATCAAATCATGCATGATGAATTGTCATCATAAGTTGAATAGGATCTCCATAAGTACAACCTGCCATATTCATTTGCATTCCAAAAGAAAATTACTTATATGCACATCTTCATGGGGAGCCTTTGCCACTTATGAAGACAATACCCTATCCTTTACAATTTCACATATTTTATTCCCTGTTGAAAACTTAAACCAGTTTGTCATCAATCACCAAAAAGGGGGAGATTGTAAGTGCATCTAGTGCCACCCCTAGTTGGTTTTGGAGTATTGACGACAAACCTGGTTGAGGGACTAATGTGTTTGTGAGAATTGCAGGATAACACAGGTAGAAGTCCCTCATTGATTCGGTTTTCCTACCAGAGATGACCCCTAAAAATGTATGAAGACATTGAAGTCAAAGGTGGTATGTGAAGACATTCACATTGAAGACTATGACAAGAGAAGACATCGCGTGAAGACTATGGAGCGCGAAGACTTAGTTGTTTCGTCGTTCTTTTTCTTTTTTGTTGAGTCATAGGAACCACCGTACTGTTAAGTGGGGTCCAAGTGAACCAGTCAGAATGACTGAAGTGATGCTTAACCAAAATCCTATGTCTTCGAGCGAAGACAATGAGAGCAAATCTTATCCAGAGCCGGATAAGTCAGCTTTGCTTGTAGCTCAAGTAAAGTTGTCGTGTGTGTTTGAAATCTGATCGTTGGAACATGTGTCAGTTCCTTAGTGACCCAGGGTCATTTCGGACAAATCAGGTCGGGTTGCCTAGTGGCTATAAATAGCCCACCCCTACACCATAAATTGGTTGGCTGCTCAGAGTTAGTGTACGGCTTTTGTCGTTTGAGAGCAACCCACCTTGAAGCCTTTGAGAGAGAATTCCTTGCGAGGACAAAGCCCTAAACACCCAGAGCCAAAGAGTGTTAGGCATCACTAAAGTCTTCCTGTCTGTGTGATCTGAAGACTTATTACACTTGAGGACTGTGAATCCTCCAGCCGGTTAGGCGTCGCGTTCTGAGCATCCAAGAGTCATTGTGGATCACCGGTGAACGAAGTCTGTGAAGTTTTGGAAGTCTACCTTGAAGACTTACCAGAGTAATTGGGCGAGGACTGGGTGTCCTTAGCTCAAGGGGAATAAGCTGAAGATGCGGTCTTCTGAGTTAAATCTCAGCCTCCCTAACCGGACATACAGTTGTCACAGCAACTGGAACTGGTCCAACAAATCATTGTCTTCAACGAGCCACTGGTTCTATCCTTCCCATCTCTTTATTTGCAGATTGGTCCTTGTGAATTCATTGCCTGTTTGCATTATCTATTTGTCTTCGCTGTGTGACTGCTTGTTCTAATTGGCTTCAAACTATCTTCCATCCTGATCTATACTGCCTAGGTGCTATTAGTCTTTGTGCTTTCATTTCATTGAATACTTGACTATGGCTTGCTTAGTGTAGTCTACCTTCCGCTGCATGGTAATAGGTTTATTTCTATCGTTTGTCTTCGAAACCTCCATGTTTTGAATACTTTCATAAAAATCACCTATTCACCCCCCTCTAGTCGATCACTAGCACTTTCATGTTCCATACAAAGGGAGTTGTGAAGGAACATTCTGTTCGCGTCATCATAGATGGAGGGAGCTGTAACAACTTGGCTAGCATGGAGATGGTGGAGAAGCTATCTCTCACCACAAGACCACATCCACATCCTTACTATATCCAATGGTTCGACAATAGCGGCAAGGTTAAGGTAACACGTACTGTTCATGTGCATTTTAGTATCTCTACATATGCTGATTATGTTGATTGCGATGTGGTACCCATGCAAGCATGTTCCTTATTACTTGGTAGACCATGGAAATTTGATAAAAATTATGTACACTATGGTAGAAAAAATCAGTATACTCTTGTTCATAAGGATAAACATATTACTTTGCTTCCTATGACTCCTGATTCTATTTTGAAAGATGATATTAATCGAGCTAGTAAAGCAAAACATGAGCAAAATAAGAGTGAAAATCAGATTGTGGCAAAAGAATTTGAGCAACAAATGAAGCCTAATAACAAACCATCATCTAATGTTGCTTCTAAAATTAAATTGAAAAGTGGACGTTTACTTGCCACCAAATCTGATATTGATGATCTAGATTTCAACAAATCTGTTTGCTATGCTTTGTGTGCAAAGAGGCATTATTTTCATTTGAGGACGTGCCTTCCTCTTTGCCTCCTGCTGTCACTAACATTTTGCAGGAGTTTGTTGACGTCTTTCAACAAGACGTGCCACCAGGATTACCACCTATTCGAGGGATTGAGCATCAGATTGACTTAATTCCCGGTGCATCGCTACCTAAATGTGCACCATACCGTACCAATCCAGAGGAGACGAAGGAGATTATGACTCAAGTACAGGAGTTGCTCGGCAAAATTTATATACGCGAATCCCTTAGTCCTTTTGATGTTCATATTATTCTAGTGCCGAAAAAGGATGGTACATCGCGTATGTGTGTTGATTGTAGAGGCATTAATAATATTACTATTCGTTATGTCATCCTATTCCTAGGCTAGATGATATGCTTGATGAATTGAGTGGCTCTACAATATTCTCCAAAGTTGATTTGCGTAGTGGATACCATCAAATTCGTATGAAATTGGGAGATGAATGGAAAACAACATTTAAAACTAAGTTTGGATTATATGAGTGGTTAGTCATGCCTTTTGGGTTAACTAATGCACCTAGTACTTTCATGAGATAAATGAAAGAAGTTTTACGTGCTTTCATTGGACGATTTGTGGTAGTCTATTTTGATGATATACTGATTTATAGGAGATCTTTGGAGGAACATTTGGAACATTTACGTGGTATTTTTATTTCTCAACGTGATGCATGTTTTTTTGTAACCTTGGGAAGTCCACTTTTTGCACCAACCGAGTATCTTTTCTTGGCTATGTTGTTACTCCACAGAGAATTGAAGTTGATAAAGCCAAGATTGAAGCTATTGAGAGTTGGCCGCAGCCCAAAATGGTCACACAAGTGAGGAGTTTTCTTGGCCTCGCTGTATACTATAGGTGTTTTGTGAGAGATTTCAGCACCATTGTTGCACCTCTCAATGAGCTTACAAAGAAGGATGTGCCTTTTCTTTGGGGTATCGCATAGGAAGAAGCCTTCACGGTATTGAAAGATAAGTTGACACATGCTCCTTTACTCCAACTTCCTGATTTTATTAAAACTTTTGAGTTTGAATGTGATGCTAGTGGAATTGGATTAGGAGGTGTGTTATTGCAAGATGGCAAACCTGTTGCATACTTTTCTAAAAAATTGAGTGGGCCTAGTCTGAATTATTCTACTTATGATAAAGAATTATATTCTCTTGTTCGGACTTTAGAAACATGGCAACATTATTTATGTCCCAAATAATTTGTTATACATTCTGATCATGAATCTTTGAAACATATTAAAAGTCAAGCTAAACTGAATCGTAGACATGATAATGGGTTGAATTCATTGAGACTTTCCCTTATGTCATTAAACACAAGGGTAAAGAAAATGTTATTGCTGATGCATTGTCTCATCGCTATACTATGCTTTCACAACTTGACTTCAAAATATTTGGTTTGGAGACCATCAAAGATCAATATGTGCATGATGCTGATTTCAAAGATGTAATGCAGAATTGCAAAGAAGGAAGAACGTGGAACAAGTTCGTCGTTAATGATGGATTTGTGTTCCAAGCTAACAAGCTATGCATTCCAGCTAGCTCCTTTCGTCTTTTGTTGTTGCAGGAGGCGCATGGAGGAGGATTAATGGGACATTTTGGCGTGAAGAAGACGGAGGATGTACTTGCTATATATTTCTTTTGGCCAAATATGAGATGGGATGTTGAGCGTTTTGTTGCTCGCTGCACTACATGTCAAAAAGCTAAGTCACGACTCAATCCTCATGGTTTATATATGCATTTGCCTGTAGCTAGTGTTCCTTGGGAGGATATATATATGGAGTTTGTTTTAGGTTTACCTCGAACAAAGAAGGGGAGGGATAGCATATTTGTTATCATGGATAGATTCTCTAAAATGGCACACTTTATACCATGTCATAAAAGCGATGATGTTGTTAATGTTGCTGATTTGTTCTTTCGTGAATTTACTCGCTTGCATGGTGTGCCAAATACTATTGTTTCAGATCGTGATACTAAATTTCTTAGCCACTTTTGGAGATGTTTATGAGATAAGTTGGGGATTAAACTGCTTTTTAGTACTACTTGAAACCCCCAAGCTGATGGACAAACTGAAGTAGTTAATAGAACATTGTCTACTATGCTTAGGGCTGTTTTGAAGAATAATAAGAAAATGTGGGAACAATGCTTGCCTCATATTGAATTTGCTTATAATCGTTCATTGCATTCTACTTCTAAGATGTGCCCTTTCCAAATTGTGTATGGTTTGCTACCTCGTGCACCTATTGATTTGTTGCCTCTTCCATCTTCGGAGAAGGTTAATTTTGATGCTAAACAACATGCTGAATTGATTTTAAAAATGCATCAGTTAACAAGGAAAACATTGAGCGTATGAATGCTAAATATAAACTTGTTGGAGATAAGGGTAGAAAACATGTTATCTTTGCACATGGAGATCTTGTTTGGTTACATTTGCGTAAGGATAGATTTCCTAATTTGCGCAAATCAAAGCTAATGCCACGTGTTGATGGTCCTTTTAAGGTGTTAGAGAAAATAAATGATAATGCATATAAACTTGAGTGATAATCCCCAAGTGCAGGGAATCATCGTAGCAATTTCCAAAGGTGGAAGTGCTAAGTATGGAGTGTCGAACCCACAAGGAGCTAAAGGTAAGACCAATATTCTCTCAAGCCCTATCTGCCACTGATACGACTCTACGTACACCAAACGTGTGCTTCCAACTAGCAACGAGAAATAAAACTACGTTGTGGGTATGAAGAGGATAATTTTGTATGATATCGGAGAGCTAAAATATAAAAGTAGGGGCTGTTATCATAAAGTTAGAATATATTACTAAATATTATAAGTAGCGAGTGTGGAATAATGGTGGATCGGTGTGCGGAATTGTCTTAGGCAATTGTTAACAAGACCGGTAATCACTATTGCAGTTTCATATGAGGGAGAGGCATAAGCTAACATACTTTCTCTACTTGGATCATATGCACTTATGATTGGAACTCTGGCAAGCATCCACAACTACTAAAGATCATTAAGTGTCGGTGTACAAAAATAGGGGCACATCTTTGTACCCCTTTCCCTGTGCACAGGCAGTCAGAGCCGCGCCCACGACCACACCAAGGAGAACGAGGGAGGTGAGCCAAGATAAGATCGAAGCCCAAGACAATCAAAGCAACGCCAAGGCCAAGACCCCAAAGAGCAGAGGGACGAAGCAAGTTCCCCCGGCAAGACCCTTGCCGGGTGGCCTCAGCGGCCCCGGGAAGACTCTTGCTGGAGTAGCTCGCCCCGCACCAACAGAGCGAGCCACCCGTGAGCCCACGGCCCCCATTGCCATCATTAGCGTGGGGCCAGGACTCGGGAAGGCACCCTTGTGGTGGCATATAGATCTTTCTGAAGGCATATTCAAGATCAGATCAGAAGACAATGATTCTCGGCAAGATCCTTGCCAAGGAAGGCCACCAGACCCCCAGCAAGATCCTTCCTGTGGACGACAACACGCCATGGCGAGACCCTTGCCGGGCCACCTGGCAAGGCCCTCGCCAAAGACACCGGCAAGGCCACCGCCAAGCCCACGTCAACCAAACTTCCACCGCCATTCACATGCACCTGCCAGCCCAACCAGCTGGGTGGGCACCTGTGTGGCAACATGCAGCTCCCAGGCCAACTCATCAAGCGCCTGCATGGCGGCATGCAGATCTTCATGAAGGCTCCACCACCGGGACAACTCAGCTGCCTGCCTGCCTACATGGCACCGCACACATCCCCGGCCGAGGTGCCTGTCGAAGCGAGGAGGAGCAGCGACGGACGGGACGGGCCTCGCCCCCGACCCCGATAAAGTAAGAAGACACCTAAGCGATGCATTAAATGCACCTTGTCCTGTAATACGAGGGATAACCTCGTGCCACTGTAGACCTTTCCACCTCCTGTGTGCCACTGTGGCAACCCTTTTTTTCCTATAAATGAGGCCCGAGGCAACAAGGAGAGGGATTCGGCTCTTTGGAACCACACGCTGACCACAGCTAGTTCGAGAGCTCAAGAACTCTTAGAAATACACCCACCAAAGCAGGACTAGGGACCCACACCGACATCCTTGGCGCACCAGCTAGGGGCGCAATTGTGAGAATCTGGTCTAGTAGTTAGCCTAGCAGTTCTTCGTCGCCATGGCCCCTAAGAAGAAGACGGCCACGGCGGTCGATTCGTTGGGAGCCGAACGATCCGTGCCGGTGCGGACGAGCAGCGGACCGATCGCAGACAGGGCCCGGGCCATGGCCCGCGAGCACCAGCATCGCCCAGGCAGTCGGAGCCTGGCGAGCGGCGTCGTTTGCGTGCCATACGACCGGCTACACGTCGCCGGATCCAAGGACGCAGCTGGGCCCCGCAGGCGGCGTTGGGCCCCCCAGGGGCGTCGTTGTGCTGACTCCGGGCGGCGCAGCGACCTCCAGGACACCTATACCAGCGACCACCACACGTTCTTCCCATGGTGTGTGCGCCAAGTAGCGTTACCACGATGGTAACCCTGGGCACCGCCGTGGGAAGAGCCTTGTGCGTCATCAGCAAGGTGAGGGGGTGCAACACGCTCACCGAAGCGCTGGCAAAAATGGCGCGCAGTCGCTGGGTCGTGACGGAGCTCCTTCTAGCGTAGTTAGAACTCGAAGCGCGCCGCGATCCACGTAGTTGTCGCCGCCGCTCACGCCAGCGGAAGCTTTGGCACGCGCACAGCTGCTCCTCGACTTCCCTCCTGCTGCCGAGAAGCTCGACGAGTGGAGAGCCACCATCCGGAGCCTCGTCGCCGTCGCAAACAAAGATGATGCGCGACCAGCAGGGCCCTCGGGCCGGCGCTCCACTGAGCCACTACATGCTGGCGCTGGGAGGACCGGGGGAGCTGTGGCCACGGTGCACTCTCCTCCTCCTTGCCGGCCGTCGCGGGCGTCGGCCCGTCGCGATGACGCTTGTGACAACATCTCCATAGCATCGTCCGACCCGCGGACCCTCCGTGACCAGCGCCAGGTCCTTCGGGAGCGAGATCACAGAGACACTCGAACAACCGTCGAGCGCCGGCACGAAACGCGCCGCCAGTCGGACAAGCGGGCAGGACCCGCTATGGAGCACCCGACACCGGGGGGTGCGATGGCCTACCTTACGAGGTGGGCTGCCCGGCTTTAACCCATGAGCTGAGGCAGTTCTAGTGGCCGTCCCACCGCACGTTCAAGCCCGACGTCAGCGAGAAGTACACCAGCAAGACCCATCCGTCCGAGTTCCTCAGCATCTACACCATCGCGATGCAGGCCGCTCGGGCTCGCGACGACAAGGTGCCTGCCAACTATTTCCCGTTGGCGCTCAAGCCCAATGTGATGTCTTGGTTGATGCACTTGCCAGCGGATTCCATTTCTTCCTGGTCAGATCTGTGCCATGAGTTCGTTGGCGCCTCCACAGGAGGCCACCAAGCTCATGGTCAGGCCAGTGATATGCATATCATTCCCAGAAGGAAGGGGAGACCATGCGCAAGTACATCCAGAGATTCAGCCGGGTGTAGTACAACATTCCCGATGTTCATCCCGCCGTTGTGATTAGCGTGTTCTACCAGAACGTACGCAATCGCAAGATGCGCGAGGAGCTGGCGATGACCAAGGTTAAAAATGTGGCTGAGCTCTATGTTCTGGCCGATAGGTGCGCCCGGGCTGAAGAGGGAAGGAAGTACCCCGGTGAAGACGCCGGCGCGGAAACCGACTCTACTGATGAAGACGCTGCCACCCCGACGAAGATGAGCCGGTGTCGCCACAGGAAACGTAAAGGCAAGGCCGTGCTTGCTGTTGAGGGATCTGACGATACCGGTGCTGGCAAGAAGGTCAAGGCAGATGCCCCCGGCAAGGAGATTGCCGGGTGCGCCGCCTGCCGGGCCCTGGCGGCTACCGACAAGCCAGGAAGCTCCGGCAAGCAATACTGCAAGATCCACCGCACCAAGGGCCACAACCTCCAGAACTGCCGACAAGGTGAGCTGCTTGCTGAGAAGCAAAAGGCTGAGTACGAAAGGCAGGACAAGGAGAAGGACCACGAGGGTGCTGAGGGATCTGGCAAGAAGTGTGGCGGCCAAGGAGGTCGCCCCGGCAAGGACAACCAGCAAGAGAGGCCCGCCCGGGGCCGCAACAAGAAACAAGAAGTCGACGGTCACGACGAGGGCGACGAGTCTGGTGATCAAGGGTTCTAGAAGGCTATAGAGGCCATGTGCGTCGATGGCGGCGCCTTGCTGCATACCTCTCACCGCCGATCAAGCAGTGGGCGCGTGAGATTGCAGCAGCAGAGCCGTCGTTCGACGCTTAGAAGCCGCTGAAGTGGTCCAGCACGCCCCTCATCTTTGACGCCGAGGACCACCCTGACTGCACTACCGCGGTCGGGTGTTTGCCATTGTTGGTCTCGCCAACAATACGCAACCTCAAGGTGAACAAGATGTTGGTTGACAGCGGGGCCGGCGTGAACCTGATCTCGCCTGTCGTGATCAAAAGGTTGCAAATCCCTGATGGAGACCTCGAGGAAACGGGCACGTTTCAAGCGGTCAATCCAGGGAGGAGCCAGCCGAAGGGAAAGGTCACACTGCCTGTGACATTTGGAGGAAAGTTGAACTACAGGACGGAGAGGATCGTCTTCGACGTGGCCGAGATCCCCTTGCCCTACAACGAGATCCTCGGCCGCCCGGCATTGGCCAAGTTCATGGCGGCGTCACACTACGCCTACAACATGCTGAAGATGCCCGGGCCGTTGACCATCATCTCCGTCCCCTCCGACAAGAAGGATGCGCTGATCTGTTGTAACGCCCTCGATGCGGCTATATCTCCCACGCGTCGAAGCACGACTTAGAGGCATAACCGCATTGAAAGCAATGTCGCATGTGAGGTAATCTTCACACAACCCATGTAATACATAAGGGAAAGAGATACATAGTTGGCTTACAATCGCCACTTCACACAATTACATGAATAAAGCATTACATCAACCAGATACAAACAAGGTCCGGCTACGGAACCAGAATAGAAGAAGACTACCCCAAATGCTACACAGATCCCCGATCGACCCCAACTGGGCTCCAATATTGATCAACTGGAACGAAAAGACACAAAGGACAAGGTCTTCATCAAGCTCCTCCTTGTCCTTGCTGGCGTCATCTACACGGTTCAACGGCACCTGCAAGCTGGTTTTGGAAGTATCTGTGAGTCACGGGGACTCAGCAATCTCACACCCCCTCGCGATCAAGACTATTTAAGCTTATGGGTAAGGTAAAGGTATGAGGTGGAGCTGCACCAAGCGACTAGCATATATGGTGGCTAACATACGCAAAAGAGAGCGAGAAGAGAAGGCAAAGCACGATCGAACAACTATGATCAAGAAGTGATCCTAGAACAACCTACGTCAAGCATTACTCCAACACCGTGTTCGCTTCCCGGACTCCGCCGAGAAGAGACCATCATGGTTACACACGCGGTTGATGTATTTTAATTAAGATAAACTTCAGGTTTTCTACAACCAGACATTAACAAATTCCCATCTTCCCATAACCGCGGGCACGGCTTTCAAAAGTTCAAATCCCTGCAGGGGCGTCCCAACTTAGCCCATCACAAGCTCTCACGGTCAACGAAGGATATTCCTTCTAGCAGGAAGACCCGATCAGGCTCGGAATCCCGGTTACAAGACATCCTCAACAATGGTAAAACAAGTCCAGCAACACCGCCCGAATGTGCCGACAAATCCCGATAGGAGCTGCACATATCTCGTTCTCAAGGCACACTCAGATAGGTCAAGCTACGAGTAAAACCAACCCTCGAGTTGCCCCGAGGTGGCCCCGCAGGCTGCCCATTTCGGACCACCACTCAGAGGAGCACTGGCCCGGGGGGGTTAAAATAAAAATGACCCTTGAGTCTGCAGAACCCAAGGGAAAGAAAAGGCTAGGTGGCGAATGGTAAAACCAATGTTGGGCATTGCTGTAGGAGTTTTACTCAAGGCGAACTATCAAGGGGTTCCCATTATAACCCAACCGCGTAAGGAACGCAAAATCCGGGAACATAACACCGATATGACGGAAAATAGGGCGGCAAGAGTGGAACAAAACACCAGGCATAAGGCCGAGCCTTCCTCCCTTTACCAAGTATATAGATGCATTAATTGAATAAGAGATATTGTGATATCCCAACATATAAACATGTTCCAACAAGGAACAACATGGCCATGTTCCAACAAGGAACGAACTTCAATCTTCACCTGCAACTAACAACGCTATAAGAGGGGCTGAGCAAAGCGGTAACATAGCCAAACAACGGTTTGCTAGGACAAGGTGGGTTAGAGGCTTGGTTTAACAATATGGGAGGCATGATAAGCAAGTGGTAGGTATCGCAGCATAGGCATAGCAAAAGAGCGAGCAATTAGCAAGCAAAGGTAGAAGTGATTTCGAGGGTATGGTCATCTTGCCTGAGATCCCGCAAGGAAGAAGAACGAGTCCATGAAGAAGACAAACGGACATAGTCGAACGAATCCTCACAACACGGCGTTATGGGAACCAATCTGAAAAAGCAACACCGGAAAGAAACAAACAATCATGGTAAACAACCATCACAAAATCATGTCATGATGCACAATCAAGCATGATGCATGTCCGGTTTGATGAAGCATGGCATGGCAAAGTGCACAAACAATCCTACAAATTAAGTGGAGCTCATTATGCAACGAGTTGCATATTGACAAAACACCACGACAAGTTATTTAGTTTGATCTTGTTTATGTACCCAACAATATTAAATGTTGTTAAACATGGCAAGAGGGTGAAGCAAATGAAAACTACCTATCTAGGCAAGTTTAAATGAGGCCGGAAACAACGAACAACAATTTCGGTAAATCCCCATATGCATATTTTAAGTTTGGTACTGTTCTGTCCTAAACACAATTTTATAGTTGTTAAAAATGCAAAGTGGTGCCACCATGTTAAACTAGGCATTTTTCTACCCCATGTACATATAAAGTTTGTTAATTTCGGAGCTACGGTTATTTAGTTATGACATAAATCATTTTAACATGGCATAGGAGCAAATTTAACCCAAACAGCATTTTTTAGCATTTTAAACATGGATGAAAATGGCAAAGTATTAATCTACACAAAATTCTAAGCAAGTTTCATATTTAAAGTTTTTACATATGATGCACCGTTTGTGAGTAATGAAATGCATGAAGTTTAGGAGCTGATCTGTAAAAGTGCAAATCCCTGGAAATTGACAAATTCAAAGATCTGTAAAAAAAGGCTACACTGGGCCGAAACTAAAACTGGAGCAGGCCCAACAAAATAAAGAAAGAAAAGGGCGCTGGGGCTTTCTCACCATGGGCCAAGGCCCAGTCGGCGGTGAGGTGGACCGGTTGGATCTGGGCCGCGGGGCGGCACTGGCCCATGTGGGGTGGTCGTGCGTGTGCTCGCATGCACACGCGAGTGTAGGAAGTAGCGGCGACGGCGCAGGGCGTCGCCGAAGACAGCGTGGCGATGGGGAATGGCGAGTCCGGGTGCGGGGACCTCGGGGCGCCGGATCTAGCACAGGGACGAACGATCTGGTGGCCCCTTCTCCATTTCCGGCGGCGAAGGCGAGCTCGAGGCCGGCGTCCCTGGCGGCGGAGGCTTGCTGCGAGGGAGAGAGAGATCCGGTGAGGGGAGGAAGGAGAACGGGAAGGGAAAGAGAGGGAGGCGACGGCGGCACTGGCTTGCTGCCGAGGTGACTGACGCGAGCAGGCTCCGGCGAGCTTGTTGGCGGTGAGGAGATGGCGCGGCGGGGTAGAGTCCCTCGATCCAGGTCGGGATCAAGGAGGAAGTGGGATACCGGGCTCGCGCGGGTGCGCGTGGGCGGCGACGGCGGCGACAGATGGGCTCCGCGGGCCCCTCTCGGGCCTGGCGGACCAGCAGCGGAGTGGAGGTGCGCGGGACAGGTGTCGCTCCCGAATTGGCTATGGGCGACGGCTTCGGCGGGCCAGGGTGGCGGCTGGCCTGCATGGCAGCGACAAGTGGCGGCGGGGGAGCGGCTGGGCGCGGAATCTGAGGAGGGGGAAGGCTGGAGGTAGGAGGATTGGTCTAGGCTGCCCAAAAATGGCAGGGGGGGTATATATAGAGAAGGTTAGGGTTTGAGGGGGGTTAGTGTCGGTGTTCCGGGAACGGGGGTCCCCAGACTTGCCTGCCTGCGGCCTGCGGCGTGGCTCAAAAGGGGGCCCAGCGCGGCCCATCTTCACCAACACAAACCCAAGACCCTCGCGAGGGGCCAAGCCTCACGGGGCTGACGACGCGGAGCTTCCTCACGCACGGCCTCATCAGGCTGGCTCACGAGGAGGCGGAGAGATCAAGGCGGGGTACCTCACGAGGTGCCCGTGACGCAAGGCATGACGACCGAGGGCGCCAGGCGGGTGCCAGCCCGCGCAGTGTCCTCCTTTCCTCTTTGGTGCAAAGGGGGCAAGCGCAGCCGCGGAGTACTGAGGCATCAGGCAAAGGTTGCCATTTCGGTGCAACGAGACCAAGACCAGGAGGACTATGAGACGGAGGTCACCGTGGAGCCCAAGACGGTGTCATCACCAGATCTTTGCGCAGGCGAAGACTACTTTTGTCAGGATAGCTAGTACTAGCTGTCCCCCTTCAAATTAGCTCGCCATTGTTGGCTCCCTTCCCGCTCGATATTTGGGAAGAGGACCAGGGGCCCTATAAATAGGACCGGCCACCCGCTAGACAGGGGAGAGAGGACCGAGGGCAAAAAGAAAGAGAGAGAGAGAGAGAGAGAGAGAGAGAGAGCGAGAGAGAGAAGGGCGACTGAGCTCCTCCCAGCAGTTCATCGCCCCAGCAAAGAACAGACCCTCGCGAGGCTGTTCTTCCTTGTATTGTTCATCATCATCAGCCCAAGAGGCAATCCACCGCACCACACACTGGAGTACGGTATTACACCACAACGGTGGCCCGAACCAGTATAAACCCTGTGCCTCTTGTGTTGTTCTTTCCTTAGTTTAGATCCTAGCAAGGCGGAGGGTGCAGGTAGGTAGGAGACGAAAGCTCCGCGTGCACCCCAGTGTTCGAACCTCAAGGGTCTACCGGAACCCGAAATCCGACATTTGCCGCGCCAGGTAGGGGTGCGCCGGGATTCGTCTTCCACCACCCCGTTCTCCTCCGACCATCACGCCCATATCTGACGCTCGTCGGGCCCGCGCCAAGCGTCGGGCCGCGCACGCTTCCCGCGTCGCCCAGACGGCCCCTGTTGGCGGGCGCCCTCACCGTTCCCCGTCACCTGCTGTCAACGCCGCCACCGGCCCGGCGGGGGACGAGCGGCAACCATCATCCGAGCATCCATCTGTGCGGCAAGACGGCCGCACCGCAACTCCCTCGCTCACCCCAGCTAGTTCTTCATCCCGCGCGCTCCGCGCGCCCATGGAGGCTCGAGTTACACTCATCGCGGCGAAGGAGCTCTTGCGCTACCCCCCCGTCGACGACGTCTATGAAGAATGGCTCGACCGCGTCGCCGAGCTCATCCGCGCCGCAGGGGGCTCTCCTGCGCCGTCCGTTCCTCTGCACCGCACCCTGCCCCGCGCGGGCAATGAAGCTCCGGCGGCGCCCCGACCGCCTCCTCCTCAGGAAGGCGCCATGGATCCAAGGCACATGGCCCCTGGGTGGAACCCGCTTCGGCAGGTGCCAGCGCAGCAAGAGCAGAGCTGTCAAGAAGTCCCTCGCCCGCAAGAAGCTGCCCGGGCGCTCCCTGCTCTAGCACGTCGCGACCATGCTCCTACTCCCGCCCGTCAAGCCCCGCGCTGCACCCAGCTGCAGCGTGTGGGAACATGCAAGACCAAGCTCCCCGTCATCCAAGGCCTCCCGTGGCCACAGCAGGCTGTCGCGCCTTCATCGCCAAGCTACGTAGCGTCGCGTGGCCCGGCAAGTTCAAGCCAGACTTGCCTCCTCGCTACGACGGCACGGCTGACGCTCCGGAGTTCCTCCAGCTCTACGAGCTGGGCATCAAAGCTGCCAACGGAGACGAGAAGGTAATGGAGAACTGGTTCCCCATGGCACTCGAGGACGGGGCCCGCACCTGGCTCCTGAACCTGGCTCTAGGCACATATCTCCTCCTGGGACGAGATGCGCACCCGCTTCATCACCAACTTCCAAGGCACTCGCGACCGGCCACCTGCCATAAGCGACATGCGCCACATCAAGCAACAGCCCGGGGAGACCCTGCAGAAGTACATCCACCGCTTCAACAACGCGCGCCTCAAGATTCCCAAGGTGACCAAGGAGGCCATCATCTCGGCCTTCTCCGACGGCGTGCGCGACGTCAAGATGAAGGAGGAGTTGGCGATGCATGAAGACCTGTGCACCTCCTTGAAGCTGTTCAACCTGGCAACCAAGTGCACCAGGGCCGAGGAAGGGCATCTCTCCCTCCTCGAGCTGCCTGCCGCAGACCCAGAAGAGAAGAAGCCCAAGACCAAGGATGTGAAGCGCAAGGGGGCTACCGTGCTCGCGGCAGAACCAGACACCAAGCGAGGCAGAGATCAGCCCGAACCTTCCAAGGGCGGCCGGTACTATGTGTACCACGACCTCCACACCCACAACACCAACGAATGTCAAGAGCTCCGAGCCGTGCGAGAAGGAAGGATCGGCTGTCACCCTGACCGCAGTGACTGGGGCTACGGCCGAGGAGGAGGAAGGAACGCAGGACGCTGGGAAGACCGTGGCCCACGCCAAGGGTGGCGCGACCAACCTCACGAGGATCGCTGGCAAGACCCGCCTCGCGAGGGGGGCTGGAGGGATCAGCCTCGCGAGGGGGACTGGAGGGATCAGCCTCGCGAGGATCGCCCGCAAGGCAACGCAGGCCTCCCACCGCTGCCGCCGCAGCCAAGAAGAAACGAAGACCGCCACGAGGATGAGGGGGCTAGGGGCTTCCAGGAGCCGCGCGCGATCGCCTGCATCTTGGGCGGGGCACAAGCCCCAGCCTCTTAGCGCATCTTCAAGCAGTTTGCCCGCGAAGTGAACGCAGTCCTCCCCAGGCTCGAAGCCACGCGCCCTCTCAGGTGGTCGGCGTGCGCCATCACGTTCAGCTCGGCAGATCAGCTCAATGTGGCTACAGCCGGAGTCCTCCTGATGCTTTGTTCCACAATCATCAGCAACATGGTGGTCACCAAGACCCTCATCGATGGCGGGGCAGGGCTCAACGTCCTGTCCATGGAAACATTCAACAACCTCTAAGTTCCCAACAGCCAGCTTCAGCCAACCAAGCCTTTCTCCGGTATCACCGATGGCTCCACGGTCCCGATTGGGCAGGTCCGCCTCCCTGTCACCTTCGGGGCATGCGACAACTACCGCACCGAGCTCATCGACTTCGACGTCGCTCACATTCGCCTGCCGTACAACGCCATCCTTGGGTACCCAGCGCTGGCCAAGTTCATGGCCGTAACTCACCACGGCTACAACGTCCTAAAGATGCCAGGAAGTGGCGGAGTCATCACGGTACCCTGTGAAGAGAAGGACGCGGTGTGTTCCCTGGAACGAGCCTTTCAGGCCGCGTCACTGGAAGACCCGGATCGTGGAAGCAGGAGGCCTCCCGAGACCGCCCCTAAGAAGAAGACATCGTCCGGCCCGACCACTCAGGCGGCAGGCCCCTCTGGGCCCGCGCCTGCCCAGGGGAACCTCCTTCCATCGCATAGGAAAGCGCACCCAGCGCCCTCCTTAGGCAGGGCTCGAGGGCTCTCCCCTGGAGGGCCACCGACCTAGCTAGGGTCACGAGGGAGGCGCTTGGGCACCACATGGAGGCGCGTTTCGAAGCACGTTTCCCTCAAGAAGGAGCAAGGCAAGGAGATCCAGACCCTCAGGAGTTCATCAGCAAGGTCATTCAGGAGCTACAGGAGTCAAGAGTCATGAAAGGCGGTCGCCGCCTACCAGCAGTGGCTCCCCATCCAGGCAAGGATGGTGGGCTACGCGTCTGCATCGACATACCAGGGCTCAACTAAGTCGCCTCTCTGGAGCGCCTCTGGCCCTCGCGAGTGGGGCGCTGCGGAGGCCCACCCCACAGCTACGTTCGCATGCCTTACGGCCTGCCGAGCACGACTGACGCGTACCAGCGCCTCATGAGGGGCATCACGGAGGCATGAGAGGCTAGGCGTTCCGCTGCCCTGGCAGGGATGGAGATGGCCCGCGAGGAGCCGCCAGCGCCTCCGGAGCCTCCCGAGGCCCCTGGGCCTGGGGGCTCGTGAGGATCGGCTCCCGCATCCCACCGAGCCTGCTACATCAATGCTCCTTCGTCCTCAACATCATCGGGTAACACCTTTCTAGTTTTACTTCCAGCTGGGAGCGCCCCACCAGGGCTGCATTATTCCCAGGCCGCGTGGGTCCGTCCCTGTGGCGTGTATCCCTTTTTTTATTCCATGTTGTTAGCTTACCTTGTTGGGGGCGCCCCTCAGGCTGCATGATCCCCAAGCCGCTCGGGCCAGGCCCAGTGGCATGTATCCCATTTGCGTTTATTTCCGATTATGCATTAGACCCACCATGCTTGATTATTTGATGCCGGTCCATGGCACCTCTTCTTCTCCATGCCAACAACTTGCACATTAAAGGGGGGGTACCTGAGCATCACGACTCAGGGCTCTTACTGGCTCTCCAGCCCTCACCCTCTGGCCTTGTCCATGGCATCGCGACATGGCATACCAGCGACGGCTGAGACCAGCTCGAGGGCCGGGACCCGAGGACGTAGAGTGCCGACATCTAACCAAATTTGCAGGAACGCATCACAAGATAAGGCCTAGTGCCAGGCGCAACCCGCCTAGAGGTAGGGCCCCGTGAGTCCCGCGCTGGCTCACGGGTGCCCAGATACACCTCGCCAGGCCCTACCGTGCCAGCGACGTGTCAGGGCGGAGCTGTACACGCCCCGGGGGCTCCTCCCGGAGGGGGCCCCCCTCCCATGTACCAGTGGAAGCACCATGCTCCGCGCTGGCTGACGACACTGCCGAGGAGCGGTTATGCCCGTACACATATGGTAGCACTATGCCCCGCGCTGGTGATAAACAACTGAGGGTGGCCCCCGGGCCGCATCAACCTCAGGGAGCCCAGAGATTAGTGTCTAGCCTCATCATAACGCCTCCCCTTGGGGTGCCACACGAGGGGGCTGGGCACGGGGGCTGCGCCTGGGTCACACCCAGACGCACGCCGCCCAGCCAGGTCCTCCCGGGCCTGGTTCGTCGCGTGTCTCTCCGCGAGCGGAGCCAAGGTACGAAGGCCGTTTGAGCGTCAAGGGGGACTCCTGAGCATCGCAACTCAGGAGCCTAACTGGTCACGTAGCCCCTCACTCCGTGGCCCCGTCCTGGTTTCCGGTCGGGACCAGCGCTGGGTGAGGCACGCGCGCGGCCGGGCTCTGCAGACGTAGAATGGTAGATCCACCCGCATCACACCTCCATACTTGTTGTTCGTGCGCCAAGGGGGACTCCTGAGCGTCGCGATCAGGAGCCTAACTTGTCACGTAGCCCCTCACTCCTTTGGTCCCGTCCTGGTTTCCGGTCGGGGCGAATGCTGGGTGAGGTATGGGCGGGGCCGGGCTCTGCCTGCGTAGAACATAAGAAAGTAGGAAGGAAAAGCGTAAATTCGAGGAATTCAAAAGCAAATATTACAGTCCACACTGTTATCTCGATACCAAACGCAAGTTTAAGCACCTCCTCAAGGCACGATACATGTGCAGGAATTAAAAGCAGGACAGGAGCCACAGCGGAGCCACTTGTTGGCGGTGGAGCAGCGCGGAGTGGCTTCGCCTCATGGAGCAGCGGGGTGGACAGCGCCTTGCCTCGGCTTGGTGCTGAAGGCTCGGAACTTCCGCAGCAGAACCTCTGCGCGACCCTTCATGGCCTCGGCAGCGGCAGCGGCACGCTCGCCGCTTACTGGCTCCAGTAGGCCGTCGAGGTCGACGTCGGGATCGCGAAGGTAGATGTGGGTGAGCACCCGCGTCAGTGCTGCAGAAGACAGGACACGCGCCTCGGCCTCCGCCGTGGGGCCAAGGCCAAGGGCGACATCTTCAAGAGCGCGAACCAGGAAGGGAAGCAGCTTGGCGGGGCCGTCCTCGGCGCGAGCTAGCGGGCTCTCCAGGCCGCTGTCGTAAAGCGTCCTCAGTGAGGAGCGAGCCTTCGCCTCCATCTCCGTGAAGGCCACGCGGTCCTCGGCAAGAACCAAGGCCTTGTCGTCCAGCTCGGCCTTCCTTGCCCTCAACTCCTGCTCCAGCGCGCCTAGGCGGTCGCGGCGCTTCCTGAGCTTGACATCCCTCTCCGTGACGGCCGCCTCGCGAGCCTTCACACCTTCTTCCTGCTCTAGGTGAAGGCGGACCTCTTTCACGAGCTGGTCCCGCAGGACCTGCAACTCGTCCTCCAGCGCCTTGCAGCGACCGCGGATGATGACCACCTCCCCCAGGGCTGCGTCACGAGCAGCCTTCGCCTCAAGGACGGCCTGCTTCTCCTCGTCGCATGCCGTCGAGGCCTGGACCAGCGCCGTCCGAATTGAAGCGTCGGAGCGAACCCATCCTGAAGCCAGCTCCAAGCGCCCGGCCACCAAGCGGGGGTTGGCGCCAAGAAGATCCTGCCGCAGTCGGTCCAGCTCAGCAACAGCATGATCCAGAACGGCAGAAGGAGTCGGAGAGACAACAGCCGGTGGAGTAGGAGGAGAAGGCGGCAGCGCGGCCGCAGCATCCTGAGGCGGAGTCTGCCGCGCCCGGACAGCTGTGGTGGCGGCGGCAGGCGAGAGCACCTCGGGGGCCACTTGGGCCATGGGGGCTGAGCTCGCCCCAGTCGGCTCAGCCAGGCCTCGCGAGGACGACCGGGCAGGAGAAGCCTGTGCGTCGCGGTCACCCTCCTTCGCAGGCAGAGGCACTACCATGGACGGAACCTCAGGAGCCCCCTTCGGATTCTTTGCTGTGGGCGCCAGCCTATCCAAGAGATGCGGACGTCAAGCCTCAGCAGCAGAGCAAGAGATAAAGACAGGAATCGAATGCTTACGGGTCGTCGCCAGCGAGATAAAGCGGCCTCCGGCCAAATTTGAAGCCTGAAAGCCGGCTGGAAGGGTCAACCTCGGGAAGCTTGGAAGCGGAAGGTGCGGTCCGCCCTGGGGCCGGGGCAGGCCCGCGGGAGATCAGCCCGGTCCTGTCCTTCTTCGGGATCGGGGGTGAGCTCCCGCCGTCCTTCTCGTTATTGTCTTCATCGTCATCCTCATCGTCATCGCTCGGAGAGAGTCGGAGAATGCGGGACCTGCGCCGGGGGAGGGGAGCCCTCGACTCTCCGTCAGTCGCCTCAGAGTCAGGCCCTTTTCCCCGCTCCCCTCCTTCCTCCTCTTTGCTGGAGTCGTCGGAGGGCACGTTCACCGGTTCCTCGGGAGTTTCCATGGGCACGGGCCCATCCCCGTTGAAGACGGGCATGGGCTCCACTACCCGCTCCCAGTCGTCGCGAAGGAACAAGGGCGTAGGAGCGCCCGCCGACCTCGCCACATCGCCCCCGACCAGAGATTGGAGGACAGCAGCCAGATCACCGTCGGCTAAGGCCGCAGGGCTCGGACGGGGCCTCCACATTGGAAGTGAGTACTACCGAAGCGGAGCCAGCTGGTGCTCCAGGAATTCCCTCAGCAGCGACACGCCGGTCAGCTTCGCCGCCGCCGTATTGGCCGGCCTCAGATCCGTGTCCATCTTCTCCAACATCAGCTTCGTGTGGGGGTCCGTGAGCTCTGCTCAACCCCAATTGCTGGAGCTCGTGGGCTGCTCCGTTGGCAAGATCAGCCGAGGGTGGATGCGCCCAGCATCCACCAAGACCCACTTGCTCCTGAAGCCCTCAATCCTTTTCCCGGGGTTCGAAATGGCAATGGCGCCACCGTACGCGACGAAGCTCGCGCACGCGGAAGCAGTACCTCGAGAGGTCCGGAGGTAGAAGTAGTGGCGTAGCAAGGCCACTGAGGGCTGCACCCCTACGCGAGCCTCGCAGTAATAGGCGAAGATTGCCAAGAGAAGGACGGAGTTGGGGTGGAGATGCAAGGCTTGCAGCTTATAGTGGCGGAGGACAGAAAAGAAGAACTCGGAGAAGGGAGGCACCAGGCCAGCAGCAATGGCACTTACGAAGAGCGGATAGAAGGTGCTCCCTTGACCCTCAGGGGTGGCGGAGCCGGCTTTAAACATGTTCGCCCCATTGACGCCCCGCGCCGTCGCCATCCGGCGCAACCGGGCAAGGCTCACCTCCGACACGTTCGGCGGGTCCAGGGCGGACGAGTACCAAGCTACAGCCGGGGGCTAGCGAGGCGCCATGGCTTGCTAGGTCACACGGTTGGAGCGGATCTGGAAATTTTGGAGGAAGGAAGGAGAAGGCGCAAGAAAGGGGATCTGAGCAGCAACCGGGGAAAGCAAGGAGCAAAGCCTAGGTGGGTGCCGCTCCTTAATCAACTCGTGCGGTTGCTAACGCGCCCACGTCCAATCTACCGCCACGCGGCACCCAAGGCCACAGACTGTTAGGGCCCGCGGCGCTTCGCTCTTGCCCTTCCGCCTCCCTGCACGGCCAAGTCTGAGCGCGCCTTGGGCCCGGGGGCTACTGTCGGCGTTCTGGGAACGGGGGTCCCCAGACTTGCCTGCCTGCGGCGTGGCTCAAAAGGGGGCCCAGCACGGCCCATCTTCACCAACACAAACCCAAGACCCTCGCGAGAGGCCAAGCCTCGCGGGGCGGATGACGCGGAGCTTCCTCAGGCACGGCCTTGTCAGGCTGGCTCACGAGGAGGCGGAGAGATCAAGGCGGGGTACCTCACGAGGTGCCCGTGACGCAAGCCATGACGACTGAGGGCGCCAGGCGGGTGCCAGCCCACGCAGTGTCCTCCTTTCCTCTTTGGTGCAAAGGGGGCAAGCGCAGCCACGGAGTACCGAGACATCAGGCAAAGGTTGCCATTTCGGTGCAACGAGACCAAGACCAGGAGGACTACAAAACGGAGGTCACCGTGGAGCCCAAGACGGCGTCATCACCAGAGCTTTGCGCAGGCGAAGACTACTTTTGTCAGGATAGCTAGTACTAGCTGTCCCCCTTCAAATTAGCCCGCCATTGTTGGCTCCCTTCCCGCTCGATATTTGGGAAGAGGACCAGGGCCCCTATAAATAGGACCGGCCACCCGCTAGACAGGGGAGAGAGGACCGATGGCAAAAAGAAAGAAAGAGAGAGAGAGAGAGAGAGAGAGAGAGAGAGAGAGAGAGAGAGAGAGAGAGAGAGAGAACGGCGACTGAGCTCCAACCAGCAGTTCATCGCCCCAGCCAAGAACAGACCCTCGCGAGGCTGTTCTTCCTTGTATTGTTCATCATCATCAGCCCAAGAGGCAATCCACCGCACCACACACTGGAGTACGGTATTACACCACAACGGTGGCCCGAACCAGTATAAACCCTGTCCCTCTTGTGTTGTTCTTTCCTTAGTTTAGATCCTAGCAAGGCGGAGGGGTGCAGGTAGGTAGGAGACGAAAGCTCCGTGCGCACCCCAGTGTTCGAACCTCAAGGGTCTGCCGGAACCCGAAACCGACAATTAGGAGGGGTTTTCGGAGTGTTTCGGAGCCTCCGATTGCGATATGACGGTCCGTAACGGAGGGGGGTTTAGGTGAGCTGTAGGTGGGTTGTGAAAAAGAGGTTGGGCTGAGATGAGACGAGAGGAGTGCAGCCCGGCAACTGTTTCCGGAGACCGAAAACATCCGATGTTTTGACCGACTAATATGTCGCTATAGTTATCCGTTGGGCTATCAAACGAATCCTGAATGCGATGAAATTTGACAGGCGGTCTATCTACACTATAATAAGACCACACGCCAACTTTCAACCCAATCCGAGAACATTTTCCGGCCAGTTATAAAAACCTATTTCGGACATGCCTCGGGTGCGTGCAAGTGTGTCTGGGCTCAGAACGGACAACCGACGGAACGAGGAGACCGGGACGGATGCAAGTTTTCGAAAACATGCAGATGCAATGCGGATGATGACATGGCAAGATGCAACACGCAAGCGAAAGACAAGGCAACAACAGCGAATAACTGGAGGACACCTGGCACAACGGTCTCGGGGCGTCACATCTGCGCCGACCAACTCAACCGGGAAGCAGTTGCAGCAGCTGTCATCAAGGCACCTACTCCTGCCGGCCTTGGAGGGAAAAGGAGCCCAGCAAGACCTCTCGCACCCACTCCGGAAAGTGCACCTCTTCGGAGTGTTGTGCTACCGTTGAGGACGTGCCACAGAGCTCTACCGACAAGAGCAAGAGATCTAGAGCTGAGCCGCCGTAGACCAAGAAGCTGCCCGTCGGGAGGATGGCATGGGAGGGGCCTTCATCATAGGCTCCACCCTCGACAGCAAATAGGAAGGCGCGCTCGTCACCTTCCTGCAGGCAAATGTCGACGTGTTTGCATGGCAAGCGTCCGACATCCCCGGTGTTTCCAGGGAGGTGATTTAGCACCACCTAGCTGTCTGCCCACACGCACGGCCCGTCAAGAAGAAGGTCAGAAAGCAGTCTCTGGAAAGGCAGGAGTTCATCACAGAGGAGATTAGGAAGTTGGAAGCAGCAGGTTTGGTGAGAGGAGTGCTCCACCCGACGTGGTTGGCCAATCCAATAGTGGTGCGCAAGGCGAATGGGAAGTGGAGGTTGTGTATTGATTACACAGATATTAACAAGGCTTGCCCTAAGGACCCCTTCCCGTTGCCGCGCATCGACCAGATTGTTGACTCCACGGCCAAGTGTGATCTGTTATCATTCCTCGACGCCTACTCAGGTTACCACCAAATCTTCATGACAAGAGAGGATGAAGAGAAGACGACATTCATCACCCCATGTGGTACGTATTGCTTTTTACGGATGCCTTTCGGGTTGAAGAGTGCTGGCTCAACGTTTGCAAGAGAAATCCAAATTGGTTTTGAACCTCAGCTCCATAGAAATATGGAGGCCTACATGGATGACATAGTGATCAAAACCAAGGACGGGCCAACTCTTGTGCAAGATCTGGAAGAGACATTTGCTAACCTGCGCAAGGTCAACCTCAAGCTGAACCCTGAGAAGTGCGTCTTCGGTATTCTGTCTGGCAAGCTTCTCGGATTCTTTGTGTCGCAACGTGGGATCGAGGCAAACCTAGACAAGATCAAGGCTATTGAGCAGATCGAGGCACCAAAGCGGATCAAGGATGTGCGTCGGCTCACCGGCTGCATTGCCGCCATGAGCCGGTTCATCTCCAAGTCCGCCGAGCACGCCCTTCCCTTCTTCAAAATCTTGAAGAAGGCATGCCCAATAGACTGGACACCAGAAGCCGAGGCAGCACTACAGGATCTGAAGAAATACCTTTCCTCCATGCTGATACTGGTTGTGCCTAAACCACAAGAGCCATTGCTGCTGTATCTGGCGGCGGCGAATCAAGTGGTCAGCGCCGCACTAGTGGCACAGAGGGAGGTCGACGAGGAGGCAACAATGGCGGCAGAACCAGCGGATGGCAAGCCAAAGATTCCCCCGGCAGGGCCTGGGGCCGACAAGGCGCGGCCCCCGGTAGAGCCTGGTGCCGCCAAGGCAATGCTCGTGCAGTCGAGTGAAGTGGTGCCAAAGAAGAAGATGATGCAGCACCCAGTTTACTTTGTCAGCTCCCTCTTGCAGGGGGCTAGGTCGAAGTATTCCGGCGTGCAAAAATTGCTCTTTGGCCTACTTATGGCCTCGAGGAAGCTGCGTCACTACTTCCAGGCCCACGAGATCACTGTCGTCACCCACCTCCCGTTGCAATGGATACTGCACAACCCGGACGCAACCGGAAGGATTGTGGAATGGGCCTTGGAGCTATCAAGTTTCGGTTTGAAGTTTTAAAGTACCTCAACAATTCAGAGAAGAGTCTTGGTGAATTCATCGCAGAATCGACCTCGACGCTTGATGAAGAAGTCCAGGAGACCACTCTCCCCGGCAAGGAAGCAGACCGCGACTGGATCATGTACTTTGATGGGGCCTTCTCGCTGCAAGGCGCCGGTGTCGGTGTGCTACTCGTTGCACCCACCGGAGAACACCTCAAGTACGTGATCCAGATGCACTTCCCTAGGGAGATGTCCACCAACAACACCGCCGAGTACGAGGGATTGCTTGCCGGTCTCAGGATCGCGGCAGACCTCGGGGTTAAGAAGCTCATCGTCAGGGGCGACTCGCAGCTCGTTGTCACGAAGGTCAACAAGGATTATCAGAGCCCATTGATGGAAGCCTACGTAGATGAGGTGAGGAAGCTGGAGGAACACTTTGACAGTATCCAGGCAGAGCATGTCCCCCAGGCGGAGAATGACATCGCCGATTACTTGTCAAAGCATGCCGGATTCAAGCTACCTATGAAACCAGGTACCTTTTTGCTCCGGTTAACTCAACCATCTGTCGAACCATCAGCGGGGCAGAACAAGCGGAGGAAATCAGGTCCCGGCAAGTACTCTACTACCGAGCCCCCTGGGACCGTCAGCAAGGGTGCTGCCGCGGACGCTGAGCCTGCCCAAGAGCGACTGGCTCCGACAGGGCGTCAAGCCCTGGCCATAGAGACAGCCGCTCTCATGGCGGAAGAAATGCCTTTGGTCCTTGCCATTGAGCCCTAGGCTCCGTCCTGGGCGCAGCATACCGTCCACTTCCTCCAAACAGGAAGCTTCCTGAGGAGCAGGAAGAAGCAGAGAAAGTAGCCCGTCGGTCCGCCCTGTACCAGTTCGTTGATGACGTCCTGTACCGGAGGAGGCCAAACGGTGTGAAACTCAAGTGCATCCCCCGGGAGGAAGGACTGGAGCTGTTGGCGGAGATACATGGAGGCATATGTGGCTCCCACATAGTGTCAAGGGCAATTGCCGGGAAGGCATTCCGGCAAGGTTTCTTCTGGCCCACCGCCCTCCAGAATGCGACGACACTAGTAACCAAGTGTGAAGCATGCCAGTTCCATTCAAAGAAGCTTCATCAGCTGGCTCAAGCCCTTTAAACAATCCCTATCTCCTAGCCATTCTTGGTCTGGGGGCTCGATATACTAGGCCCTTTCCCCCGCGCTGTCGGGGGCTTTGAGTACTTATATGTTGCAATCGACAAGTTCACAAAGTGGCCGGAAGTGGAAGCAGTGAGGAAGGTGACTGCTCAGTCAACCGTCAAGTTCTTCGAAGGACTGGTCTGCCATTTTGGTGTGCCAAACAGAGTCATCACTGACAACGGCACGCAGTTCACATGCCACACCATCATGCAGTACATCCAAGACCTCGGCGGCAAGGTCTGTTTTGCTTCCGTGGCACATCCACGGAGCAACGGCCAAGCAGAGAGGGAAAATGCTGAAGTGTTGTGAGGCCTGAGAACGAAGACCTTTGACAAGCTGCACAAGAGTGGAAGGCGCTGGATTGATGAGTTGCCGGCAGTTCTTTGGTCAATCAGGACGACGCCAAATCGAGCACCGGCCAGACACCTTTTGCCCTGGTATACGGGGCAGAAGCAGTTCTCCCCATGGAACTCATATACGGGTCACCTCGAGTGCTCGCTTATGATGAGCTTGAGCAAGAGCCGTTGCGCCAAGATGACGCGAGACTCCTTGAGGAAGATCGTCTTCGAGCAGCTGTGAGAGCGGCACGCTACCAGCAAGCCTTGCGCCACTATCATAGCCACAAGGTTCATGCCCAAAGCCTTGAGGAAGGCGACCTTGTTCTTCGGCGCGTTCAGTCGGCCAAGAATTCCAACAAGTTGATGCCAAAGTGGGAAGGCCCTTATTGGGTAATGCGAGTCACCAGGCCCGGCGCAGTCCGCCTGGAGACCGAAGATGCCATCCTAGTGAGCAACTCCTGGAACATCGAGCATCTTCGTAAGTTTTACCCATAAGGCGCGGCTTGCCAGGCCTCCCGGCAAGCCACCTTTTGTACAAGCTTTGCCTACAAGGCATGTGACCCTTTGTACAAAGCCAGGAGCAGACTCTGAGCATAAATAAATGAAGCACTGGCGCCCTAAGTTATAGCATGCATGCTAGGTCGAGTCTCTTCCTTGGTTAGGGTTGATAGTGCTTAGCGGCGACTAACCCCTAGCCTAGAGGTCGAGTGTGCGTCTGTCTGTTCCTTTTTTGTCCTCCTTTGGTTCACAGGGCACGTGAGCACTTCTGCTGAGCTACTCGAAAAGAAGGAAACGGAACGGCACCCCGACCCCGGCAAGCCAGAGTTGCCGGGGGCTGCAAGCATAAAGATCCAACCGCGGCGAGATGAGATTGCCAAGGGCTGCGGATCCATATAAGTCTTTTATCCTCTTTCATGCATTTCGGAACTGGACTGGGGCATGTGAAACCTCGTTTTGATCTCTAGGTTGTCGTGCTCCCCTTTTTCCTATACCTAGGGATTATTTCTTGGGTCCGGATTTGGTCATAGCCGCGGCGGCAAGGGGGTGGGACAAGGAGCCTAAAGCCCACTTCATCCCTGCCTCCACCAAAAGCGTGAGTACGGTCGAGTGGAGTGGGGGACGGCAAGGCATGTTGCCGGGCGAAAAACGTTTATCTTAAAACAATAACAAGGATTCGCTCCTTGTCGCGGGATTTACCCACGAACAAAAACCCGGCAAGCATCCCTTTTTTCATTAAAAACATCCCATACAGGTACAGTTCGTGCGAGATGAAAAACATGAGCAAGGCGATTACAAGTTTTAAATTTAACAAAGGCCCGCAGGCTTACAAACTAAAAAAGAGATAAGATGCCTGTAATCCCTTTCTTGTCCCTCTCCTCAGGAGGCAGGTCAAGGAGGCGAAAGGGGAAAAGGGGCACCTAGGCGAGCTACGAGCAGCAGAAAGCACCAAGAGAACATCTCGGTGGCCACCCACGGGCGGGCCGGTGATGACGGTGCCAGGAAGGAGCTGGAAGACAAGTCGGCAAGACCGGCAATACGCGATGAAGGTGTCGGTGACCGCGTACTCCGATTTGACGGCCTTGCCGCCCGCCCTCTTCCTCTTCCGCAGCCTCCCAACGCCAGCCGCCCAAGGAGACAGCCCCCGCAAGGTTCAAGGAGTTGGCCCTACCCCCAGCCAGAGGAGCGGCCAGGTGCAGATGCTGCTGCTACCACGCCCGCCCAGGCGCGGGGCGTCCAACGCCTAGTCGGACTCGTCCCCGCTGTCCGCCCCGATGTCCTCCTCGTCACTCTCGCTCGAGGACGAGCTTCCATCGTCAGAATCTCCATCAGAGGAACTCTCCACGCAGCATTTCAGACAAGTTCCCAAGTCTCCGAAGACCTTGACGGAGAGCAGGCCGTCCTCCATTAACTTGAAGTACAGGACGAGCCCCGCCGTCAGGCTATGGATGCGGGCGAACGTCTTCCATCCACGGCGGAGATACATAACTCGAGGAGCCGGGAAGTCGACGTTGACCCACGTGCTCCCGTTCCCGCAGCCCCTCATGTGCAACCTGAGGGTCTGGGGCGGGGCACGCTCCATCACCCGAGCGAACGGAGTGGGGAGACGAAGACGACGACGCGGGGGCCGGCGGAGCCTCATGAAGAACTCGCAAGGCTGGTCTTCAACGTGGCCCTCCATCGGGAAGGACATCATTGGCAGGGACAAGGCTGGCGCGTCGCCCCGTCCTCCTCTTCCCCGAGTGCTACGGCCTCTGCCCCGGCCTCGCCCATGGCCTTGCCCCCTCCCCCTCCAACTCGCGGTCGGTTCGACCACCACGCGTTCAGGAGGGGGAGGGATGCGCTGTCGAGCGGCGACTCTCGCCGCCACCATCGAAGGACCATGGTTCCCTTTCTCCATGGCGGATGAGAGGAAGGAGCAGAAGCAGAAAGAGATAGAAGCTGGAAGAATGCGGGGTGCCGTTTCCCCCTTTCTCCTCTTTATAAAGGAACGGGGTTGAGGCTTGGCCACCCCGCTCGGCCAATCCAGACACCGGAGGCGCGGGGAATCAGGACCGACCCGCCGCCAACCAGCGGCGGCCCGGTTTCTCGCCTCCATCGTTTGCCACCACAAGGACGCGTGGCAGACGTGCAGAACTGAGGGGACGGGTGAGGCGGCCTCTCCCCACCCCGTGATCGTGGGGAGTGGACGCCTTGAAGACCGCACCCTGACCCCGCTCAGTAAATGAGCCGCGCCTCCATGCATCCCTCTTTTTACGGGGAAGACGCGAGCCGCCTCTTTACTGCGATGTGACACATGCGTGTGGAAACCGTCCCACGCATGCCGCCCACGTCATGCACACCCCTCCACGCCGCACCATGTGTGCGGGTCGTGGGAGGCGGAGCGCGCGAAGAATCTTACCACGTTAAAAATTGCCCCACCTGCCCGCACACCATTTTGGGCCTGGCCCAACAATGTGTTGCGCTTATGTGTGGCCCAGGCCTGGGGGCTCCTGTCGATGTACAAAAATAGGGGCACATCTTTGTACCCCCTTTCCCTGTGCACGGGCAGTCAGAGCCGCGCCCACGGCCACACCAAGCAGAACGAGGGAGGTGAGCAAAGATAAGATCGAAGCCCAAGCCAATCAAAGCAACGCCATGGCCAAGACCACAAAGAGCAGAGGGACGAAGCAAGTTCCCCCGGCAAGACCCTTGCCGGGTGGCCTCAGCGGCCACTGCAAGACTCTTGCCGGGGCAGCTCGCCCCGCACCAACAGAGCGAGCCACCCTTGAGCCCACGGCCCCCCAGTGCCATCATTAGCGTGGGGCCAGGACTCGGGAAGGCACCCCTGTGGTGGCATATAGATATTTGTGATGGCATATTCAAGTTCAGATCAGAAGACAACGATTCTTGGCAAGATCCTTGCCAAGGAAGGCCACCAGACCCCTGGCAAGATCCTTGCCGGGGACGACAACACGCCACGGGGAGACCCTTGTCGGGCCACCCGGCAAGGCCCTCGCCAAAGATGCAGGCAAGGCCACCGCCAAGCCCACATCAATCAAACTTCCATCGCCGTTCACATGCAGCTGCCAGCCCAACCAGCTGGGCGGGCACCTGCGTGTCAACATGCAGGTCCCAGGCCAACTCATCAAGCGCATGCGTGGCGGCATGCAGATCTTCGTGAAGGCTCCACCACCGCGCCAACTCAGCTGCCTGCTTGCCTACATGGCACCGCACTCATCCCTGGCCGAGGCGTGTGTCGAAGCGAGGAGGTGCGGCGACGGACGGGACAGACCTCGCCCCCAACCCCGATAAAGTAAGAGGACACCTAAGCGATGCATTAAATGCACCTTGTCCTGTAATATGAGGGATAACCTTGTGCCACTGTAGACCTTTCCACCTCCTGTGTTCCACTGTGGCAATCCTTTTTTCCTATAAAAGGAGGCCTGAGGCGACGAGGAGAGGGATTTGGCTCTTCGGAACCACACGCTGACCACAGCTAGTCCGAGAGCTCAAGAACTCTCAGAAATACACCCACCAAAGCAGGACTAGGGTCTTACGCATCCTCGCGGCCCGAACCTGGGTAAACGATCCTTGTGTTGTCTACTAGCCCTACTCTCCTCGCAACCCTGTGCCCCGGCAACCGTAGTAGGGATTCTTGTGATCCCATAGGTGTCATTCCATACCGACATTAAGATAAAACCCAACCATAGCATTAAAGCATCAAGTCCTCTTTATTCCCATACACAACAACCCCCTTACTCAGGTTTGTGTTTTCAGTCACTCACCAACCCACTATAAGAGAATCATGAACGTATTGCAACACCCTACATCGGGAATCCCTCACGCTTGCGCGACACGGAGGGAACCATAGGACATCACCAAAGTAAAACATACAACTCATACGAATCTAGATCATCAATCAACCCAAAGACAAAGGATATCTACTCAAAACATCATAGGATGGCAACACATCATTGGATCATAATATGTGGCATAAAGCACCATGTTCAAGTAGGGATTACAGCGGGGAGCGGGAGAGTGGGTCGCGTAAAAGATATGAGGATGGTGATGTTGATGAAGACGATCACCGCGGTGATGATTCCCCACCCGATGGCACTCCGGTGCCACCAAGAGAGACGAGGGGAGGTTCTCCCCCTTGTGCTTCCTCCTCCATGGCCTCCCCCGGATGGGGAGAGGTTCTCCCTCTGGTCCTTGGCCTTCATGACGATAATGGCCCCTCCGCGATCCTCCTCCATGCCCTCCGGTGATAATGGCCCCCTCCGGCAGGGTGCCAGAGAGGGCCTAGATTGGTTTTCGGTGGCTACAGAGGCTTCTGGCGGCGGAACTCCCGATCTAGGTTAATTTTCAGAGGTTTCTGTATTTATAGGAGAAGTTGGCATTGATTTCATGTTAGGGGGCCCTCGGGGAGTCCACGAGGTAGGGGGCGTGCCCCAAGGGGGTGGGCGCGCCCTCCACCCTCATGGGGCCCCCGTGACTCCCCTCCGGTAGATTTTCGTTCCAGTATTTTTCATATTTTCCATAAAAAATCTCCGTTGATTTTCATCGCATTCCGAGAACTTTTATTTCTGCACAAAAACAACACCATGGAAGTTCTGCTGAAAACAGCATCAGTCCGGGTTAGTTCTAATCAAATCATACCAAAATCATATAAAAATATTGTAAACATGGCAAGAATACTTCATAAATTATAGATACGTTGGAGACGTATCATTGAGCTACCTGCAGATTTTGGGATTAGTCCCACTTTTAACATTGCAGATTGGAAGCCTTATTTGGGTGAGGAAGATGAGCTTCCGTCGAGGACGACTTCATTTCAAGAAGGGGAGGATGATGAGGACATCAATACCATTGTCACACCCACAGCCCCTACTGCTACATATACTGGACCAATTACTAGAGCTCACGCACGCCAATTAAATTAACAGGTACTTTCATTTCTTGGTAATGATTCTAATGTTCATGAGAATATGATGTTGCCTAAATTGGATACATTTGTTTTGCTTACAAATGAAGGGCCTGGCATGGATAAGAGGGATGAACACTGGAGCAAGACCAAGCATGGAGATGATGGCATGTGGAAGGGGAACAAGAATGGAGTTGCAAGTGATGATTTCAGGACTTTGAAGCCACCACAAGGAGTACATGAAGCCTTGGACAAAATATACAAGATGCCACTTCATAAATTTCGTCCAGAGGCTATTCTAGGTGCTGCGTCACCTATTATTGGGCCAGGCCCATGTAATTTCAAAATACTTAAGTTTAGGTTGTTCTTAGAGTCCGCATGTGTGGGGAAACAAGAGTTAGGGTTGGTTTCGGACCCCTCCTCCAAGGGCCACAAAATCCCCCCCCCACTCTTCCTCCATATATATAGCCATTGGGGCGTCATTTAGACTTTGGGTTTTGTTTAGATTAAAAGTTCGATATAGCTGCAACTTCGCGTACTTCGTTTGTGTTCAACGACTAGACCAAGACGTCTCAGAACCCCACCTTGATCAATAAAGCTTTCATCTTATATTCGCAATATCCAGATTGCAATCTTAGTTTCTTGCTTGTTCTTCGTTTGCTTGAAGGAAATAGACCCTCGTGGTCAGGTTGATCATGCTCCGACGTGGCCAATAACCTCTCGGAGTTGGTTTAGCGATTGCTAAGGTGCGACGTCCTCGCACGTTCTTACTCAAAGTCTACTCCACTGAAATGATAATCACCTTCTCATCGAAAATTGGGACACCTTTGCCTCTATCAGGGACCCATAGGTGCCCGCTTCCCAGCACTTCAACATTGGACCCCATGGCTTCTTCGAGTGGTGATTACCAAGTTAGGCCAAAATCCTAAGCTTGGGGGAGTACGTATTTCCATCGACATTACATTCATGTTCACACATTTCATTCTAGTTGTTGGTGTCCACACTTTTTCATTGTATCATCCATGTTAAATTTATTTTTCTCGCTTTCTTCTTGTGTGTTTGAAAAACTTTGAGAAAATCCAAAAATATGTTTCCTGCTTCTTTTCGGTTTTTCTTCCTAAATTTAAATTGTTGTAGTACTGAAAAGAAAATCCAAAAAGATTTCCTTGTTCTTCTTTTACTTGTTGGGAACTTTCCCATGTAAATAGTCTTTCCATTTTTGTTTTTCCCTTTTATTTGCTTGTTTAAGAAAAAGCAAAAACTCCAAAAATATTTCAGTGTGTTTCTCCGAATTTATTTTTATTTTTATTGAGTCATACCGAGAGAAGACCGCGATGAAATTGTTGAGTGGATCTCATTTGCATTATTGTTGATCTAACAGAGAGCCCATATTACCTTGTCTTCTCCTTTTGAATAAAATGTTTGCAGATTCTAGCTTAGTCCATGGCACTCTTGCACTATTATTATTTTCATATTGTTTGGTCGTGCAAGTGAAAGGCAATAATGACGATATTTGATGAACCGGCTGTGGCAGAGAGAAACGGGTATGAACTCAACTTATTCTGTTTTTGTAAATATGTTTAACCTAGTATCCATGCTTCAGCCCATTACGATGAAACATGTTTGCAATGACAAATAGAGATTATAGTTTCTCATGCCATGGATAAGTAGCTAGGAGTGGATAATGATTTATCTTGGATGTCAACATTGCGTTAAAATGATTGTGATATAGTATGATGATATGGTATACTCATCTGAATGTTCGAGTGGCTTGACTTGGCACATGTTCATGCATGTAGTTCAATCAAAAAAACCTAGCCTCTATGATATTTATGTTCATGGTGTTCATATCCTACTCATGCTAGTGTCCAATGTTACTTATGTATAATGGATATTCATGACCGTTGTTGCTCTCTAGCTGGCCGCTTCTCAATCTATTTGCTAGCCTTCGCTTGTACTAAGTAGGAATTCTGCTTGTACATCAAAAACCTTGAACCCGAGTTATTCCAGACGAGTCCACCATACCTACCTATATGCGGTATTACCCTACCGTCCTAAGTAAATTTGCATGCGCCACCTCTAAAAACTTCAAATAAATATCCTTTTTGTGTGTCTGGATCGTTCATGGAATGACATGAGGTGGTCGGTATCTTTCATGCTAAGCGGGTTATTCTCAGGTTGAGTGTTTATTCACTCACCATTGCACGAGAAAAGGGCAGTAATAGGGATTCCCAGTCCCGAAATAAAAAATGCAAATAATTAAACAAAACTCCTACGGGACTGATGTTGGTATGGACATCACTCGTTGTTTCGGACAAGCCGTGGAGTGTGATTGTTGGTGGTGGGGGATTAAATCTTCACTTTTATCGCTTGGGAACTGCCACTAGTGTGCTTAGCATGGAAGATATTGATAACTGATGGTCGTGAAGTAAACAAGAAGGGTGCATTTCTCAAATTTTCATTTACCTCTGTTTTAAAAACTTGAGCTCTGAAACATGTTTTAAATGACAATCAGAGATTATAGTTTCTCATGCCATGCATAAGTATTTATGAGTGGATAATGATTTATCTTGGATGTCAACATTGTGTTAAAATGATTGTGATATAGTATAATGATATGGTATCCTCCTCTGAATGTTCGAGTGGCTTCACTTGGCACATGTTCATGCATGTAGTTGAATCAAAACCAACATAGCCTCTATGATATTTATGTTCATGGTGTTCATATCCTACTCATGCTAGTATCCAACGTTACTTATGCATAATGCATGTTCATGACCATTTTCGCTCTCTAGTTGGTCGCTTCTCAACCTATTTGCTAGCCTTCACCTATACTAACTGGGAATTCTGCTTGTGCAACAAAAACTTGAACCCAAGTTATTCCAGATGAGCCCACCATACCTACCTATATGCGGTATTACCCTGTCGTCCTAAGTAAATTTGCATGTGCCACCTCTAAAAACTTCAAATAAATATCATTTTTGTGTGCCTAGATTTTTTTAGAGCGACAGGAGGTAGTCGGTATCTTCCATGCTAAGCGGGTTATTCTCATGATGAGTGTTTATTCACTCGTCCTTGCATGAGAGGGCGGTAATAAGGATTCCTAGTCCTGAACTCAAATTGCAAATAATTAAACAAAACTCCCTCGGGACTATTGTTGGTATGGACGGCACCCATTGTTTCGGACAAGCCGTGGAGTGTGGTTGTTGGTAGAGGGGGAGTAAACCTATACTTTTAACGCTTGGGAACCGCTGCTAATGTGTTTAGCATGGAAGATACCGATAATTAATGGTCGCGAAGTAAACAAGAGGGGTGCATTTCTCAAAATTTCATTTACTTATGTTTAAAAAAAAGTGAGCTCTGACACCTCTACAAATCACTGCTTCCCTCTGCGAAGGGACTATCTATTTACTTTTCTATTGTGCCATCACCTTCTCAAATAAGTGCCAGAACCTGAGAGCACTATTGCCATCCTCATGCATTGTGTGTAGCTAATGTTGGGTGCACTACTACTGGATCTTTTCTACCATGAATTACAATGTTTAGTCGCTGCTTGAACTTTGGAGGTCCTCTGTATTTATGTTTTGTGGTATCAGAAAGGTTAGCGAGATACCAATATTGTCATATTATATCATGGTTGTTTTGATAACATGTTGTTTTTTGAGATATCTTATTATTGCTCGCTAGCTGATTATGTCATTGATATGAGTTAATATAATTTTTAGGAGTTATTGTCGACATGGTTAGTTATAATCTTTGCTGAAAACATGGGTGCTACTTAAGCTTATTTATGTAAACAAGAGCAAAAGAGTTTGTAAGAGTTTTTCTTTTTCACTTTCAGTTTATCAACTGAATTTCTTGAGGACAAGCAAAGGTTTAAGCTTGGGGGAGTTGATACATCTCCGTCGTATCTACTTTTCCTAATGTTTTTCCTCTTGTTTGGACTCTAATTTGCATGATTTGAATGAAACTAATCCGGACTGACTCTGGTTTCAGTAGAACTACCATGGTGTTGTTTTTGTGCAGAAATAAAAGTTCTCAGATTGGAACGAAACTTTGCAAGGATTTTTTTATTCAATAAATAAGAATTTTTGGAGCCAAGGCCCACCGGAGAGGGGCACTGTCGGGGGAAATGACACCTACGGGATCACGAGGAATCCCTTTTGCTACGGTTGGCGGGCGCGGGGCTGTGGAAAGAGCGGGATTGAGAGATCAGCACGGGGGGATTATCCAGGTTCGGGCCGCAAGTGATGCGTAATATCGTACTGCTGCTGGTTTATGTTTATCTGGTGTTCTTGGACTAGCTACAAAGCATGCAAGGTCCAAAAAATCCGAATCCCCCCAGTATGCTGCGGGCCTCCTTTTATAGTCAAAGGTGCTTCCATAGTGGCACACAGGAGGTGGAAAGCCATACAGTAGTCGAGTCTATCTCCTGGTACCGTAGGACAAATGCATTTAATGCGTTGTCGATGTGCCCTTCTTGCTTTATTGGGGACGGCAAGGAAGCTCGTCCCAGCTGTCGCCGCCTCGTTTGGCTTCGACGCGCGTCCGAACAGACGAGGCATGTAGTGCCACGCTGGCTGGCTAGCTGCCGAGTTGGTGCGGTGGCAGAGTCTTCATGAAGATCTGCATGCCACCACGCAGGTGCTTGCTGGGTTGGCCTAGAAGCTGCACATCGCCACGCAGGTGCCTGCCTTGTTGGCGGGCTAGCCACTGTGTTACGAAGGCGGTGGAGCTTTGGCGGGTGCGGGCCGGGCTGCGGCCCCGCAGATGTCTTCGGTAAGAGTCTTGCCGGGGCCCCGGAAGGGTCTTGCCGTGGCATCATGGTCATCCCCGACAAGGGTCTTGCCATGGGTCTCGTGGGTATCCTTGGCAAGGATCTTGCCGAGGATCGTCATCTTCTAGTTATCATCTAGTTTTGTGTGCTTCTGGTCTCCACAAAGATCTGCATGCCACCATGGAGGTGCCTCCCGAGCCTCGGTTCCAAAGTGGTTGATGGTGTTGGAACTCTTGGGCTCAAGGGTGGCGGCTTTGCAGGTGTTGGGCAAGTTGCCCCGGTAAGGTTCTTGCCAGGGCTATGGAGGCTGCCCCGGCAAGGGCCTTGCCGGGGGAGTTCACCTCGCCCTTCTGCTCTTCGTGTTTCTGGCTTGGCGTTGCTCCGGTTGTCTTGTGGCTTTGCTTCCTTCATCTGCCCCGCTAGGTGTGGCCGCAGGCGCGGCTCCAACTTCAGGCACACAATTAAAGGGGTACAAAATACGACCCCCTCCTTTTGTGCACGGACAGGAGCCCCCGGGCCTGGGCCATAGATAAGCGCGACGCGTTGTTGGGCTAGGCCCAAAATTGTGCGCGGGCATGCGGGACTGAGTGGTACCGTAGTAACTCCCTCGCCAATTGCACTTCCCCACAACCCGCGTTGAATGCGCAACGTTGGGGTCGTGCGTGATGTGGGGGTCATGCGTGGGGCGGTTGCTTCCCTCATGCATCACATCGTGGTAAATGGTAAAGAGGTGGCACGCGCCTTCCCAAAAAGGAAGGAAAACGCAGGGGCGCGGCTCATTTACTAGGTGGACTCGGGTCACGGCCTTCAAGGTGCCCGCGCGCCACGGTAACGGGGTGGAATGTGGTCGCTTCAGTTGTCCTCTTGATTCCGGTTCGCTTGCCACGTGTCCTCCATGCCCCGAGGAGGGTAGGTGGTGGACGCGGAGGGCACGGGCCATAATGTGGAGGCGGGAAAATGGGTCGTCGCTGATTGGAGCAGCGGGTCAGTCCCGATTCCCTGCGCCCCTTGGCTGCCGGATTGGTTGAGTGGGACGGCCGAGCCACGGCCCCGCCCATTTATAAGAAGAAGGGGAGGCGGATAGCGTCCTTCGATCCTTCAGCGCTCATCTCCTCCTCCTTGACTCCTTTCTTCCCTTCATCATGGTGAGAGGGCGCGCTTGTGCCTCAAAGGCGGCGACGAGGGCCTCCGCTCGACAGCGTGCCCTTCCTTCCCAAGAGCTCGTCGCGGCGGAGCCGGCTGCAAGAGGAAAAGTGAGGGGCCGAGGCCGAGGCCGCCGTGGTGCTCGGGGAAGAGGAGGACGGGGCGGCGCACCGGCTTCGCCTCCACCAGCGGCCCCTCCTCCAATGATGGGCCATGTCGGAGACCAGCCCACGAGTTCTACGTCAGGCTGCGCGGGCCGGTGCGTGGCCTTCTTTGTATCCCCACTCCGTTTTCTCGGAAGATGGATCTTGACCCGCCTCAGGCCTTGAGGCTGCATATGAGGGGCTGCGGGAATGGCAGCATGCGGGTCGACGTCGACTTCCCCGCCCCTCGTGTTATGTATCTCCGCCATGGATGGAAGACCTTCGCTCGTGCCCATAGCCTGTCGAAGGGGCTCGTCCTCCAATTCAAATTGATGAGAACGGCATGCTCTTCGTCAAGGTCTTCGGGCTCTTGGGGACTCGCTTAAGGTGTTGCGTGGAGAGCTCCTCTGACGGCGAAACCTCCTCCTCGAGCGGGAGTGACGAGGAGGATAGCGACAGCGACGACGAGGGCGTCAATCAGGAGGACACCGACTCCGACTCCGACTGACTGCGCCGCCCCCTCCCTCAGCTCCACGCCCTGCCGAGGGTCTTCGTCATCAAGCTCTCCATCAGTGCGTTCCCCGTCGCTTCCTTTTCGCCTTCACCTGCCGCACCTGGGAGGAAAGGAGCAAGAACGGAGATCACATGGAACCTATCTTTCTTTTTAAATTGTAGGTACTTGCCAAATCTTAATTTCTATATAATTTAATCTCTCGAGCCCATGCTAGTATCCTGTAACCTTTGTACTCGCATCAGCATATTAATGAAAAAGTCTAGCCCTGCCAGTAACTCGTGCACGTGTATGTTCCTGCGGAGGCAAAATGCCTCCTTAGTGTAAATAAACGAGTCCTTCCGGCAAGCCACCTTGTCGGCGCCCCTTGCACCTGCCGAAGAATCACATCTGCCGGGTTACAGACAAAGAGCCCATCCCCCCGTCCACCTCTTTTTGACAAGGGTCACCACGACCACTCTGACCGAAGCAGCGTTCGAGTCGGAAATGGGAGCCCCCGAGTCCTTAAAGAAGAGTGGCGAGGTTTTCTAATGCACAAGTCATAGGTTACAAATACGAATGGGCAAGGGGTAAACTTTATCTGTTTGGTTTGTCGGGGATTGTTGTGTTGGGCGGTCTTCTCAACTTCTTGCCGGAGCTGGGTCCTTGGTGGGATCGCGTGTCCTTGCTGTGGCTGGAAAGAAGAGAGGGCAAAAGCACGGAACCTTTGTGGTTCACTAACATTTACTGGAATCAAAAAGCAGTACAGTACCCTGGACAAGCATGCATATACGTATATACATAAACATGGAAATCGACAGGAAACTATACATACTAAGGGATTCCTTTTCCCTGACTGCGCACAGGGTCTGCGTCTGGCTCCGTACATAGGTTTACATGCCTTGGTGGCAAGGCTAGTATGAAACGAGGATTGCCGGGGCTCCCGACAACCGTGCCTTAGCGGTAAAACTTGTGAAGATGTTCAATATTCTAGGAGTTGCTCACCGGAATGCCATCTTCGGTCTCCAGGCGGACTGCGCCAGGCCTGGCGACTTGTATTACCCGATAAGGGCCCTCCCACTTTGGCGACAACTTGTTTGGATTCTTGGGGGATTGGATCCGCTAAAGAACAAGGTCGCCTTCCTCAAGGCTTCGGGCGTGAACCTTGTGGCTATGATAGCAACGCAAGGCTTGCTGGTAGCGAGCGGCCCGCACAGCAGCCCGAAGATGATCTTCCTCAAAGAGCGTCGCATCATCTTGGTGCATCTGCTCTTGCTCAAGCTCATCATAAGCGAGCACTCAAGGTGACCCGTATATGAGTTCAGTGGGGAGAACTACTTCTGCCCCGTATACCAGGACAAAGGGTGTCTGGCCAGTGGCTCGATTTGGTGTCATCCTAATTGACCAAAGAACCGTTGGAAACTCATCAATCTAGAGCCTTCCGCACTTGTGCAGCTTGTTGAAAGTTCTGGTCTTGAGGCCCCGTAGCACTTCCGCATTTGCCCTCTCAGCCTGGTCGTTACTTCTGCGATGGGCAACAGAAGCAAAATAGACCTTGCTGTCGAGGTCTTGAATGTACTGCATGAAGGTGCGGCTCGTGAACTGCGTGTCGTTGACGGTGATGACTCTGTTCGGCACATCGAAACGATAGACTGGTCCCTTGAAGAACTTGACGGCTGACTGTGTTGTTACCTTTCTCACTGGCTCCACTTCCGGCCACTTTATGAACTTGTTGATCGTGACCTACAAGTACTCAAAGCCCCCGACGGCATGGGGAAAGGGGCCCAGTATGTTAATCCCCCAGACCGAAAATGCCCAGGAAAGAGGGATTGTCTGAAGAGCTTGGGCGGGTTGATGAAGCTTATTTGAATGGAACTGGCACGCTTCACACTTGGTTACTAGGGTAGTTTTATCCTGGAGGGCGGTGGGCCATAAGAAACCTTGCCGAAACGCTTTGCCCGCAAGAGCCGTTGACCCTATGTGGGAGCCAGACATGCGTCCATGTATCTCCACCAACAGCCTCAGTCCGTCCTCCCAAGTAATGCACTTCAATTTCACACTGTTCGGTCTTCTTCTATAGAGGGCATCATCCACAAACTAGTACATGCTGGACCAACGGGATACTTTCTTTGCTTCTCCTGCTCCTCGGGGAGCTCTCCTGTTTGGAGGAAACGGACGGTGGGCAGCGCCCATGCCGGAGCCTGGGGCTCGACGGCAAGGACTAAAGGCTCATGTTCAGCCATAAGGGCAGCTGCTTCTATGGCCAGGGCGTGAGGCCCTACCGAGGTTTGATGCTCTCCGGCAAGCTTGGGACTCCCGGCAACGTCCTTGCCGGCGGCTCCTGGGTGCTCAGCGGGAAAGTACTTGCCGGGGCCCTCCTTCCTTCGTTTGTTCTGTCCTGTTGATGGTTCAACGGATGGGTGAGTTAACTAAAGCACAAAGTGACCTGGTTCCACAAGCAACTTGAGGGCAGCACGCTTTGACAGGTCGTCAGCAATGCCGTTCTCCGCTCGGGGAACATGCTCTGCTTGCAATCCGTCGAAGTGCTCTTCCAACTTCCTCACTTCATCCACATAGGCCTCCATCAACGGGCTCTTGTAGTCCTTGTCTACTGCTTGACGACGAATTGTGAATCACCTCTAACGATGAGCTTTCTGATTCCAAGGTCTGTTGCGATCATGAGACCGGCCAACAACCCCTTGTACTCTGTCGTGTTGTTCGTTGATTTGTCCCAGCGAAAGTGCATCATGATTACGTACTTGAGGTGCTCTCCAGTGGGCGCGACGAGTAATACGCCAGCACCAGCACCATGGAGTGAGAAAGCTCCATCAAAGTACATAATCCACTCACTGCTCGTCTCCTTGCCAGGGAGGGTGGTCTCTTGAATCTCCTCGTCGAGCGTTGCGGTCCATTCTACTATGAACTCCGCTAGGGCTCGGCTCTTGATTGTTGAAGTACTTTCAAACTTGAGGCCAAAGCTCGACAGCTCCAACGCCAACTCCACAATCCTCCCAGTTGCATCTGGGTTGTGCAAGATTCGTTGCAACGGGAGGCGCATGACAACAGTGATCTCATGTGCTTGGAAATAGTGGCACAGCTTTCTCGAGGCCATGAGGAGGCTGAAAAGTAACTTCTGCATAGTAGAATATCTTGACCTAGCCCCCTACAAGAGGGAACTGACAAAATAGACTGGGTGATGCACCATCTTCTTCTTCGGTCCTACTTTGCTCATCTGCTCAGACTCCGCCTTGCCGGGATCGGGTCTTGCCGGGGGTTCCGTCTTGTCGGCGTCAGACTCTGCCGGGGAGGGCCCTGGCCCGCCACCCGATGGATCCACTGCTACTGCCGCCTCTTCCTCAAGTTCCCTCTGCGCCACCAGTGCGGCACTAACCACTTGATTCATTACTGCCAAGTATAGCAGCAACGGTTCTTGCGGTTTGGGCGCGACTAGTATCGGCGTGGAGGAGAGATACCTCTTCAAATCTTGCAGTGCGGCCTTTGCCTCCGAAGTCCACTTTACTAGACCCCCCTTTTTCAAAACTTTGAGAAAGGGGAGGGCGCGCTCAGCAGATTTGGAGATGAAGCTACTCAGGGCGGCAATGCAGCCGGCGAGCCTACGGACGTCTTTGACCCACTTCGGTGCTTCAATCTGCTCGATCGCCTTGATCTTGTCAGGATTTGCTTCAATTCTGCGCTGAGACACAAAGAACCCAAGAAGTTTGCTGGACGGGACACCGAACACACACTTCTCTGGGTTGAGCTTGAGGTTGATCTTACGTAGATTTGCAAATGTTTCTTCTAGGTCTTGTACGAGCGTGGCCCTGTCCTTGGTTTTGACCAATATATCATCCATATAGGCTTCCATATTTCTATGTAGCTGGGGCTCAAAACCAATTTGGACCGCTCAGGAAAACGTCGAACCGGCCCTCTTCAAACCGAAAGGCATCCGTACAAAACATACGTACCACATGGGGTGATGAACGTGGTATTCTCTTCGTCTTCTTTCATCATGAAGATCTGGTGGTATCCTGAATAGGCGTCGAGTAATGACAGCAGGTCACACCCGGCAGTGGAGTCTACAATCCGGTCGATGCTTGGCAGGGGGAAAGGATCCTTTGGACAAGCTTTATTGATATCTGTATAGTCAATGCACAGCCTCCACTTCCCATTTTCCTTACGCACCACCACCGGATTCGCCAACCACGTGGGGTGGAGTACTCCTCTAACCAGGCATGCTGCCTCCAACTTTCTAATCTCTTCTATGATGAACTCTTATCGCTCCAAAGCTTGCTTCCTGACCTTTTGCTTGACGGGCCGCGCATGAGGACAGACAGCAAGATGGTGCTCAATCACCTCCCTGGGAACGTCGGGGATGTCGGATGCTTGCCATGCTAACACATCGACATTTGCCTGCAGGAAGGCGATGAGCGCGCTTTCCTATTTTCTGTCGATGGTGGAGCTTATGGTGAAAGCCCCACCCGTGTCGTCTTCCTTGACGGACACATTCTTTGTTTCAGGTGGTGCAGCCTTGGACTTCTTGCTCTTGCCGGCGAAGCTCTCTGGCACGTCCTCAACGGGAGCGCAGCACTCTGAAGAGGTGCGCTTGCCGGAGTGGGTGCAAGAGGTCTCGTTGGAAGAGATCTTGCTGGAAGGGGTCATGCCGGCCTTCCTCCACCCGGGAGCTTCAGCGGCAGGGGCAAGTGTCTTCGTGGCAGTTGCTGCAACTACCTCTCGGTAAAGTTGATCGGCGCAGATGAGCGCATCTTTCTTATCGGAGGGGACGGTGATGATGGACAGTGGCCCCGGCATCTTTAACGTGTTGTAGGCGTAGTGGAACGCCGCCATGAACTTGGCCAGCGCTGGGCGGCCAAGAATCCCATTGTATGGCAAGGGGATCTCGGCGACATCGAAGACGATCTTCTCCGCCCTATAGTTTAGATCGCCTCCAAATGTAACGGGCGGCGTGATTTTACCTTTAGGCTAGCTCCTTCCTGGGTTGACCCCTTGAAATGTGCCCGTCTCTTCGAGGTCTCCAACAGGAATCTACAGCTTCTTAATCACAGCGGACGAGATCAAATTCAGACTGGCCACAGCGTCAACTAGCACTTTCATCACCTTGAGGTTGCGTATTATTGGCGAGACCAACAACGGCAAACATCCGACCGCAGTTGTGTGGTCAGGGTGATCCTCGGTGTCAAAAACAATGGGTGTGTGGGACCACTTCAGGGGCTTCTGGGCATCGAACGACGGCTCTGCCGCAATGACCTCACGCGCCCACTACTTCAGCTGGCGGTGTGAGGTGTGCAACGAGGCACCACCATCGACGCACATGGCCTCTGTAGACTTCTGGAACTCGTGCTCGCCGGACTCGTCGTCCTCCTCGTGATCATCATCTTCCTCTTTCTTGTCGCGGCCCCGAGCGGGCCTCTCTTGTTGGTTATCTTTTCCGCGGGGACCCCCTTGACCACCACTCTTCTTGTCGGATCCCTCAGCACCATCCTGACCATTCTCCCTCTCTCGCCTTTCATATTTAGCCTTCTGCTTTTCAGCAAGCAGCTCAACTTGTCGGCAGTTCTGGAGGTCATGGCCCTTGGTGCGGTGGATCTTGCAGTACTTCTTGTTGGAGCCTCCTGGTTTGCCGACGGCCACCAGGGCCAAGCAGGCGGCACACCTGGCAACCTCCTTGCCGGGGTCGTCAGCCTTGGCCTTTTTGGTGGCACCGACCTTGCCGGATCCCTCAACGGAAAGCACAGTCTTGCCCTTGCGCTTCCTGTTGCAGCGCCGGCCCTTCTTTGTCGAGGTGGCGGTGTCTTCGTCTGTGGAGTCGGTTTCCGCATCGGCGTCCTCGCCGGGTACTTCCTCCCCTCTTCAGCTCGAGCATATCTTTCGGCCAGAACATAAAGTTCAGCCACATCCTTGACCTTGTTCATCGCCAACTCTTCACGCATCTTGCGATTGCGCACATTCTGATGGAATGCGCTGATAACGGCAGCGGGATGAACATCTGGGATGTTTTACTACACCCGGCTGAACCTCTATATGTACTTACGCAGGTTTTCACCTTCTTTCTGGGGGATGATGTGCAGATCGCTTTCCCAGCCATGAGCTTGGTGGCCTCAAGTGAAGGTGCCAACACACTCATGACACAAATCCGACCAACAAGAAATGGAATCCACTGGAAAGTGCATCAACCATGACATGACATTGGGTTTGAGTGCCAATAGGAAGTAATTGGCAAGCACCTTATCGTCGCGAGCTCCAGCAGCTTGCATCGCGATGGTGTAGATGCTGAGGAACTCCGACGGGTGGGCCTTGCCGTTGTACTTCTCGCCAACATCGGGCTTGAATGTGCGGTGGGAGGGCCACTAGAACTGTCGCGGATCTCGGGTAAAGGCTGGACAACCCACCTCGTAAGGCAGGTCGCCAGGGCCCCCCGACGCCGGGTGGTCCATAGTAGGCCCTGCACGCCGATCTGACTGATGGCGCATCTCCCGTCATTGTTCGATGGTAGTTCGAGCGTCTTCCTGGGCCCGTTCCTGAAGGACTTGACATTGGTCGCGGCGGGTTCGCGGGTCGGATGACACTGTGGAAACGTTGTCATCGACATCAGGTCGACGGGCCAGTGGCTGTTGTCGCAGCCGCAGGGGGGAGAGTGCACCGTGGTCGCAGCGTCTTTGGTCCCCTCACCGCCGGCATGCATCGGCTCGTCAGGACGCCAGTGCGAGGATCCCGCTGTGAGCGGCTCGTCTTTGTTGGCGAAGCTGACAAGGCTACGGATGGTGGATCTCCACTCGTTGAGCTTCTCCACAACAGGGGGAAAGTCAAGGAGCAGCTGCACGCGTCTCAGCACTTCTGCTGGCGTAGGTGGAGGCAAGATCTGCGTAGACCGTGATGCGCTCTGACTTCTAACCGGGTTAGAAGGGGCTCTGTCACGGTCTCGCGGTCGCATGCCGCCTGCATCGGCGTCTGAGCGCGCACGCCGGCCTGGTTCGTCCTGCGAGTGGCCCATAGGGCTCTTTTCGCGGCGGTGCCCGGGGGCTCCATCATCGCGGTGTTGCTCATCGCGCGCGGCCTGGGAAGGGCACAATGCGGGCGCCAGCTAGGGTGTCGTAGAGGCTGTTGTGCCGCCCGTGGGTAGCACGGCCCCGCCCCTGGACCCAGCGACATGTGGCTCGTCGCCTCAGATTCGGACGACGCCGCTCGCCCGGCTCTGATCGCCAGAATGTCGTGGATGCTCGCAGGCCACGTCTCCGGCCCCATCCGTAGGCACCCGGCCGCCTGCTCGCGCTGGCACGGACGGGCCGGCCCCGGACGAGCCGATCACTGTAATCCCCTTTCTCTTGGGGGCCATGGTGATGATGAAGTCAGTGTGCTAACCTTCAAACCGTATTTTCACAACTTGCGCCCCCTACCTGGCGCACCAACGTTATCGGGGGAAACGACACCTATGGGATCATGAGGAATCCCTTTTGCTACGGTTGGCGGGCGCGGGGCTGTGGAAAGAGCGGGATTGAGAGATCAGCGCTGGGGGATTATCCAGGTTCAGGCCGCAAGTGATGTGTAATACCCTACTCCTGCTGGTTTATGTTTATCTGGTGTTCTTGGACTAGCTAGAAAGCGTGCAGGGTCCAAAAAATCCGAATCCCCGCCCCCCAGTACGCCGCGGGCCTCCTTTTATAGTCAAAGGGGCTGCCACAATGGCACACAGGAGGTGGAAAGCTATACAGTAGTCGAGTCTATCTCCTGGCACCATAGGACAAACGCATTTAATGTGATGTCGACGTGCCCTTCTTGCTTTATCGGAGACGGCAAGGAAGCTCGTCCCAGCTGTCGCCGCCTCGCCTGGCTTCGACGCGCGTCTGAACTAACGAGGCGTGTAGTGCCACGCTGGCTGGCTGGCTGCTGAGTTGGTGAAGTGGTAGAGTCTTCACGAAGATCTGCATGCCACCACGCAGGTGCTTGTTGGGTTGGCCTGGAAGCTGCACATCGCCACGCAGGTGTCTGCCTTGTTGGCGGGCTGGCCGCTGTGTTAGGAAGGCGGTGGAGCTTTGGCAGGTGCGGGCCGGGCTGCGGCCCCGCGGATGCCTTCGGCCAGAGTCTTGCCGGAGCCCCGGCAAGGGTCTTGCCGTGGCATCGTGGTCATCCCTGGCAAGGGTCTTACCGGGGGTCTCATGGGTATCCTTGGCAAGGATCTTGAAGAGGATCGTCGTCTTCTGGTTATCATCTAGTTTTGTGTGCTTCTGGTCTCCACAAAGATCTGCATGCTACCATGGAGGTGCCTCCCGAGCCTCGGTTCCAAAGTGGTTGATGGTCTTGGAACTCTTGGGATCAAGGGTGGCGGCTCTGCAGGTGTTGGGGAAGTTGCCCCGGCAAGGTTCTTGCCGGGGCTATGGAGGCCGCCCCAGCAAGAGCCTTGTCGGGGGAGTTCACCTCGCCCTTCTGCTCTTCATGTTTTTGGCTTGGCGTTGCTCTGGTTGTCTTGTGGCTTTGCTTCCTTCGTATGCCCCACTAGGTGTGGCCGCAGGCGCGGCTCCAACTACCCGTGCACAAGTAAAGGGGTATAAAATAGGACCCCTCCTTTTGTGCACCGACGGGCACTTGGGTGGGCACAACCCACCAGGGTACCCTGATAACCCACGAGTATAGGGGATCGCAATAGTTTTTGAGGGTAGAGTATTCAACCCAAAATTATTTATTCGACACAAGGGGAGCCAAAGAATATTCTCAAGTATTAGCAGCTGAGTCAATTCAACCAAACCTGGAAACTTAGTATCTGCAGCAAAGTATTTAGTAGCAAAGTAAAATGATAATAGTGGTAACGATAGCAAAAGGTAACAGTAGTAAAAGTAATGTTTTTGGTATTTTGTAGTGATGATAGCAATAGCAACGGAAAAGATAATAAGCAAAGAACAATATATGGAAAGCTCGTAGGCAATGGATCAATGATGGAGAATTATGCCGGATGTGGTTCATCATGTAACAGCCATAACCTAGGGTGAGACAAAACTAGCTCCAGTTCATTGATATAATGTAGGCATGTATTCTGAATATAGTCATACGTGCTTATGGAAAAGAACTTGCATGACATCTTTTGTCCTACCCTCCCGTGGCAGCGGGGTCCTTACGGAAACTAAGGGATATTCAGGCCTCCTTTTAATAGAGTACCGGAACAAAGCATTAGCACATAGTGAATACATGAACTCCTCAAACTATGGTCATCACCGGTAAGTATCCCGATTATTGTCACTTCGGGGTTAACGGATCATAACACATAATAGGTGACTATAGACTTGCAAGATAGGATCAAGAACTCTCATATATTGATGAAAACTTAATAGGTTCAGATCTGAAATCATGGCACTCGGGCCCTAGTGACAAGCATTAAGCATAGAAAAGTCATAGCAACATCAATCTCAGAACATAGTGGATACTAGGGATCAAACCCTAACAGAACTAACTCGATTATATGATAGATCCCATCCAACCCATCACCGTCCAGCAAGCCTACAATGGAATTACTCACGCACGGCAGTGAGCATCATGAAATTGGTGATGAAGGATGGTTGATGATGACGATGGCGACGGATTCCCCTCTCCGGAGCCCCGAACGGACTCCAGATCAGCCCTCCCGAGAGGTTTTAGGGCTTGGCGGCGGCTCCGTATCATAAAACGCGATGAATTCTTCTGTCTGATTTTTTCTCCCCGAAACAAAATATATAGAGTTGGAGTTGGAGTTGGAGGAGCTCCAGGGGGGCGATGAGGTAAGGGGGCGCGCCCCCCACCCTCGTGGACAGGTGGTGGGCCCTTTGGCCTTCATCTTTTGCAGGTATTTTTTATATTTTCCAAAAAGTTGCTCCATGAAGTTTCAGGTCATTCCGAGAACTTCTGTTTCTATATATAAATAACACCATGGTAATTCTACTGAAAACAGCGTCAGTCCGGGTTAGTTCCATTCAAATCATGCAAGTTAGAGTCCAAAACAAGGCCAAAAGTGTTTGGAAAAGTAGATACGACAGAGACGTATCAACTCCCCCAAGCTTAAACATTTGCTTCTCCTCAAGCAATTCCGTTGACAAACTAAAAGTGATAAAGAAAAACTTTTACAAACTCTGTTTGCTCTTGTTGTTGTAAATATGTAAAGCCAGCATTCAAGTTTTCAGCAAAGATTATAACTAACCACATTCGCAATAACGCTTAGGTCTCAAGTTTACTCATATCAATGACATAATCAACTAGCGGGCAATAATAATAAATCTCGGATGACAACACTTTCTCAAAACATTCATAATATGATATAACAAGATGGTATCTCGCTAGCCCTTTCTGAGACCGCAAAACATAAATGCAGAGAACCTTTAAAGATCAAGGACCGACCAGACATTGTAATTCATGGTAAAAAGAGATCCAGTCAAGTCATACCCAATGTAAACTAACAATAATGAATGCAAATGACAGCAGTGCTCTCCAACTGCTGCTTTTTAATAAGAGGATGATGACTCACCATAAAAGTAAATAGATAGGCCCTTCGTAGAGGGAAGCAGGGATTTGTAGAGGTGCCAGAGCTCGGTTTTGAAATAGAGGTGAATAATATTTTGAGCGGTATACTCTCATTGTCAACATAACAACCAAGAGATGGTGATATCTTCCATGCTACACACATTATAGGCAGTTCCCAAATAGAATGGTAAAGCTTATACTCCCCGTTCCACCAACAAGCATCAATCCATGGCTTGCTCGAAACAACGAGTGCCTCCAACTAACAAGAGTCCCAGGGGGAGTTTTGTTTGCAATTATTTTGATTTAGTTTGCATAAAGTATGGGACTAGGCATCCTGGTGACTTGCCACTTTCTCGTGAGTGAGGAGCGGAGTCCACTCCTCTTGAGAATAACCCGCCTAACATGGAAGATACGGACAACCCTACTTGATACATGAGCTATTCGAGCATAGAAAACAGGATATTTATTTGAAGGTTTAGAGTTTGGCACATATAAATTTACTTGGAACGGCAGGTAGATACCGTATATAGGTAGGTATGGTGGACTCATATGGAATAACTTTGGGGTTTATGGGATTGGACACACAAGCAGTATTCCCGCTTAGTACAGGTGAAGGCTAGAAAAAGACTGGGAAGCGACCAGATAGAGAGCGACAACAGTCATGAACATGCATAAAAATTAATCAACACCGAATGCAAGCATGAGTAGGATATAATGCACCATGAACATAAATATCGTAGAGGCTATGTTGATTTTGTTTCAACTACATGCCTGGACATGTGCCAAGTCAAGCCACTCGAATTGTTCAAAAGAGGATACCACCCTATCATACCACATCAGAACCGTTTTAGTAGCATGTTGGCACGCAAGGTAAACCATTATAAGCTCCTAGCTAATTAAGCATGGCATAAGAAACTATGATCTCTAGTTGTCATTCCAAACATGTTTATTCATAATAGGCTGAATCAGGAACGATGAACTAATCATATTTACAAAAACAAGAGAGGTCAAGTTCATACCAGCTTTTCTCATCTCAGTCAGTCCATCATATATCGTCATAATTTCCTTTCACTTGCATCACCGAACGATGTGGATAATAATAATAGTGCGCGTGCATTGGACTAAGCTGGAATCTGCAAGCATTCAATAAACATGAGAAGACAAAGCAATATGGGCTCTTTTGTCATATCAACATTTATGCATATAAGAGCCACCTCAACAATTTAATCATGGTCTTCTCCTATGGACCCCCAATGAAAAGAAAAGAAATAAAACTATTTACATGGGAGAGCTCCCAACAAGCAAAAGAAGAACAGGAAATCTTTTTGGGTTTTATTTTTAATTACTACTACAAGCATTGAAAGTAAACTAATAAAAAGCTACAACTAATTTTTTTTGTTTTTCTTAAGGTTTATTAAACACATAAGAAGAGAGCATAAAAAGAAAAATAAACTAGCATGTATGATACAATGAAAAAGTATGAGCACCGACATCTAGCAATGAGTGTGTGAACATAAATGTAATGTCGGTGAGAAATACGTACTCCCCAGAGCTTAGGCTTTTGGCCTAAGTTGGTCTATGGCCACGGCTGGCCTGGCTGATATCCATAGTAAAAGTTGGGGTCGTACTGAGATGCAGCAGCTATCGCCTCCTGAGCTGCAGTGCCGCGACGAGCGTACTCTGCCCTCCTCTCGTACTCATCTGCCTCCTCTCTGGAAATAACATACCTTCCTTTTGCCTGATAATCAAAGAAGGCAGGAGCAGGGAGAGTAATATGGACAGCACGGCGTCTGTCAAAGATTAGTCGATACTAGAGAGGTGATTCATTCCTCTCGACAAACTGGTGGTGAACCATAGCATTAAAGTCTAGGTAAGTAGGGGGTAATTCAATATCATCTTCACGTATGGATACACCAAGAAAATTAGCTATGCGGGTTGCATAAATTCCACCAAAGAAATCTCCATTAAATCTATTAAGATGCAACCTACGTGCAACAATGGCTCCCAAATTATAAGATTTATCTCCTAACACAGCACTCCTAAGAATACTGAGGTCAGGGACACACATGTGACATGCCTCATCTTTACCATTAATGCATATACCTATGAAAAGAGCAAAATAATGTATAGCAGTAAAGTGAATGCTCCCTATAGTGGCTTGTGTTATATCTCTAGATTCCCCCATAGTTATACTAGCAAGAAAATCTCTAAATTCAGATTTGCGAGGATCCCTGATACTACCCCATTGTGGAAGTTTGCAAGCAGTGGTAAAATCCTCTAAGTCCATAGTGTAAGAATTTTCATAAAGATCAAATAGGACAGTTGGAGAATTATGTGAAGATGAAAATTCAAACCTCCTCACAAAGGAACTAGTGAGATAATGATACTGGCTTCACTTCTCTTCCTCGAAGCTCACAAGATCAGTGTTACGCAAATATGCGTTAAATTCTTCCTTAAGGACCGACTAGAGCGTCTCTTGGTGGCTCTTCATCAGCATCACGCATTGCAAGCCTGGGTCCTTGCTTTCTTGAAGAACCACCTTGGAACATTTTCCTAAGCATATTTCTTCCTCTAAAAAATTCTGAAATTTTTTAGTAACTTCAAACTAAAAGTAAACCAAACTCAATAATATTGATAGCAACTACTCCTACAAGTGCCTAGGGCCTATATCATGCATCAAAACTACTTTTGACCGTATAAATTTGACATGCAAGCTCAAGAACAGGGTCACCTACACAGCACAAATTTGCAATGAATAAAGCTCTAGAACAAAAACTAATTGGACCAATGGAGGAGTCACATACTAAGGAACAATCTCCCCAAGCAGTTTTGTGAGAGGTGCTTTGAGCAAGGAGATCGAAAATGGCAGCAAAATGAGCTTGGACTCGGGTATGAACTAGATATTCGTGTTTCGGGGAGGAAGAAGGAGTGTGTGGGTGAAGGATAAGTGGAGGAGAGCCACCATGGGCCCACAAGGCAGGGGGCGCGCCTAGGGGGGTAGGGCGCGCCCTCCACCCTCGTGGGTAGGTGGGTGACCCCCCTGCTGTGTTCTCAGTGCCAAATATTCTAAAATATTCTAGAAAAAATCATATTTAAATTTCAGGGAATTTGGAGAACTTTTATTTTCGGGGTATTTTTATATTGCACGGATAATCAGATAACAGACAGAAAAATACTTATTTTTATTTTATTTAATGTACATAACAGAAAGTAAAAGTGGGGTATAGAAGGTTGTGTCTTCTAGTTTCATCCATCTCATGCTCATCAAAAGTAATCCACTAACATGGTTGATCAAGTCTTGTTAACGAACTCATTCCGAATAACATGGAACCGGAGAAATTTCGAATAACACTATGTTACCTCAACGGGGATATGCACATCCCCAATAATAAGAATATCATATTTCTTCTTGACACTAGGAAGTGGAAATTCAAAACCTCCAAATATAATTGACGGAATTTTTCCAATAGAATTGATACTATGAACTTGAGGTTGTTTCCTCAGAAAGTGTACCGTATGCTCATTACCATTAACATGAAAAGTGACATTGCCTTTAGTGCAATCAATAACAGCCCCTGCAGTGTTCAAAAAAGGTCTTCCAAGAATAATATACATACTATCGTCCTCGGGAATATCAAGAATAACAAAGTCCGTTAAAATAGTAACGTTTGCAACTACAACAGGAACATCCTCACAAATACCGACAGGTATAGCAGTTGATTTATCGGCCATTTGCAAAGATATTTCAGTAGGTGTCAACTTATTCAAATCAAGTCTACGATATAAAGAGAGAGGCATAACACTAACACAAGCTCCGAGATCATATAAAGCAGTTTTAACATAGTTTCTTTTAATGGAGCATGGTATAGTGGGTCTCCAAGTTTCTTTGGTATTCCACCCTTAAAAGTATAATTAGCAAGCATGGTGGAAATTTCAGCTTCCGGTATCTTTCTTTCATTTGTAACAATATCTTTCATATACTTAGCATAAGGATTCATTTTGAGCATATCAGTTAATCGCATACGCAAAAAGATAGGTCTAGTCATTTCAGCAAAGCGCTCAAAATCCTCATCATCCTTGTTCTCGAATGGTTTGGGGGGAAAAGGCATGGGTTTCTGAACCCATGGTTCTCTTTCTTTACCATGTTTCCTAGCAACAAAGTCTTTCTTATCATAACGTTGATTCTTTGATTGTGGGTTATCAAGATCAACAGCAGGTTCAATTTCTATATCATTATCATTACTAGGTTGAGCCTCATCATGAACATTATCATTAACATTATCACTAGTTTCAGGTTCATTACCAGATTGTGTTTCAGCATCAGAAATAGAAATATCATTTGGATTCTTAGGTGTTTCAGTAATAGGTTCACTAGAAGCATGCAAAGTCTTATCATCCTTCTTTTTCTTCCTTTTGGAAGGACTAGGTGCATCGACATTTTTTCTCTGAGAATCTTGCTCAATTCTCTTAGGGTGGCCTTCAGGATATAAAGGTTCTTGAGTCATTCTACCAGTTCTAGTAGCCACTCTAACAGCATTATCATTATTCTTACTATTCAATTCATTGACAAAATCATTTTGAGCTTAAAGTACTTGTTCTACTTGAGTGGTAACCATAGAAGCACGTTTACTAATAATTTTAAGTTCACCTTTGATATTAGCCATATAATCACCCAAGTGCTCAAGCATATTTGAATTGTATTTCAATTGTCTACCAAAATAAGCATTAAAATCTTCTTGCTTAGCCATAAATTTATCAAACTCATCTAAGCATGGGCTAGCAAACTTAGTAAATGGGACTTCAGCTTTATCATATCTATAGAGAGAATTTACCTTTACTACTTGTGTCGGGTTATCAAGGCCATGAGTTTCTTCAATAGGTAATGGATTAAGATCATATGTTTCTTCAATAGGCGGTAAATTAAGACCATGTATTTCTTCAATAGGAGGTAAATTCTTAACATCTTCAGCTTTAATACCTTTTTCTTTCATAGATTTCTTTGCCTCTTGCATATCTTCATGGCTGAGATATAGAATACCCATCTTCTTCGGAGTTGGTTTAGGAATAGGCTCAGGAACTGGCTCAGGAGGTGTCCAATTATTTTCATTTGTCAGCATATTATTCAATAGAATTTTAGCTTCATCTGGTGTTCTTTCCCTCAAAACAGAACCAGGACAACTATCCAGGTAATTCTGGAGGCATCGGTTAGTCCATTATAAAAGATATCAAGTATTTCATTTTTCTTAAGAGGATGATCAGGCAAAGCATTAAGTAATTTGAGAAGCCTCCCCCAAGCTTGTGGGAGACTCTCTTCTTAAATTTGCACAAAATTATATATATCCCTTAAAGCGGCTTGTTTCTTATGAGCAGGGAAATAATTAGCAGAGAAGTAATAAATCATATCCTGGGGACTACGCACATAACCAGGATCAAGAGAATTAAACCATATCTTAGCATCACCCTTTAATGAGAACGGAAATATTTTAAGGATATAAAAGTAACGAGTTCTCTCAACATTAGTGAACAGGGTAGCTATATCAGTTAATTTAGTAAGATGTGCCACAACAGTTTCAGATTCATAGCCATGAAAAGGATCAGATTCAACCAAAGTAATTATATCAGGATCAACAGAGAATTCATAATCCTTATCGGTAACACAAATAGGTGAAGTAGCAAAAGCAGGGTCAGGTTTCATTCTAGCATTTAGAGATTGCTTATTCCATTTAGCTAATAACCTCTTGAGTTCGTTTCTATCTTTGCAAGCTAAAATAGCTAAAGAAGCTTCTTTATCAAAAACATAACCCTTAGGGATAACAGGTGAATCTTCATCATCACTTTCATCAGTATTATCAGATTCAATATTTTCATTTTCTCTAGCCCTAACAAGTTGTTCATCCAAAAAGTCACCAAGTGGCACAGTAGTATCAAGCATAGAAGTACTTTCATCATAAGTATCATGCATAGCAGAAGTGGCATCATCAATAACATGTGACATATCAGAACGAATAGCAGAAATAGGTTTAGGTGTCGCAAGCTTACTCGCATAACAGCAGGTGAATCAAGTGCAGAGCTAGATGGCAGTTCCTTACCTCCCCTCGTAGTTGAGGGATAAATCTTGGTTTTTGGATATCTCAAGTTCTTCATAATGATAAGCAGATATAAATCCCAAGTGACTCAAAGAATAGAGCTATGCTCCCCGGCAACGGCGCCAGAAAATAGTCTTGATAACCCACAAGTATAGGGGATCGCAACAGTTTTCGAGGGTAGAGTATTCATCCCAAATTTATTGATTCGACACAAGGGGAGCCAAAGAATATTCTCAAGTATTAGTAGCTGAGTTGTCAATTCAACCACACCTGGAAACTTAGTATCTGCAGCAAAGTATTTAGTAGCAAAGTAATATGATAGTAGTGGTAATGGTAGCAAAAGGTAACAGTAGTAAAAGTAATTGTAACACCCTCGATGCGACTATATCTCTCACGTGTCGAGGCACGACTTAGAGCCATAATCGCATTGAAGGCATATGTCGCAAGTTAGGCAATCTTCACAACATCCCATGTAATATAAATAATAAAGGGGAGATAACATAGTTGGCTTACGCTCGACACGTCAATCAAGTACATAAATAACATTACATCATCCAAACACTCATGGCCCGACTACGGCGCCAAAATAAAAGAGAACCCAACATGCGACAACGGTCCCGTTCACCCCCAACTGGGCACCACTACTGATCATCAGGAAAGGAAACGTAGTAACGTTGAGAGTCTTCGTCGAACTCCCACTTGAGCTCATACGCGTCTCCTGGAGAGGAATCATCAGGCCCTGCATCTGGTGTAATAGTAATCTGTGAGCCACAGGGACTCAGCAATCTCGCACCCTCGCGATCAAGACTATTTAAGCGTATAGGTAAGGCAAGGTAAATATATGTGGAGCTGCAGCAAGCGACTAGCAAGTATGGTGGCTAACTTATTCGCAAAGGAGAGCGAGAAGAGGAGGCAAAGCGTGAGCGAGAAACTAGAGAACAACCTGCGCAAACATTACTCCAACACCGTGTCCACTTCCCGGACTCCGCCGAGAAGAGGCCATCATGGAAACACACTCGGTTGATTCATTTTAATTAATTTAAGGTTCAATTTATCTACAACCGGACATTAACAAATTCCCATCTGCCCATAACCGTGGGCACGGCTTTCGAAAGTTCAAATCCCTGCAGGGGAGTCCCAACTTAGCCCATGACAAGCTCTCACGGTCAACGAAGGAATAGACCTCCTCCCAAGACGTTCCGATCAGACTCGGTATCTCGGTTACTCAAGACACTTCGACAGGATAAAACAAATCCAGCAACACCGCCTAAATGTGCCGACAAATCCCGATAGGAGCTGCACATATCTCTTTCTCAGGGCACACTCAGATGAACACTACGTACAACTAAAACCAACCCTCAAGTTGCCCCGAGGTGGCGCTGCAAGTGGCTCTATTTGGACCAACACTCAAAGGAGCACTGGCCCGGGGGGTTAAAACAATGATGACCCTTGAGTCTGCAGAACCCAAGGGAAAGAAAAAGGCTAGGTGGCAAATGGTAAAACCAAGGTTGGGCATTGCTGGAAAAGCTTTAATCAAGGCGAACTATCAAGGGGTTCCTATTATAACCCAACCGCGTAAGGAACGCAAAATCTAGGAACATAACACCGATATGACGGAAACTAGGGCGGCAAGTGTGGAACAAAACACTAGGAGAGAGGCCAAGCCTTCCACCCTTTACCAAGTATATAGATGCATTAAGATAGCATAGCAATATAATGATATCCCAACAAGTAAATAAATGTTCCAACGAGGAACGGGCTCCAATCTTCACCTGCAACTAGCAACGCTATAAGAGGGGCTGAGCAAAGCGGGAACATAGCCAATCAACGGTTTGCTAGGACATGGTGGGTTAGAGGTTTAACATGGCAACTTGGGAGGCTTGAAAGCAAATGGTAGGCATCGTAGCATTGGCATAGCAAAAGAGCGAGCAAACTAGCATGGCAAAGATAGGGGTGATTTCGAGGGTATGATCATCTTGCCTGCATAGTTGTCAGAGTTTACTGGATCCTCGAAAGCAAACTCAACGGGCTCCTCGTTAGCGAACTCGTCTTCCGGCTCTACCCAAACAAAACAAACAAGAAACAAGGATACAATCAACCACGTGCAAGGGTCAAGCAATATGATGCAATGATGATATGCTATGCGGGATGCGATGCGGGATGCAAAATGCAAGATATGACAGCAAATGCATGAACCTGGCCTCAACATGGAAATCCAAGTGAGCCACTAGAAAGATGAGATGAAATCGCTTGAAAACGATATAAAGAAAACGCCGGAATCGGAGTTACGGTTTGGAAATGGCAAGCGATACAAAAATGACACTGGTGTGCGGTTTACAGCAAGTAGGCATCTAAATGCAATGAAATGAACATGCTACAGCACCCAGAAATGACAACAAAATACATGGCAGGGATGCACACAAGATTCTTAATTAACGTCTAGCACTGAGATACGGCCAATTCATCCATTAACAGGTTTAAACAAGCATGGCAAAAATGCATATGGCAAACAGATCTCAGACTTAGTGAAATTAACACTTGTCTGGAATTTCAGATCAGGTAGCCCTCTTCGGAGCAACAAAACTACATGCTACAGTATCTTAACATGGCAAAGTAAAGCATGGCATAGAGATACTCAAAGAGCTTAAAAAAAGTCCCTTAGTGACCTTGAGCCAAAATGGATCAGAAAATACAATTGCAATCACGTGAACATAGCAAAAACATAATCAGTTTTCAGACTTGGTGAAAACTGACACATACTGAAATATAACTCAAGTAGGCATGTTTACGAGCTCGATGCACTCTCTACGGTGCAAGTCATGGCAAGACAAGCATACACCCATCAAGAAGTCACCAAATTCAAGCTAGACATGGCAAGAACAATAGCATAGCATGCATGGATCAACTACAACATCATCGGCAAAATTCCAAACAAGTTGACAATCTGCTCAGATTCACAAAGTAGCAAAAGTAGAGCTCGATTGACTCAAGCTAGGGTGCTCCATAATTGCAAACAAAGACATGGATGGATAGAGCACTACAATATTAACAAAACATCCTTACTGATCATCCTCAAAAGAGGCACGGATCACTAGGAAAGAACATGAACATATGGCATCATGAGATAAACAGCTCCAGGACTTAGTGAAATTGCTAAGTCCCTGAAAACAGAATTACTAAGTGCACCACTTTGCAAGCTTGCATAAGACACCACACACATCACAAAAATAAATGAGTTGCGCCTATGGAAAGATGACAAAACCCTTAACAAAACACATGTAGAGCATCAGGGCATATCATGCACACATTAATCATGGCAAAAATGACAAAAACCTAAACGGAGCAGCAGATCTGACAATTAACTCAAGTAGCCTCCTTCTAACAGCACTTCGGGCATCAATATGAGCTCAAATGAAAATGATGCAATGGAATGAAATGATGTATTCTCAGAGATGAACATTTTGATATGCTATATGCATGAATCGGAGCTACGGATGCAAAGTTACGGAGCCACGAACAGGGGCATATGGACTGAAAATATCAAGGACTTAGTAGATTTTCGACCTCCGATATAGGGTTTGCACGGATTTCGAAGTTCGCCGGAGGGAGCACTGTAGTAGGCCGGAAATGGCGCGGTGGCGGCCGGATCTTGGCGAGGGGAGGAGGAGGCGGCCGGATCTCGCCGGATCCGGGCCGGGCGGCGGCGCGCGGCGAGCCGGCGGCGGCAGCGCGGCGCGGTGCGGGCGAGCGGCGGCCGCCGGCGATGGCGCAGGGCGGCGCGGGGCCACCGGAGATGGCGCGGAGTGGCCGTGGAGCTGCGCCGGCAGGTGGGAGGCGGCGCGGGCAGGCGGAAGAGGGAGCCGGGCGGCGGCGGCGGCTTCGGGCCGCGGGGGCCCTCCCTGGGCCTCCCGGGCCGCGCGGTGGGAGGTGGCAGCGAGGCCACGTGGCGGCCCCTCAGTGGCTGCGGGCGGCGGCGGCTCTTGTCCGGCGAGAAACGGACATGTCCGGCGCGCGAGGTGGATTTTTAGGGTTTCAGAGGTAGGAGGAGATCCGAAAATCGGGGGGGGGGGGGCTTTAAATAGGCATAGAGGGAGCTAGGAGAGTCCAAATGAGGTGCGGTTTTCGGCCACGCGATTGTGATCGAACGTTGTAGATGATGGAGCAGAGTTAGGTGGGTTTTGGGCCAAATTGGAGGGGTGTTGGGCTGCAACACACACGAGGCCTTTTCGGTCCCTTGGTTAACCGTTGGAGTATCAAACGAAGTCCAAATGGTATGAAACTTGACAGGCGGTCTACCGGTAGTAAACCAAGGCCGCTTGGCAAGTCTCGGTCCAATCCAGAAATGTTTAATCCCCACATACGAAAGAAAGCTAGAAATGACCACCGGAGGAGAACGAAGCGCCGGAATGCAAAACGGACAACGGGGAAAATGCTCGAATGCAAGAGACGAACACGTATGCAAATGCAATGCACATGATGACATGATAAGAGATGCACGACAATGACAGCAACACACGGAGACAAAGAAACCGAAACCGAGGAAATAAATTAACTTAACGCCGGAAACGGCAAGAGTTGGAGTACAAATTGGGAAAGTTACATCTGGGGTGTTACAACACTCCACCACTACGAAAGGATCTCGTCCCGAGATCTAGGACTGAAAGAACGCCGGGTACTCAGAACGGAGGTGATCCTCGCGTTCCCAGGTAGCTTCACGGTCGGAATAGTGTGACCACTTGACTTTGAGAAATTTGATTGACTTGTTGCGAGTCTTGCGTTCAGTCTCTTCGAGAATAGCAACTGGGTACTCACGATAAGAGAGATCTTCTTGGAGCTCAATGTCCTCGAAGTTGACAGTGCAGTCAGGAGTCTTGAAGCACTTTCGAAGCTGAGAGACATGGAACACGTCATGAACATTTGCAAAGTTTGAAGGAAGCTCGAGTTGATAGGCGAGGTCGCCTCTCTTGCTGACAATCTTGAAAGCTCCCACGTATCTAGGAGCAAGCTTCCCTTTGATACCGAAGAAACGAGTACCTTTCATAGGAGAGACACGGAGGTAAACATGATCTCCGATCTCGAAAGCCAAATCACGGTGCTTACTATCATAGTAGCTCTTCTGGCGGGATTGGGCTGCTTTGAGGTTATCACGAATGACTTTGCACATTTCCTCTGCCTCTATGATTAAGTCATTACCCAAAAGCTGACGTTCACCGGTTTCGGACCAGTTGAGAGGGGTACGACACTTCCTGCCATACAGAATTTCAAATGGGGCTTTGCCCGAACTTGCTTGAAAACTGTTGTTGTAGGAGAATTCAGCATAAGGAAGACAATCCTCCCACTTCATGCCGAAGGAGATCTCGCAAGCCCTGAGCATATCTTCAAGAATCTGGTTGACACGCTCGACTTGACCGCTAGTTTGAGGATGGAAAGCTGTGCTGAAGCGGATGTTGGTGCCCATGGCCTTCTGAAAAGAATCCCAAAACTTTGATGTAAAGATGCTGACATGGTCTGGAGAGATCACTTGAGGAATACCATGCAGAGAGACAATACGATAGGTATAGAGTTCCGCCAACTGAGCTGCAGTGATTGACTCTTTGATAGGCAGAAAGTGGGCCACTTTGGTGAGTTTATCGATGACAACGAATATAGCATCATTGCCACGCTTGGACTTTGGAAACCCAGTCACGAAGTCCATTTCAATGTGGTCAAACTTCCATTCTGGAATGGCAAGAGGTTGGAGGAGACCTGCTGGCCTTTGGTGTTCTGCCTTCACTCTTCTGCAGACATCACATTCATTCACGAATTGAGCAATTTCTCGCTTCATTCGAGTCCACCAATAAGCTTGCTTGAGGTCCTGATACATCTTCGTGCTCCCAGGGTGGATGGAGAGGAGAGAATTGTGAGCCTCGTTCATGATCACTTTACGGAGGTCACCTTTGGGTACCACAATACGATCCTCGAAGAAAACAGTGTCCTTGTCATCAAGGCGGTAGCACTTGTACTTGGGTTGGCTCTTGGCAATCCCAATCTTCACCTTTTTCACCATAGCATCAAGAAGCTGAGCTTGGCGAATCTGGTCTTCCAAGGTAGGAGAGACTTGAAGGTTGGCGAGGAAACCTTAAGGAACAACTTGCAGATTAAGTTTGCGGAAAACTTCACAAAGCTCGGGTTGATAAGGCTTGAGAATCAGACTATTGCAGTAAGCTTTCCTGCTCAATGCGTCAGCAATCACATTGGCCTTGCCTGGAGTATACTCAATACTCGGATTATACTCTTGAATCATTTCGACCTATCGAGTTTGCCTGAGGTTGAGATTAGGCTGAGTGAAGATGTACTTGAGACTCTTGTGATCAGTGAAAATGTCCACTTTTCTTCCCAATAGAAGATGTCTCCAAGTCAAAAGAGCATGCACAACTGCCGCCAACTCGAGATCATGAGTGGGGTAGTTCTTCTCATTAGGCTTCAACTGGCGAGATGTATAAGCAACAACTTTCTTCTCTTGCATCAAAACTGCGCCAAGACCTTGGAGAGAGGCATCACAAAAGACCTCCTACGGCTTGGATTCATCAGGCGGAGTCAGAACTGGAGCAGTGATCAATTTCTCTTTCAAAGTGTTGAAAGCAATATCACACTCCGGAGACCAAACGTACTTGATGTGCTTCTGGAGAAGATTTGAGAGAGGCTTCGCGATCTTAGAAAATTTTTCAACGAATCTTCGGCAATAGCTTGCGAGACCGAGAAAACTGCGGAGTTGCTTCACGTTCTGAGGAGGTTCCCAATTCACAATTGCAGACACCTTCTCAGGATTCACGGCAATACCCTTGGCAGAGATGATATGACCAAGATAAAGAACCTCATCGAGCCAAAACTCACACTTGGAGAACTTGGCGTAGAACTGATGTTCCCTGAGCTTATCAAGAACCAAACGCAAGTGCTTGGCATGATCTTCCTTGTTCTTCGAGAAAACCAGAATGTCGTCGAGATAGACCAAAACAAAGTCACTGGTGTAGGCGTTGAAGATGAAATTCATCATGCGAGAGAACGTCGGAGGAGCGTTGACGAGGCCAAAAGACATGACAGTGTATTCATATGAACCAAAGCTTGTCCTGAAAGCCGTCTTGGGAATATCTTGCTCACGAATGCGAATCTGGTGATAACCCATGCGGAGATCAAGCTTGGAGAATACTTGGGCACCTTTGAGTTGTTCGAAGAGCTCATTGATGTTGGGAAGTGGATATTTGTTCTTGATGGTCTTCCTGTTCACTGGACGGTAATCAACACAAAGTCGGTCCGTTCCATCCTTCTTCTTCACAAAAAGAACACCACAACCCCATGGAGAAGAACTAGGCCGGATGAGACCCATTTTCTCTTGAATATCGAGTTGCTTCTTCAGCTCCTTCAACTCTTCAGGTCCGAGCTTGTAAGGACGTTTGCACACAGGTTCTGTGCCAGGCTCAAGATCAATAACGAATTCAACTGGCCGGTGCGAAGGCATTCCTGGAAGCTCTTCTGGAAAGATGTCTTGATATTCGCAAACGAATGGAATTTGCGAGATAGCGTCCAATTCACCCTTCTCATTGAGAGAAAACAGACGGATGCTATTATCCCGAGCGGCAAAGACAATTACATCCTCAGACGAATGAGTCAATTGAATCTGCCTGGCTGCACAATCGAGATGTGCCTTTTTCTTAGAAAGCCAATCCATCCCGAGAATAAGATCAATATCCGAGTTACCAAGAACCACCAGAGAAGAGAGAAACTTGTAATCGCCCAAAGTGATAGAAACATCTGGGGCAATAGCGCTTGCATTCATGATTTTACCCTGAGAAACAACAGATAACTGTCTAGGCAAATCTTGTAAAGGCAACTCGTGCTTAGAAACAAATGGCCTCGAGATGAAACAATGCGATGCACCCGTGTCAAAAAGAACTTTTGCAGGAATATCATTAACAGGAAGGTTACCCATGATCACATCTGGTGATTCCTCTGCCTGAGCTGCATTCAGCAAGTTGACCTTGGCGGACTTGGGGTTATGCTTGACCACAGCTGTACTCACCGATCTGACAGGAGGAGGAGGAGGAAGACGCCTCTGGTTGAAACACTTGCTGGCATAGTGACCCTTCTGTTGGCACTTGTTGCACGTGACCTCTAAAAGCGGATGGTGATACGGAGCACTCGATCTTGGAGGTTGAGACGAAGTCTTGTTCTGAAAGCCAGGGTTGGGTGGGTGGGAAGAACCACTGCCACCTTTGCTCTTCTACTGATACGGCTGACGGAACGGAGCAGGAGGAAGCCAATACTTCTGCTGCTTGGCCACATGAGTAGAGGAAGAAGGAGTAACATCTGTGACTCGCTTCTTGGAAGCATCACACCTCAACTGAGCAGCCTCTTGCTTCAGTGCCATGTTGTAGAACTCATCGTACCTCAAGGGCTCAAAGAGAACAAGAGCTAGCTGAATTTCTTCTCTGAGACCACCCCTGAATTGGTATATCATGCTCTTCTCATCAGGGACGTCCTGCTAGGCAAAGCGGGCGAGCTTCTGGAACAACTTGTTGTAGTCATAGACAGACAAAGAGCCTTGCTTCAGATTGCGGAATTCCTCACGCTTGCTTTCAACCATGCTTTGGGGAATATGATGAGCTCGGAAATCTCGACGGAAATCATCCCAAGTGATAACACGTCCACCTCTGGAGTCCTTGTATTGCTGGAACCATTCTGCAGCTTGATCTTTGAGTTGGAAGGAAGCGAACTTGACAAAGTCCTCAGGCCTGACGTTACTGCACTCGACATGCTTGCACAGATCCACAAGCCAATCGTCAGCATCGGTTGCCTCAACACAATTGCTCAAAGTCTTTGGCCCGTTAGCAAGGAACTGGTTGAGTGTAGCAAAGTGATTATGATTGCTGCCTTGATTCCCTTGGTTGCCTTGATTTCGCTCTTGGAGAATTTGCATGATTAGCTGTGTGTTTGCATTGGTTGCGGCCATCACAGCTTGCCATGCCTCTGGAGGAGGTGGAGGTGGTGGCGGATCAAGATTCGGAGTCGTGCGTGTTGGAGGAGCCATCTTGAAGAGGTTGACCACCATTAGCACATTGACAGAAAAATATTGAAGCTGAATCCAATGGAATGAAAATTGCAACATATAGTCTTCACATCCGAACAAAATGAACGAATGCATTCCTCTTGAAATGGTCACATATCCATAAATTGAGAAGCCACGTAGAATTAAGGTAGAGAAATAAATCAACAAGATATGGATCAAGAACGAATAATCGGTAAGAAATCCCAATCTCAAACCAATATCCGTGGAAGAAGAACTAGAGCTACAAGAATTCCCACCTATGAAACTCCCGAACCTTTCTGGTTATGCAAGCAGGTGTTGGGGATACAGGGGAAGCATAGTATCTCACCCAAACTAGCAAATCCTACATCCAGCTGTATCCATCCTTCAACACATAACCAAGAAACCTTCGGAAACCATCTACCTCAACCTTTGAAAAGCATCCGTTATACAAGTTATGGCGATACTCCCGAATTCCCACCCCAGTACTGGGTGGCGTCGAGGTTATCTCACCAACGAACTGCATAAAAGAGATTTTTGATGTCGGCGTACTAAACTCAGGTATTCCAGAACTGCAACGATAAAATTATGATGACAACACCTCAGAGCTCAACTCCCCGGGACACTTCCACTAAACCCCTGACAGGAGGCACCAAGACAATGTTCTCATCATAAAACCATCGGAACGATTCCAAGATACCCGCGTGATCCTAAAAAAAATTTAGTGAAATTTGAGAAGAGAAGGGTCAAAACTCTACGTCAGGATGCCTTACCAGAGTGATGAGGAGACTGGGAAGTAAAAAGAATTCCTAAACTCTCCGATATATAGTTCCTAAAAGACTCAAAACATTTTTTCTAGACACAACTCAGCCGCTAAAAACGATTAAGCAATGGGGCTCCTAAGGTCGGGGAAGGCTCTGATTACCAACTTGTAACACCCTCGATGCGACTATAGCTCCCACGTGTCGAGGCACGACTTAGAGACATAATCGCATTGAAGGCATATGTCGCAAGTTAGGCAATCTTCACAAACATCCCATGTAATATAATAATAAAAGGAGAGATAACATAGTTGGCTTACACTCGCCACGTCAATCAAGTACATAAATAACATTACATCATGCAAACACTCATGGCCCGACTATGGCGCCAAAATAAAAGATAACCCAACATGCGACACGGTCCCAATCACCCCCAACTGGGCACCACTACTGATCATAGGGAAAGGAAACATAGTAACATTGAGAGTCTTCGTCAAACTCCCACTTGAGCTCATACGCGTCTCCTGGAGCGGAATCATCAGGCCCTGCATCTGGTGTAATAGTAATCTGTGAGCCACAGGGACTCAGCAATCTCGCACCCTCGCGATCAAGACTATTTAAGCTTGTAGGTAAGGCAGGGTAAAAATATGTGGAGCTGCAGCAAGTGACTAGCAAGTATGGTGGCTAAGTTATTTGCAAAAGAGGGCGAGAACAGCAGGCAAAGCGCGAGCGAGAAGCTAGAGAACAACCTGCGCAAATATTACTCCAACACCGTGTCCACTCCTCGGACTCCGCCGAGAAGAGGCCATCACGGAAACACACTCGGTTTATTCATTTTAATTAATTTAAGGTTCAAGTTATCTACAACCGGACATTAACAAATTCCCATCTGCCCATAACCGCGGGCACGGATTTCGAAAGTTCAAATCCCTACAGGGGAGTCCCAACTTAGCCCATGACAAGCTCTCACGGTCAACGAAGGAATAGACCTCCTCCCAAGACGTTCCGATCACACTCGGTATCTCGGTTACTCAAGACACTTCGACAGGTTAAAACAAATCCAGCAACACCGCCCGAATGTGCCGACAAATCCCGATAGGAGCTGCACATATCTCTTTCTCAGGGCACACTCAGATGAACACTACGTACAACTAAAACCAACCCTCAAGTTGCCCCGAGGTGGCGCTGCAAGTGGCTCTATTTGGACCAACACTCAAAGGAGCACTGGCCCGGGGGGGTTAAAACAATGATGACCCTTGAGTCTGCAGAACCCAAGGGAAAGAAAAAGGCTAGGTGGCAAATGGTAAAACCAAGGTTGGGCATTGCTGGAAAAACTTTAATCAAGGCGAACTATCAAGGGGTTCCCATTATAACCCAACCGCGTAAGGAACGCAAAATCCGGGAACATAACACCGATATGACGGAAACTAGGGCGGCAAGAGTGGAAAAAAACACTAGGCGAGAGGCCAAGCCTTCCACCCTTTACCAAGTATATAGATGCATTAAGATAACATAGCAATATAATGATATCCCAACAAGTAAATAAATGTTCCAACGAGGAACGGGCTCCAATCTTCACCTGCAACTAGCAACGCTATAAGAGGGGCTGAGCAAAGCGGTAACATAGCCAATCAACGGTTTGCTAGGACATGGTGGGTTAGAGGTTTAACATGGAAATTTGGGAGGCTTGAAAGCAAATGGTAGGCATCGTAGCATTGGCATAGTAAAAGAGCGAGCAAACAAGCATAGCAAAGATAGTGGTGATTTCGAGGGTATGATCATCTTGCCTGCAAAGTTGTCAGAGTTGACTGGATCCTCGAAAGCAAACTCAACGGGCTCCTCGTTAGCGAACTCGTCCCCCAGCTCTACCCAAACAAAACAAACAAGCAACAAGGATACAATCAACCACGTGCAAGGGTCAAGCAATATGATGCAATGATGATATGCTATGCGGGATGCAAAATGCAAGATATGACAGGAAATGCATGAACCTGGCCTCAACTTGGAAATCCAAGTGTTCCACTGGAAAGATGAGATGAAATCGCTTGAAAACGATATAAAGAACGCCGGAATCGGAGTTACGGTTTGGAAATGGCAACCGATACAAAAATGACACCGGTCTGCGATTTACAGCAAGTAGGCATCTAAATGCAATGAAAGGAACATGCTACAGCACCCAAACATGACAACAAAATACATGGCAGGGGTTCACACAAGATTCTTAACAAAAGTCTAGCATTGAGCGACGGCCAATTCATCCATTAACAGGTTCAAACAAGCATGGCAAAAATGCATATGGCAAACAGATCTCAGACTTAGTGAAATTAACACTTGTCTGGAATTTCAGATCAGGTAGCCCTCTTCGGAGCAATAAAACTACATGCTACAGGATCTGAACATGGCAAAGTAAAGCATGGCATAGAGCTACTCAAAGTAACAAAAGTCCCTTAGTGACCTTGAGCCAAAAGGGAACATAAAATACAATTGCAAGCACGTGAACATAGCAAAAACATAATCAGTTTTCAGACTTGGTGAAAACTGACACATGCTAAAATATAACTCAAGTACGCATGTTTACGGGCTCGATGCGCTCACTACGGTGCAAGTCATGGCAAGACAAGCATACACCCATCGAGAAGGCACCGAATTCAAGCTAGACATGGCAAGAACAATAGCATAGCATGCACGGATCAACTACAACATCATCGGCAAAATTGCAAACAAGTTGACAATCTACCCAGATTCACAAAGTAGCAAAAGTAGAGCTCGATTGACTCAAGCTAGGGTGCTCCATAATTACAAAAAAAGACATGGATGGATAGAGAACTACTATATTAACAAAACATCCTTACTGATCATCCTCAAAAGAGGCATGGATCACTAGGAAACAACATGAACATATGGCATCATGAGATAAACAGCTCCAGGACTTAGTGAAATTGCTAAGTCCCTGAAAACAGAATTACTAAGTGCACCACTTTGCAAGCTTGCATAAGACACCACACACATCACAAAAATACATGGGTTGCACCTCTGGAAAGATGACAAAACCCTTAACAAAACACATGTAGAGAATTAGGGCATATCATGCACACATTAATCATGGCAAAAATGACAAAAACCTAAACGTTGCAGCAGCTCTGACAATTAACTCAAGTAGCCTCCTTCTAACAGCATTTCGGGCATCAAGATGACCTCAAATGAAAATGATGCAATGGAATGAAATGATGTACTATCAGATATGAACATTTTTATATGCTATATGCATGAATCGGAGCTTCAGATGCAAAGTTACGGAGCCACGAATAGGGGCATATGGACTGAAAATATCAGGGACTTAGTAGATTTTCGACCTCCGATCTAGGGTTTGCACGGATTTCGAAGTTCGCCGGAGGGAGCACTGTAGTTCGCCAGAAATGGCGCGGTGGCGGCTGGATCTTGGCGAGGGGAGGAGGAGGAGGCCGGATCTCGCCGGATCCGGGCCGGGCGGCGGCGCGCGGCGAGGCGGCGGCAGCGGGGCGGCGCGGTGCGGGCGAGCGGCGGCCGCCGGCGATGGCGCAGGGCGGCGCGGGGCCACCAGAGATGGCGCGCGGCGGCGGGGCGGCCGGGGAGCGGCGCGGGCAGGCGGGCAGGCGGGAGAGGGAGCCGGGCGGCGGCGGCGGCTTCGGGCCGCGGGGGCCCTCCCTGGGCCTCCCGGGCCGCGCGGTGGGAGGCGGCAGCGAGGCCACGTGGCGGCCCCTCAGTGGCTGCGGGCGGCGGCGGCGCTTGTCCTGCGAGAAACGGACATGTCCGGCGCGCGAGGTGGATTTTTAGGGTTTCGGAGGTAGGAGGAGATCCGAAAATCGGGGGGGGGGGCTTTAAATAGGCATAGAGGGAGCTAGGAGAGTCCAAATGAGGTGCGGTTTTCGGCCACGCGATCGTGATCGAACGCTCTAGATGATGGAGCAGAGTTAGGTGGGTTTTGGGCCAAATTGGAGGGGTGTTGGGCTGCAACACACACGAGGCCTTTTCGGTCCCTCGGTTAACCGTTGGAGTATCAAACGAAGTCCAAATGGTACGAAACTTGACAGGCGGTCTACCGGTAGTAAACCAAGGCCGCTTGGCAAGTCTCGATCCAATCTGGAAATGTTTAATCCCCACACATGAAAGAAAGCTAGAAATGACCACTGGAGGAGAACGAAGCGCCGGAATGCAAAACGGACAACGGGGAAAATGCTCGAATGCAAGAGACGAACACGTATGCAAATGCAATGCACATGATGACATGATAAGAGATGCATGACAACGACAACAACACACGGAGACAAAGAAACCGAACCCGAGGAAATAAATTAACTTAACGCCGGAAACGACAAGAGTTGGAGTACAAATTGGGAAAGTTACATCTGGGGTGTTACATGGCTATATCTTTCATGATACACACATTATAGGCGGTTCCCAAATAGAATGGTAAAGTTTATACTCCCCCTCCACCAACAAGCATCAATCCATGGCTTCCTCGAAACAACGAGTGCCTCCAACTAACAAGAGTCCCGGGGGGAGTTTTGTTTGCAATTATTTTGATTTAGTTTGCATAAAGCATGGGACTGGGCATCCCGGTGACCAGCCATTTTCTCGTGAGTGAGGAGCGGAGTCCACTCCTCTTGAGAATAACCCGCCTAACATGGAAGATACGGACGACCCTACTTGATACATGAGCTATTCGAGCATACAAAACAGGATATTTATTTGAAGGTTTAGAGTTTGGCACATATAAATTTACTTGGAACGGCAGGTAGATACCGTATATAGGTAGGTATGGTGGACTCATATGGAATAACTTTGGGGTTTATGGGATTGGACACACAAGCAGTATTCCCGCTTAGTACAGGTGAAGGCTAGAAAAAGACTGGGAAGCGACCAGATAGAGAGCGACAACAGTCATGAACATGCATAAAAATTAATCAACACCGAATGCAAGCATGAGTAGGATATAATGCACCATGAACATAAATATCGTAGAGGCTATGTTGATTTTGTTTCAACTACATGCCTGGACATGTGCCAAGTCAAGCCACTCGAATTGTTCAAAAGAGGATACCACCCTATCATACCACATCAGAACCGTTTTAGTAGCATGTTGGCACGCAAGGTAAACCATTATAAGCTCCTAGCTAATTAAGCATGGCATAAGAAACTATGATCTCTAGTTGTCATTCCAAACATGTTTATTCATAATAGGCTGAATCAGGAACGATGAACTAATCATATTTACAAAAACAAGAGAGGTCGAGTTCATACCAGCTTTTCTCATCTCAGTCAGTCCATCATATATCATCATAATTACCTTTCACTTGCACGACCGAGCGATGTGGATAATAATAATAGTGCGCGTGCATTGGACTAAGCTGGAATCTGCAAGCATTCAATAAACAAGAGGAGACAAGGCAATATGGGCTCTTTTGTCAGATCAATAATAATGCATATAATAGCCACTTCAACAGTTTAATCATGGTCTTCTCCTATCGACCCCCAAAGAAAAGAAAAGAAATAAAACTATTTATACGGGAAAGCTCCCAACAAGCAAAAGAAGAACAGGAAATCTTTTTGTGTTTTCTTTTTAATTACTACTACAAGCATAGAAATTAAAGCTAGCTAAAAGCTACAACTAATTTTTTTGGTTTTTCATAAGGTTTATTAAGCGCACAAGAAGAAAGCATAAAAAGGAAATAAACTAGCATGGATGATACAATGAAAAAGTATGAGCACCGACATGTAGCAATGAGTGCGTGAACATGAATGTAATGTTGGTGAGAAATACGTACTCCCCCAAGCTTAGGCTTTTGGCCTAAGTTGGTCTAATGCCAGGGATGGCCTGGCGGATATCCAAAATTGTAACTGGGGTCATACTGTGATGTAGCAGTCATTGCATCATGGGCTGCAGCTTGGAGGCGAGCTATCTCAGCTCTCCTCTTATACTCTTGCGCCTCCTCTCTGGTTATAGAATATCTCCCTTTTGCATGAAAGTCAAAGAAAGTAGAAGCAGGGAGAGCAACGTGATAGGTGTGTCATCTGTCAAAGATTAGTCGGTACTGGAGGAACTGGTCATTCCTCTCAACATACTGATGATGAACCATACCCTCATAATCCAAATAAGCAGGAGGCAACTCGATATCATCCTCATGTATGGTTATACCAAGAAAATTAGCTATGCGGGTTGCATATATCCCACCAAAGAAATCTCCATTAAATCTATTAAGATGCAACCTACGTGCAACAATGGCTCCCAAATTATAAGGTTTATCTCCTAACACAGCACTCCTAAGAATACTGAGTTCAGGGACACACATGTGACATGCTTCATCTTTACCGTTAATGCATCTACCTATGAAGAGAGCAAAATAATGTATAGAGAGGGAGCCGGGCGGCGGCGGCGGCTTCGGGCCGCGCGGTGGGAGGCGGCAGCGAGGCCACGTGGCGGCCCCTCAGTGGCTGCGGGCGGCGGCGGCGCTTGTCCGGCGAGAAACGGACATGTCCGGCGCGCGAGGTGGATTTTTAGGGTTTCGGAGGTAGGAGGAGATCCGAAAATCGGGGGGGGGGGGGCTTTAAATAGGCATAGAGGGAGCTAGGAGAGTCCAAATGAGGTGCGGTTTTCGGCCACGCGATCGTGATCGAACGCTCTAGATGATGGAGCAGAGTTAGGTGGGTTTTGGGCCAAATTGGAGGGGTGTTGGGCTGCAACACACACGAGGCCTTTTCGATCCCTCGGTTAACCGTTGGAGTATCAAACGAAGTCCAAATGGTACGAAACTTGACAGGCGGTCTACCGGTAGTAAACCAAGGCCGCTTGGCAAGTCTCGATCCAATCTGGAAATGTTTAATCCCCACACATGAAAGAAAGCTAGAAATGACCACTGGAGGAGAACGAAGCGCCGGAATGCAAAACGGACAACGGGGAAAATGCTCGAATGCAAGAGACGAACACGTTGCCAGGTGGATGCCCTCCCTGTTGTGTTCTCAGTGCCAACTATTCTCAAATATTCCAGAAAAAAATCATATTTAAATTTTAGGGCATTTGGAGAACTTTTATTTTCGGGGTATTTTTATATTGCACGAATAATTCAGATAACAGACGGAAAATACTTATTTTTAATTTATTTATTATAAACAACAGAAAGTAAAAGGAGGGTACAGAGAGTTGTGTTTTCTAAATTCATCCATCTCATGATCATCAAAAGGAATCCATTAACAAGGTTGATCAAGTCTTGTTAATAAACTCATTCCGAAGAACATGGAACCGGAGAATTTTCCAATAACACTAGGTTACCTCAACGGGGATATGCACATCCCCAACAATAAGAATATCATATTTGTTCTTGACAGTAGGAAGAGGAAATTCAAAACCTCCAAAAATAATGGATGGAATTTTTCCAATAGAATTGATACTATGGACTTGAGGTTGTTTCCTCGGAAAGTGTACCGTATGCTCATTACCATTAACAAGAAAAGTGACATTGCCTTTGTTGCAATCAATAACAGCCCCTGCAGTATTCAAAAAGGGTCTTCCAAGAATACTGGACATACTATCGTCCTCAGGAATATCAAGAATAACAAAGTCCGTTAAAATAGTAACGTTTGCAACCACAACAGGCACATCCTCACAAATACCGACATGTATAGCAGTTGATTTATCAGCCATTTACAAAGATATTTCAGTAGGTATCAACTTATTCAAATCAATTCTATGATATAAAGAGAGAGGCATAACACTAACACCGGCTCCAAGATCACATAAAGCAGTTTTAACATAGTTTCTTTTAATGGAGCATGGTATAGTGGGTACTCCTGGATCTCCAAGTTTCTTTGGTATTCCACCCTTAAAAGTATAATTACCAAGCATTGTGGAAATTTCAGCTTCCGGTATCTTTCTTTTATTAGTAACAATTTCTTTCATGTACTTAGCATAAGGATTCATTTTAAGCATATCAGTTAATCGCATACGCAAAAAGATAGGTCTAATCATTTCAGCAAAGCGCTCAAAATCCTCATCATCCTTTTTCTTGGATGGTTTGGGAGGAAAAGGCATGGGTTTCTGACCCCATGGTTCTCTTTCTTTACCGTGTTTCCTAGCAACAAAGTCTCTCTTATCATAACGTTGATTCTTTGATTGTGGGTTATCAAGATCAACAGTAGGTTCAATTTCTATATCATTGTCATTGCTAGGTTGAGCATCAACATTATTACTAGTTTCAGGTTCATTACCAGATTGTGTCTCAGCATCAGAAATAGAAATATCATTTGGATTCTCAGGTGTTTCAGCAATAGGTTCACTAGAAGCATGCAAAGTCCTATCATTTTTCTTTTTCTTCCTTTTAGAAGGACTAGGTGCATCTATATTATTTCTCTGAGAATCTTGAACAATTCTCTTAGGGTGGCCTTCGGGATACAAAGGTTCCTGAGTCATTTTACCAGTTCTAGTAGATACTCTAACAGCATAATCATTATTCTTACTATTCAATTCATTGAGCAAATCATTTTGAGCTTTAAGTAGTTGTTTTACTTGAGTGGTAACCATAGAAGCGTGTTTACTAATAAGTTTAAGTTCACCATTAACATTAGCCATACAATCGCCCAACTGTTCAAGCATATCAGCACTGCATTTTAATTATCTACCAAATAGGCATTGAAGTCTTCTAGCTTAACCATAAACTTATCAAACTTATCTAAACATGGCCTAGCAAACTTAGTAAATGGGATTTCAACATTATCATATCTATAGAGAGAATTTACCTTTGCTACCTGTGTCGGGTAATCAAGAACATGTATTTCTTCAATAGGAGATGGATTAAAATTATGCATTTCTTCGACAGGCGGTAAATTAAGACCAGGTATTTCTTCAATAGGAGGTAAATTCTTAACATCTTCAGCTTTAATACCCTTTTCTTTCATGGATTTCTTTGCCTCTTGCATATCTTCAGGACTGAGAAATAGAACACCTCTCTTCTTTGGAGTTGGTTTAGGAATAGGCTCTGGAAGTGTCCAATTATTTTCATTAGTCAACATATTATTCAATAGAATTTCAGCTTCATCCGGTGTTCTTTCCCTGAAAACAGAACCAGCACAACTATCCAGGTAATCTCTGGAAGCATCGATTAGTCCATTATAAAAGATATCAAGTATTTCATTTTTCTTAAGAGGATGATCAGGCAAAGCATTAAGTTATTGGAGAAGCCTCCCCCAAGCTTTTGGGAGACTCTCTTCTTCAAATTGCACAAAATTATTTATATCCCTTAAAGCAGCTTGTTTCTTATGAGCAGGGAAATATTTAGCAAAGAAGTAATAAATCATATCCTGGGGACTACGCACACAACTAGGATCAAGAGAATTAAACCATATCTTAGCATCACCCTGTTATGAGAATGGAAATATTTTAAGGATATAAAAGTAGCGAGTTCTCTCATCATTAGTGAACAGGGTGGCTATATCATTTAATTTAGTAAGATGTGCCACAACAGTTTCAGATTCATAGCCATAAAAAGGATCAGATTCAACCAAAGTAATTTTATCAGGATCAACAGAGAATTCATAATCCTTATCCGTAACACAGATAGGTGAAGTAGCAAAAGCAGGGTCAGGTTTCATTCTAGCATTAAGGGACTACTGCTTCCATTTAGCTAATAACCTCTTTAGATCATATCTATCATTGCAAGATAAAATAGCTCCAGTAGCTTCTTCATCCATAACATAACCCTCAGGAACAATAGGCAATTCATATTTATTAGGGGAAGAGTCTTCCTCATCATTTTCATCAATATTATCAGTTTCAATAATTTCATTCTCTCTAACCCTAGCAAGTTGTTCATCAAGAAATTCACCAGGTAGCATAGTAGTATCAAGAATAGAAGTACTTTCATCATAAGTATCATGCATAGTAGAAGTGGCATCATCAATAACATGCGACATATCAGAACAAATAGCAGAAGCAGGTTTAGGTGTCGCAAGCTTACTCAAAACAGAAGGTGAATCAAGTGCAGAGCTAGATGGCAGTTCCTTACCTCCCCTCGTAGTTGAGGGATAAATCTTTGTTTTGGGATCTCTCAAGTTCTTCATAATGATAAGCAGATATAAATCCCAAGTGACTCAAAGAATAGAGCTATGCTCCCCGGCAACGACGCCAGAAAATAGTCTTGATAACCCAAAAGTATAGGGGATCGCAACAGTTTTCGAGGGTAGAGTATTCAACCCAAGTTATTGATTCGACACAAGGGGAGCCAAAGAATATTCTCAACTATTAGCAGCTGAGTTGTCAATTCAACCACACCTAGAAACTTAATATCTGCAGCAAAGTGTTTAGTAGCAAAGTAATATGATAGTACTGGTAACGATAGCAAAAGCTAAAGGTAGCAAAAGTAATATTTTTGTATTTTGTAGTGATTGTAACAATAGCAACGGAAAAGTAAATAAGCGGAGAATAATATATGAAAAGCTCATAGGAAATGGATCGGTGATAGAGAATTATGCCGGATGCGGTTCATCATGTAACAGTCATAACCTAGGGTGACACAGAACTAGCTCCAATTCATCCATGTAATGTAGGCATGTATTCCGTATATAGTCATACGTGCTTATGGAAAAGAACTTGCATGACATCTTTTGTCCTACCCTCCCGTGGCAGCGGGGTCCTAGCGGAAACTAAGGGATATTAAGGCCTCCATTAATAGAGTACCGGACCAAAGAATTATCACATAGTGAATACATGAACTCCTCAAACTACGGTCATCACCAGGAGTGGTCCCGATTATTGTCACTTCGGGGTTGCTGGATCATAACACATAGTAGGTGACTATAGACTTGCAATATAGGATCAAGAACTCTCATATATTATTGAAAACATAATATGTTCAGATCTGAAATCATGGCACTCGGGCCCTAGTGACAAGCATTAAGCATAGCAAAGTCATAGCAACATCAATCTCAGAACATAGTGGATACTAGGGATCAAACCCTAACAAAACTACCTCGATTACATGATAAATCTCATCCAACCCATCACCGTCCAGCAAGCCTACGATGGAATTACTCACGCACGGCGGTGAGCATCATGAAATTGGTGATGGAAGAAGGTTGACGATGATGATGGCGACAGATTCCCCTCTCCGAAGCCCCGAACGGACTCCAGATCAGCCCTCCCGAGAGGTTTTAGGGCTTGGCGGCGGCTCCGTATCGTAAAACGCGATGAATCCTTCTCCTCTATTTTTTTCTCCCCGAAAGCAAATATATAGAGTTGGAGTTGATGTCGGAGGAGCTCCAGGGGGCCCACAAGGTAGGGGGCGGGCCCCCACCCTCGTGGCTAGGGTGTGGGACCCTTGGACTTGATCTTTTGCTAGTATTTTTTATTATTTCCAAAAAGATGCTCCATGAAGTTTCAGGTCATTCCGAGAACTTTTATTTCTACAAATAAATAACACCATGGCAATTCTGCTGAAAACAGTGTCAGTCCGGGTTTGTTCCATTCAAACCATGCAAGTTAGTGTCCAAAACAAGGGCAAAAGTGTTTGGAAAAGTAGATACGACGGAGACGTATCAGGGGGCGTGCCCCCCTTTCCTTCTCCTCTTCCTCTCCCTTCCTTCCCCTTCTCCTCCTAGTAGGACTAGTAAAGGAGGAATTCTACTCCTACTAGGAGGAGGATGTCGGATTTCGGGTTTCGGCAGACCCTTGAGGTTCGAACACTGGGGTGCGCGCGGAGATTTCGCCTCCTACCTACCTGCACCCCCCCCCCGACATGCTAGGATCTAAACTACGAAAAGAATAGCACAAGAGACACGGGGTTTATACTGGTTCGGGCCACCGTTGTGGTGTAATACCCTACTCCAGTGTGTGGTGTGGTGGATTGCCTCTTGGGCTGATGATGATGAACAATACAAGGAAGAACAGCCTCGCGAGGGTCTGTTCTTGGCTGGGGCGATGAACTGCTGGGAGGAGTTCAGCCACCTTCTCTCTCTCTCTCTATGCTTCCAACCTCTCTATCGAGCCTCTTCCTTCCTACTTTCCAACCCCCTTGCTCTGTGGGTGGCTGGTCCTATTTATAGAGGCCCTGGTCCTCTTCCCAAATATTGAGCGGGAAGGGAGCCAACAATGGCGGGCTAATTTGAAGGGGGACAGCAAGTATCAGCTATCCTGACAAAAGTAGTCTTCGCCTGCGCAAAGCTCTGGTGATGACGCCGTCTTGGGCTCCATGGTGACCTCCGTCTCGTAGTCCTCCTGGTCTTGGTCTCGTTGCACCGAAATGGCAACCTTTGCCTGATGCCTCGGTACTCCGCGGCTGCGCTTGCCCCCTTTGCACCAAAGAGGAAAGGAGGACGCTGCGCGGGCTGGCGCCCGCCTGGCGCCCTAAGTCGTCATGGCTTGCGTCACGGGCACCTCGCGAGGTACCCCGCCTTGATCTCTCCGCCTCCTCGTGAGCCAGCCTGATGAGACCGTGCCTGAGGAAGCTCCGTGTCGTCCACCCCGTGAGGCTTGGCCCCTCGCGAGGGTCTTGGGTTTGTGTTGATGAAGATGGGCCATGCTGGGCCCCCCTTTGAGCCACGCCGCAGGCCGCAGGCAGGCAAGTCTGGGGACCCCCGTTCCTAGAACGCCGACAGTAGCTCCCGGGCCCAAGGTGCGCCCGGACTTGGCCGTGCAGGGAGGCGGAAGGGCAAGAGCGAAGCGCCGCGCGGCAGTTGATTGGACGTGGGCGGCACTGTTCCCCCACGCCCTCCTTATTTTGCGCCTTGCTAGGCGGACCCGTAGTCATACACAGCCGTTCCCCTTTTATCGCTCGAGCACCCCCTGTCCTTCCTCCGCTCGAACCCTGGTTTCTGTTTTCAATTCAATCTCGAATCCTTCCCATCCCCTTCCTATCGCCATGGCCTCGACGAGGAAGGGAAGAGGGAGGAAACCCATGTCTCCGCCTTGCCCGCCGCCGTTGGCGGCCCCCGCCGAGGGCCTGGGCAAGGTCAGCTTGGCTCTGGCCACCATCTTCAATGAATGCGGGAGGACGACGGCCTGGCCTGCGCCCCACTTCTCCATCGCAGGATAGCTACCGAGGTCCCATATTTTGCCGACGCCCTGTGGGCGGGTCTGGTTCCCCCATTTTCTGATTTCTTCAATGCCGTGCTCTCCCACTATCAGATCCACATGCTGCATCTGAGTCCTGAATCCATCACCCTCCTTTCGGTCTTCGCCTTCGTCTGTGAAGCCATGGTGGGCATCCCTCCTTCGGTTGCCTTGCTGCGCCACTTCTTCTTGCTGCATCTTGTCGACCCTACCCAATGTTGGGCGTGTGTAAGCTTCGTTGCCACGCCAAAGACTGCCGCCTCTGGGATTGACTTCAAGCTCCCCCTGCCCGCGGTTGGGTTCCGCAAGCGGTGGCTATATGTGGACGCAGGGTTGCCCAGCCCCCTGCTAACGGAGCCGACCTCGCCTGCTGTCCCCAATTCGGGCTGGGGCCAGGTGGCGCTTGAGAGCCCTCGGCTCGTCTTCGTCTGGCGCCGCTTCACGCTCTTGAGGTCGCTTGGCGTGACAGCGCCCAAGGTGCTGAAGGAGTTCCTGCTATGCCGCGTTGCTCCTCTTCAACGCCACTCTCGGCGGATGTGGGCCTTCCGTAGGCGCGAGGATAGTATGAGGCTCCAGGAAGAGGACCTGGCTCCTGAGGTGCTGAAGACGGCGCTCTTGACCCTGGCTGGGGACCCCAACCCCGGCAGCGTCCGGCAGGGAGGGGCCTTGCTGTACCTCTGCCAGAGAAGGGTCGACTTTGTGAAGCAGATGCCTGCCTTTGATGAGTGGGGGCTGCGCCCCGCCGGCCTTCAGGGGTCTCGCGAGAATCCAGTGGTGGTGACTGCCCTTCCAGCTGGCCAAGGCGACTCGTCCTCGAGTGGCGGAGCAGGGAGGTACGAGGCGCCAGAGGCCGAGGGGGCTCCCGGCGGGGTGACAGCGCCGGGCAAGGCTCATGAGGAAGCAGTTATCGGAGCCCGTGCCGCTGAGGCTGAGGGTGACAAATAGCTGCCCTCTGCGCCTCCAAATGGGGCCCCTGAGGTTCCAGCTGCTTCTCTTGGGGAGGCGATTGGCGGCGCACATCAGGCAGGCGCCCCTGACGCTGATCGTCTTGACGCTCCATCTTCGCCGCAGGTCGATCCCTACACCCGACTCTTAGGCCGCTTCCGCGTGGACTTTGGCGCCCTTCAGAAGAGAAGGGAGGCCCTGGGCGACGGTTACCCTTGTCGCCTGCTGAAGCGCAGAAAGTACTTCGCCACTGATGAGTAAGCCTTCTCCTTTCCCAGCTCCTGATCCTCCTGTTGCTCTTACTGACCCTTGCTCTGCAGGCCCCTTCCAGCCGAGCTTGCTGAGACGGCTGAGGAGCCGTCCCCTTTGGCTTCGCCCCCTCCACCGTCCTCGAGCGCTCCGAGTAGCGGAGCCCTTGTAGTGAGAGCGATCAAAGAGGCGAACCATCCCGAGGCGTATCGCGACCCCCCGCACCTCGCGATCCTCCTTCGCGAGCCTTCTCGTGGCATAGCCAACCTACCATGGGCTTCTCACCTGGTCGTGGACTGCGATCGGCTGAGGCGCCTCCTGCGCTCTTCTCCTGAGGTCGGGCTGGCCCCAGGCCGTGCTTCTAACGTGGCGTGCCCGGCCGTCGCGAGGGTGCCAGCCCCCAGCCCGGAGGGGGAGCACTGACTTGCAGCCCCCGGCGCTTGCTTGGGGCAGATGATGGTGTGGAAGACGTGCTTGAGCGTGCTCGGGAGCGTCGCGCTCTCCGCCAAGGATTCCTTCGAAGGGTGACTGACGCAGTGAGCCGGCTTGGTGAGGAGCTTGCTGATGAAGACGCGCGCCTTGAGTCCGAGGTCCTGCGCCTGGCTGCAGAGAGGCGCGAGCTGAAGGGCGCCATCGCCCTTGCGCGCCGTCAGCGCGACCTTGATGAAGCAGAGGCCAAGGCGTCGTTGGTGGCCTCTCGGGAGGCCTGGTCTCGGGCTGCCGAGGAAGCTCGGGAGGCCGACTGGCGGCGAACGGCTGCGGAGGAGCGGGCTCGGGAGCTCCTGGCCTGGTGCCACTCGCTGGAGGAGCAGGTGGAGCTGCGCGAGGCAGCCCTCGCGTCGATGAAGGTGGCCTCAGGTGACTCGGCGAAGCTCCAGAAGCGTGAGGAGGCGTTGACGCTGGAAGCCGCCGAACGTACCCGCGAGTACGAGCATCTGGAGACGAGGGAGCGCTTGGTGACGCAGGCGGAGGACGATGTCGCTGCACAGGAAGCCCGTCTCCTGGAGGAAGTCGGACGTCGGGTGGCGATGGCGCATTTGAACCTCGAGCACGAGTTCGAGGAGAAGCTGGGGTTGATCCGGGCCGAAGCCGAAGGTAGGACTGCTGCCCTGAGGGCCAAGCTGGAGGAGGTGACGCGGCGGGCCGATGCTTCCCAGGCCGCCCTTGAGGTGGCGCAAGGTGAGCTAACCACCTCCCAGGCCGAGGTGCTCCTTATTCGCCAACGGGTGGAGGAGGCTGCGGCCGTCGCGTGCCAGAATGTAGACGAGATACGTCAGCGGCAGCTCCTGGAGCATGAGCACGGCCCTATGCTCACCACGCTCCGGGAGAGGGCCAACGCGGCCTTGGGCAACATCTGCGAGGAGACTGTTGGCGAGCAGCACGCGGTCAACTACGCGGGCAATCTTCAATTCTTCACTGACGTGGTAACGCAGCTGGAGGCACGATCGATCAGGGCTGACAGGTTGGTGGAGGATAGGAGCCGCGCCCTGCTCAAGCGCGCCTTTTCTCGCGTCTTCAGCCATCTCCAGAGCATGGATCCCCACTTCGATTTCGACGCCGCTATCGCCCCAGTCCCCTAGGCCGTCTGAGGCGAGTTGGCGCACTGGGTGGAAGACAATGTGGAGGCTCTTATCAGGGCCTTCGCCTCGAACAACGACGACGCAATCGTGGCGGCCGACGAGGGCGGCGTGATGGGCGGCCCTGACGCCGCTGGTGGCAATGCGGACAGCGATGGCGAGTTCAGCGATGCCAGCAACGGCCCCGGTGGTGCTCCTGAGGACGCATTGGGAGATTCATCCGACTGATTGTGCATCGTTCCTGCTTACCCTGCATGAATAGGACTCGGGTTTTGGCCTGATAGCTATGAGAGCATTTTGGAGGGGGAGCCCCTCATGTAAAACTTGTGTTTATCGTATCAGTAGGAGCTACATTGCCCATGCGCCTGCGCCAAGTGGTCAGCTTAAGCGACACTCTGGCCGGCTAGTTTACCTTTGTCCGTGCTGGCCCTGGGGCGGCCCGTAGGAGGCTGTGGAGCCCTCCTGAGAGGATGCGGCGGCGGCAGTCTGGGCTGCGCGCAAGCTAGGCCTGACCCGGCTCGCGAGGGGCTCACGAGGGGAGGCAGCTGAGGCAAAGTGACAACCAAAACGCGAGAAATTGCTCGAACGAGACTATGCACCCCTTCCCCGAACACACGCAAATCTCAAATTCGAATCCAACTTAAATCCAGCGGGGGAAAGCGACAACCAAAGGGAAGAGCAACGAAAGCAAACAAAAGGCCGCGTCCGGCACCTAGTCTAGTCTTGGACGTCTTCTCACCAGCGTTGAGCTAAGTGCTGCCACTCGGCGTGAGAGGGAGCCCCAGGGCCTGAGGCCGGCACCCCTGAGACTCCGGGGCGTGTACAGCCCCACTCATTATTACGTGAGAGTGTCACGGTGCAGCGAGCTTCACAGGCACTAGGCCTTCTTCACAGGTACTGGCCTTGCTTCATATCGCCAGATGAGGGCCCCGCCTTGCGCCACACTCTAGTGCCATTAGCAACGACCGGAAACCAGGACGCCGCCCGATGGGGTAGAGCGGTCGCCAGCGGTTCCCCCGACGACCATGGGTCCTCCACCGGGGGCAGGCCCTGGGGCACCTCCCTAGCGGAGGGCCTACCTCCTGAGACCGCCTTGCTCCGAATGCCGCGGTGGTGATGTCGGATCCCTGCCCCTCTCCTGCAGCCCCCTGTGCCCTCCTTCCGAGGGGTAGGAGACTGTAGGAGCGGGGCAGCTGCTCGTTGTGGCAACCTGCACCTCCTGCGATCCATGGTTAGCGTATACATGCTCCTGAAGAATTACCGGTACCAGATAATCGTTGCCTCCAGCGTGGCCAATGGGACCAACCTGGGGCTCCTGGAAAGGCTCAGCTTCTAGTGCCTCGTCCCCCCAGCTTGGGCTGAGGAGCAAGCCTTGTCCGTTCTCGTGAGGGTCTCCTTGGTCCATCATGAGGGGCACGTATTCCTCCGGCGCCGTCATCCCGAATGCCACGCCGTAATGCCCCGCATGCCACGTGGTCCTACCTGACGCGCCCACCGTGGGGTGGTAGCGCGGCCGCCCACTGGGGCCACGGGTCGCGTTGAGTCCTTCTTCACGGACCGGGGGCGGGGGCAGCGCCGCCGCCGGTCCGGCGCTGACAGCTTCGCTGGCGTCGGAGTAGCCTTGGAGCCTGCGAGCGCGCGCGGAGCCCCCGCGCGGGTCGCCCTGGGCTTGAGATGGGAGCTGGGTGGAGAAGGGGTGAGCCCCCGAGGCGGCGAAGCCCAGGAGCTCTGCCACTCGCTCCAGCAGCACGTCGTGGCCGCCCTCCAGCAGTCAGCACTGCAGCAGCTCTTGGGCCACCGTGAGCGCAGCCCTCGAGTTCGCCTGCTCCCGGCGGGTGTACGGTGTCGTGGTCGCGGCGTGATTGGAGGCCCTTGCTGCTGACCGCGCCTGTCGCGGTGTGAGAGCTATCGAAGCCTGTCCGCGTCGCCCGCGGCCCGCAGCGCCCTGCGGACCGCGAGCTGCCTGGGGCACGGGGTCACCCGAGGCGAGTGGCTTTGCGCGGGCGGGCCACGCCGCCCATGGGTCTGGGTTGCCCTCCTGGTCGCTGGGCATGGTGATGACGACGTGACGGGGCACGGAGCGGTGGAAGACGAATTCTGGCGCACCCCTACTTGGCGCGCCAAATGTCGGATTTTGGGTTCCGGCAGACCCTTGAGGTTCGAACACTGGGGTGCGCGTGGAGATTTCGCCTCCTACCTACCTGCACCCCCCTGCCATGCTAGGATCCAAACTACGAAAAGAACAGCACAAGAGACATGGGGTTTATACTGGTTCGGGCCACCGTTGTGGTGTAATACCCTACTCCAGTGTGTGGTGTGGTGGATTGCCTCTTGGGTGATGATGATGAACAATACAAGGAAGAACAGCCTCGCGAGGGTCTATTCTTGGCTGGGGCGATGAACTGCTGGGAGGAGTTCAGGCACCTTTCTCTCTCTCTCTATGCTTCCAACCTCTCTATCGAGCCTCTTCCTTCGTACTTTCCAACCCCCTTGCTCTGTAGATGGTTGGTCCTATTTATAGAGGCCCTGGTCCTCTTCCCAAATATTGAGCGGGAAGGGAGCCAACAATGGCGGGCTAATTTGAAGGGGGACAGCAAGTATCAGCTATCCTGACAAAAGTAGTCTTCGCCTGCGCAAAGCTCTGGTGATGACGCCGTCTTGGGCTCCACGGTGACCTCCGTCTCGTAGTCCTCCTGGTCTTGGTCTCGTTGCACCGAAATGGCAACCTTTGCCTGATGCCTCGGTACTCCGCGGCTGCGCTTGCCCCCTTTGCACCAAAGAGGAAAGGAGGACGCTGCGCGGGCTGGCGCCCGCCTGGCGCCCTGAGTCGTCATGGCTTGCATCACGGGCACCTCGCGAGGTACCCCGCCTTGATCTGTCCGCCTCCTCGTGAGCCAGCCTGACGAGGCCGTGCCTGAGGAAGCTCCGTGTCATCCGCCCCGCGAGGCTTGGCCCCTCGCGAGGGTCTTGGGTTTGTGTTGATGAAACAGGCCGCAGGCAGGCAAGTCTGGGGACCCCCGTTCCCAGAACGCCGACAGAGGATTCCTCCTCCCTTGGCGCGCCACTAGGGCCGTCTGGCCTCCCCCCTTGCTCCTTTATATACGGGGGTAGAGGCACCCTAGAACACACAAGTTGATTGTTTCCAGCCATCTGCGGTGCCTCCCTCCACCATAATCCACCTCGGTCATATCATAGCGGTGCTTAGGCGAAGCCCTGTTCCTGTAGCATCATCATCACTGTCATCACGCTGTTGTGCTGACGGAGCTCTCCCTCGACACTCTGCTGGATCGTGAGTTCGTGGGACGTCACCGAGCTGAACGTGTGCATGGAGGTGTTGTACTTTCGGTACTAGGATCGGTCGATCATGAAGACGTACGACAACATCAACCGCGTTGTCATAACGCTTCCGCTTACGGTCTATGAGGATACGTGGACAACACTCTCACCTCTCGTTGCTATGCATCACCATGATCTTGCGTGTGCGTAGGAATTTTTTTGAAATTACTGCGTTCCCCAACAGTGGCATCCGAGCCAGGTTTATGTGTAGATGTTATATGCATGAGTAGAACACAAACGAGCTGTGGATGTAGGTATATACATATTGCTTGTCGTCACTAGTTGATTCTTGATTCGGCAGTATTGTTGGATGAAGCGGCCCAGACCGACATTACATGACCGCATTCATGAGACTGGTTCTGCCGACGTGCTTCGCACACGGGTGGCTGGTGCATGTCAGTTTCTCCAACTTTAGTTGAATCAGATTCAATGAACAGGGTTCTTTCTGAAGATCAAAAAGCAATCACTATGCCGCGTTGTGGTTTTTGATGCGTAGGTAAGAACGGTTCTTGATCAGCCCGTAGCAGCCATGTAAAACTTGCAACAACAAAGTAGAGGACGTCTAACTAGTTTTGGCAGGGCATGTTGTGATGTGATATGGTCAAGACATGATGCTGATTTTTTTATATGAGATGATCATGTTTTGTAACACGGTTATCGGCAACTGGCAGGAGCCATATGGTTGTCGCTTTATTGTCTGAAATGCAATCGACATGTAATTGCTTTAATTTATCACTAAGCGGTAGCGATAGTCGTAGAAGCAATAGTTGGCAAGACGACAACGATGCTTCGATGGAGATCAAGGTGTCAAGCCGGTGACGATGGTGATCATGACGGTGCTTTGGAGATGGAGATCAAAGGCACAAGATGATGATGGCCATATCATATCACTTATAGTGATTGCATGTGATGTTTATCCTTTATGCATCTTATTTTGCTTAGTTCGGCAGTAGCATTATAAGATGATCTCTCACTAAATTTCAAGGTATAAGTGTTCTCCCTGAGTATGCATCGTTGCTACAGTTCCTCGTGCCGAGACACCACGTGATGATCGGGTGTGATAAGCTCTACATTCACATACAACGGGTGCAAGCCAGTTTTGCACACGCAGAATACTCAGGATAAACTTAACGAGCCTAGCGTATGCAGATATGGCCTCGGAACACTAAGAGCGAAAGGTCGAGCGTGAATCATATAGTAGATATGATCAACATAGTGATGTTCACCATTGAAAACTACTCCATCTCACGTGATGATCGGACATGGTTTAGTTTATATGGATCACGTGATCACTTAGAAGATTAGAGAGATGTCTATCTAAGTGGGAGTTCTTAAGTAATTTGATTAATTGAACTTTAATTTATCATGAACTTAGTACCTGATAGTATTTTGCATGTCTATGTTGTTGTAGATAGATGGCCTGTGTTGTTATTCCGTTGAATTTTAATGTGTTCTTAGAGAAAGCTATGTTGAAAGATGATGGTAGCAACTACACAGACTGGGTCCATAACTTGAAGATTATCCTCATTGCTGCACAGAAGAAATACGTCCTGGAAGCACCACTAGGTGACAAACCCGTTGCAGTAGCAACACCGGATGTTATGAACACCTGGCAGAGCAAAGCTGATGACTACTCGATAGTTTAGTATGCTATGCTTTACGGCTTACAACCAGGACTTCAATGACGTTTTGAACGTCATGGAGCACATGAGATGTTTCAGGAGTTGAAGTTAATATTTCAAGCAAATGCCCGGATTGAGAGATATGAAGTCTCCAATAAGTTCTACAGCTGCAAGATGGGGGAGAACAGTTCTGTCAGTGAACATATACTTAGAATGTCTGGGTACCTATAAGTGCATCTAGTGCCACCCCTAGTTGGTTTTGGAGTATTGATGACAAACTTAGTTGAGGGACTAATGTGTTTGTGAGAATTGCAGGAAAACACAGGTAGAAGTCCCTCATTGATTCGGTTTTCCAACCAGAGATGACCCCTAAAAATGTATGAAGACATTGATGTCAAAGGTGGTATATGAAGATATTCACATTGAAGACTATGACAAGAGAAGACATCGCATGAAGCCTATGGAGCTCGAAGACTTAGATCCTTCATAGTTCTTTTTCTTCTTTGTTGAGTCATAGGAACCACCGTACTATTAAGTGGGGTCCAAGAGAACCAGTCAGAATGACTGAAGTGATGCTTAACCAAAACCTATGTCTTCAAGTGAAGACTATGAGAGCGAATCTTGTCTAGAGTCGGACAAGTCAGCTTTGCTTGTAGCCCAAGTAAAGTTGCCGTCTGAGTTTGAAATCTGACCGTTGGAACACGTGTCAGTTCCTTAGTGACCCAGGGTCATTTCGGACAAATCAGGTCGGGTTGCCTAGTGGCTATAAATAGCCCACCCCCTACAACCATAAACGGTTGGCTGCTCGGAGTTAGTGTACGGCTTTTATCGTTTGAGAGCAACCCACCTCGAAGCCTTTGAGAGAGAATTCCTTGCGAGGATAAAGCCCTAACCACCCAGAGCCTAAGAGTGTTAGGCATCACTTAAGTCTTCTTGTCTATGTGATCTGAAGACTTATTACACTTGAGGACTATGAATCCTCCAGCCGGTTAGGCGTCGCGTTCTGAGCGTCCAAGAGACATTGTGGATCGCCGGTGAACGAAGTCTGTGAAGGTTTGGGACTCTACCTTGAAGAATTACCAGAGTGATTGGGCGAGGTCTGTGTGACCTTAGCTCAAGGGGAATACGGTGAGGACTGGGTGTCCTGAGCTGCGTGTTCAGGACTGGGTGTCCGGGACTGTGTGTCCTCAGGTTTAAATACCTAGCCGCCCTAACTAGACGTACAGTTGTCACAGCAACTAGAACTGGTCCAACAAATCATTATCTTCAACGAGTCACTGGTTTCATCCTTCCCTTCCCTTTACTTACTGTTGGTCCTTGTGAAGTAATTGTATGATTGCACTATCTTTTGTCTTCACTGAGTAACTGTGTGTTCTGTTTGGCTTCATAATATCTTCCTACCTGATCCTTACTACCTAGCTGCTATTAGTCATTGTGCTTTCACTTCATTGAATACTTGACTATGGTTTACCTAGTGTAGTCTACCTTCCGCTGCATGGTAATAGGTTTATTTCTATCGTTTGTCTTCGAAACTTCCACGTTTTGAAGACTTTCATAAAAATCGCCTATTCACCCCCCTCTAGTCGATATAATGCACTTTCAGTTGGTATCAGAGCAAGGTACTCCCTTGTTCTGTGTGATTCGGTTTAACCACCTGGAGTTTTAGCTATGTCGATTGCAGGGATAATTAAAGTCTCCGCTGCGTGCCTCGTCTTCGATGGAACTGAATATCCCTACTAGAAGAATAAGATGCGCATGCATCTTGAAGCCATTGACGTCGACCTATGGTATGTCGTCAAGAACGGCGTTCCCAAGGCTGGAGAAGGTGTCACTGCTGCTGATGTCAAGAAATTCATTCAACTGGACTCTACTGCTAAGAATATCATATGTGGTCATCTGACCAAAGGACAGTATGGCCGTGTGAGTGCTTTGGAAACATCTAAGCTAGTCTGGGACTGGCTCTCCAAGGTCAACGAAGGCGTCTCAACCCAGAGAGATCAGAGAATCAGTGTCCTTCACAACCGCTTCAAGCGAAATGACAATGAGAATGTCCAGCTCACGTTTGATCGACTCACTGACATCACAAATGAGCTTCAAGCCCTCGGCGCTACTGAGATCACCAAGCATGAAGTCGTCAAGACACTACTGAGATCACTTGACAGTTCATTTGACACCCTAGCCCCGATGATTCAACAACGTCCTGATTTCAAGACACTCGATCCATCCGACATACTTGAGAGGCTCAACACACATGAGTTTCAGCTTTCTAAGAAAAGAGATATCTATGGTCCAAACTATGGGCGAACTCATGCCTTGAAGGCAAAAGCTATCTCCTCATCTGAAGAAGAATCTGACAACAGTTCTGATGACCCTGAAGACATTGGAAAGGAACTTGCTATGCTTGTGAAGAAGTTCCAAAAATTCACCAAGAAGAAAGGCTTCAGAAAGTCTTCACGATCAACCTCAAGGAATGATGAAGCTTCTGCTCATGACTACAAGAAGAAAACATGCCACAAGTGCAAGAAAACTGGCCACTTCATCTCTGAGTGTCCGCAGTGGGACAATGAGAACAAAAAGAAGAAGAAGAGCAAGGAATATGACTCTGACGACAAGAAGAAGAAGAAATACTCAAAGTCTTCTTCCCAGTCTTCCTCAAAGTCTTCATCACACAAGAAGAGCTCATCTGGCAAGGCACGTGCGTTTGTTGGCAAGGAAATGGATTCAGAGGAGGAGTCCGCTTCTGAGGAGGCGGAGGTGGAGTCTGAGGAGGAGTCCGATTCTGGCGTTGCAATTCTGGCTACAGCATACGTTGCCAAGTCCATCTTCAACACTGAAGACAATGACTTCATCACCGACACCGATGCAAATGACAAGGACTACTCCGCTCCTACCTATTGCTTCATGGCACGCGGTGCCAAGGTAAACACACGCACTACTCACTATCAAACATCTAGTGAAGATGACTCTGATTGTGGTTCAAGACCCAGCTACAAAACACTTGCTAAAATTGCAACTGAACAACAGAAAGCTATGGAACATATTCAAAAACTGTTAGACAAAAGCGATGATCTGTTAGGCGCTGAAATGACTCGATCTGAGTCCTTAATTGAAGACATAAAAAATATTCACGTTAAGTATGAGGAACTTGAAAGTCGTCATGAAACGCTCTCAACAACTCACGAAAAGATTTCCTATGATTATCTTCAAAGGAAGCAAGATCTTGAGAAATTGAGAGCGGCTCATGAAGATCTTCAAAAGGAAAATGAGTCACTTCGCACCGAACAGATCAGTTCCGCTCAGGAAGGATTTGAACCACCATGTCTTAAATGCATTGAGCGTGATAATGCTACTTCTGTTGCTGAATGTTCTACTACTGCTACTGTTGCAATATCTTCAACTGTTGATGTGGGAACTAACCCCTCTACTGAGGATACCACTGCTATTGCTGATGAGAATGCTAGGTTGAAGACATTGCTTGAAACAGGGATGTACAAAAGTCTTAAAGGGCATCAGACACTATGTGATGTCCTCAAAAGGCAGATTCTGAACCGAAACCCGAGGAAAGAGGGTGTTGGGTTCGTAAGGAAAATGAATGCTGATGGCTCTTACTGGAAACCTGAGCAGTACCCCAAAACCACATGGGTTGCTGCAAAGGAACCTTCAGGAGATCCATCCAATCTATCTGGCTTCACTTGTGCTAACCCCATTGTCATTGATGAATCCTTTGATGCAAACTATAAACTGTTTAAGAATCAGAATGGTGAAGTGTTTGCTAGGTATATTGTCACTAACTGCAGGAATGGGCCGCCTATGAAGAAGATCTGGGTGCCGAAAAAGTGTTTGGAAAATCTTCCTATGAATGTCATCATGACACCATAGGTGAAGAAGACAAACCCCAGACCACGGGCTTCATACGGTCCAAAGGTTTCATACAGACAGAGGACTCACCTGAGTCGCACTAACACAAATATTTTGCAGGGAAACCATACTCAGGCCTATGAATATGAGCGCGGTTCATCGAACCGCCATGTTCATAAGACCAAGAACTATTCTGCTTATTCTTATGAGTACTATTGTCCGCCTGCAAGACTTTTTGCTAGGGCTCCAAAGCCAAAGTTCTCAGACGCTGCACTTAGACTTATTGCTTCTAAGCCACCCTTGAAGATGTGGGTGGCTAAGAAAGCTTAACTCTCTTTTGCAGGGAAAGGTCTCCAGCAGAAAACCAAAATCGTCTGACGCTATTGCTGGGGACCTTAAACATCTTGTAGGGCGCAAGATCAAATGCCCGAATGGTCTTACTATGTACTACATTCCTGAATCGCTTGCTACTCTCCCTATTAGTCCTAATCTGGATCTAAGCTTTCATAACCCACTGGTTCGTCAAATGTTTTTGCTTCACAATTCTCTTCGTGAAGCCTATCCCCCTAACTGCACTGTAGGGTACGACACCAGCGTCTTCAGAATGGATTATTGATAGTGGGTGTACCAATCACATGACTGGCAAAAGAAGCCTTCTTATGGACTCAACCTTACATCCATCTGACAAGAGTCACATCACATTTCCTGACACTGGTAAAAGTAAGGTATTGGGTCTAGGTAGAGTTGCAATCTCAAAGGATCAACACATGGATAAAGTCATGCTTGTTGAATCCCTTGGCTTCAACTTAATGTCTGTCTCAATGCTTTGCGATTTGAACATGATCGTAATATTTGGAAAATATCGTTGCCTTGTACTAATGGAATCTGACAAGTCTCTAGTGTTTGAAGGGTATCAGAAAGATGATGTGTACGTGGTAGATTTCTCAGCAGGACCACAGCTTGTCGTATGTCTTCTAGCAAAAGCTTCAGAATGCTGGCTCTGGCATCGGAGGCTAGGGCATGCTGGCATGAGGAACCTCCACACCCTTGCAAAGAAGAAGCATGTCATAGGCATCGAGGGCATCAAGTTCAAGAAAGATCACTTATGCGGTGCCTGTAAAGCAGGAAAGATGACGAGGGCCAAACATCCCTCGAAGACAATCATGACTACTACTCGACCCTTTGAACTACTCCACATGGATCTTTTCGGTCCCACTCATTACTCAACTCTTACTACTACTGCTTGTCTCTATGGCTTTGTCATTGTTGATGATTATTCTAGATATACTTGGGTGCACATAATCCTCTACAAGACTGAAGTGCAGGATGTCTTCAGACGCTTCGCCAATCGAGCAATGAACAACTATGGCGCCAAGATAAAGCACATCAAAAGTGACAATGGCACTGAATTCAAGAACACTGGCCTTGATACATATCTTGATACTTTGGGCATCACACATGAATTCTCAGCTCCGTACACGCCACAGCAGAATGGCATCGTCGAACGCAAGAATAGAACACTCATTGAGATGGCCCGAACGATGCTTGATGAATACCAGACTCCAAGAAAATTCTGGCCTGAAGCCATTGATACTGCATGCCATACAATCAATCGTGTTTATCTTCACAAGCTTCTGAACAAGACATCTTATGAGCTCCTTACTGGCAAGAAGCCAAATGTCAGTTACTTCAGAGTATTTGGCGCCAGGTGCTGGATCAAGGATCCACATCACACTTAAAAATTTGCACCAAAAGCACATGAGGGTTTTATGCTTGGATATGGAAAGGATTCGCACTCCTACAGAGTCTTCAATCTCTTTCATTATAAAGTGGTTGAAACAGTGGATGTGCGATTTGATGAGACTAATGGTTCACAAAGAGAGCACCTGCCAAATGTGCTAAATGAAGTTCCATCCAGCGAATCAATCAAGCCAATGGGAACTGGAGAAATCATACCCTCTGAAGCTCAACCTGAAGAGGAACTTATCATCACCGCACCTGATCAACCTGAAGACAATGCTCAGCCTGAAGACAATCCCACTAACAATGACAATGATCAGCAAGAGCAAAATCTTCGCCATGTACATCCTCGTGTTGCCAATGAAGTGCAGATTGAGAGAATAATTGATAGCATCAATGCACCTCGTCCGCTTACTCATTCAAGGGCTACTCAGCTGGCAAATTTCTATGGGCACTTTGCATTCGTCTCAATAACAGAACCCAAGAAAGTTGAAGAAGCCTTCATGCAACCTGAATGGATTCAAGCTATGCAAGAAGAGCTTCAACAGTTTGAGCTGAATAATGTATGGGAACTGGTTAAGTGTCCTGATCCTCGGAAGCACAACATAATTGGCACCAAATGGATATACCGCAACAAGCAAGATGAGCATGGTCAAGTTGTCAGAAACAAAGCTCGTCTCTTTGCTCAAGGATATACTCAAGTGGAAGGCATTGACTTCGATGAAACATTTGCTCCTGTGGCTCGACTTGAAGCCATACGCATAATGCTGGCCTATGCAAATCATCATAACATACTTCCATATCTCAAGAGAAGTATCTCAAAGATTGCCTGAAGAAGTTCGGTATGCAAGACTGCAAAGGCTTCACGACACCAATGCCAGCCAAACATCATCTGGGTCCCGACGACAATGGTAAAGAGTTCGATCAAAAGGTATACCGCTCCATGATTGGTTCTTTACTTTATCTATGTGCATCTAGGCCAGATATTATGCTTAGTGTTTGCATGTGTGCTCGATTCCAAGCGGCACCAAAGGAGTCGCATCACTTAGCTGTGGAGCGAATTCTTCGATATTTGGCTCACACCCCAACTCTAGGATTATGGTATCCAAAGGGCTCAGAGTTTGATCTGGTTGGATTCTCGGATGCTGATTATGCTGGTGACAAGGTGGATCGCAAGTCTACATCAGGCACATGTCCTTTTCTGGGACGATCACTTGTATGTTGGTCGTCAACTTCAATATGTCTTCATGATTATCTTCACTATGTTGATTATATATAAATATACTAGTGTTCTGTCCTCTACAGCATTCACTTATAGCTATGTCTTCTTGATTGAATCTTTTGAACTAAGTGAATGTGATCGGACCCTAAACCTCTCTATGCTTTCTATCTCAAACTCTATCTCTCCAAATCATATGCATTCTATTGAAACTGTCGAATGTCTTCTCTGCGTCCTTGTCAGCAGAAGATACAGAGACAAACATTAAGTCTGTTTTCAATGCTCATTCCTTCACCTGAAACCCGGAGAAGTGGGAATGACCACCCGACAATCCAAGCGTGCGTGGGACGTGGAACAACCTCCGATATGCTGCATGATGACCACGTGTTCCTCAGATGTGAATCGCCATGGGCACCTGTGTAATAACGCTGTGCCGCCCCTGTCCCTATAAATACACGCCTCACCACAATCATTATCTCTTCTTCCACTCTCGCACGAACCCTAGCGCCACCGCTAGCTCTCGACGATGCCGGCGACGAAGCGCTTCGCTGGCGCAACCTCTCCGACGCCGTCTTCACGCCGACCGCGGACATTGTCCTCTCCGCCATCACCATAGGTGTCTTCCGTCGCCAAGTTAGGGCACGGACGATCGAACTGCTCGGCCTCCTCTTCCACTCCGTCTAGTAGTTCCTTGTGTGGTAAATAAAACTTCCTTTTTACGGCCCCTTTGATCCTATAGCTTCGTCACTTTCTACCACAAGCAGTTTCTATTCACACAAGTTGGATCTCTTTCATAGTGCATCTCATAATATGCCTAGTATATTCACTTGTACTTCACAAAGTAGTTAGATTCCTCACTTGTACTGATCCATGGATTCGTACAAATCTGGAACCAACTCCTTATCTATGAGTGAATGTCATCGCACGATGAGGTCAATGTCTTCTAAACTGATTTATCTTCAAAATCTTCTGAGAATGCATATGACCTCTTCCCCTTCCCTCGCACCTTAATGCTGTCACAGGTACATGTCCGTGGGAGAATCCCTTGGTTCTCATAGTCTGCATTCATTTGCAGAATTCTTACAGCATCATATAAATTCTCCCGAAGCCAGTTCCTGTTTGTCCAGCAAGCGAAAGCATCTGAAGCCATTGAACGTGTTGAAGCCATTCAGTTTAAAGTTCATGGCTACAGAGAAATCTGCAAGTAAGGGAGGCAGACAGCGTCGTGGGGGAACATTAAGAGATTTGCCTGATGACCTCTCAGAGCTTTACAAGACAGATCCTGAAGAGGATTACAATCAGCGTAAGACCCGAATCCAATGGATTCGAAGATATTGGGCAGAACAATGGTTCAAATACCGGTTTGTGACCCAGGAATATGCTGAGAAAAATGCCATCAAGCGACCTTGGGGAGACATCCTATACAAAAATCTTCAACCCAAGTCCAAAGATGAAGCCATTGAACAAGGCTTCTATCCCTGCATGGTCCGTGGACCACAGCCTGCAGATGCACACCCATTGTCACTACTATGGTGTTGTGATGACAATCTGTTCAAGCAAAACTTCCAGTTTGCCAAGAACTCAGCGAAGCAGAACAAGAAGTCTTTGGGACTAGACTTCAACCCTGGTCCCTCTGCTCCCTGTGCTGACGGCACACGTGATGCAGAATCCAATGTCATCGGTCCGTTCTACAACCTGGATGGCCTCATTACTCACATTTCTGTTCTAGGTGCCAAAGTGGATCATTCTGATGATGATGCTGACACTGATGAAGCCCCAGCCCCTACTCCAAAGCCACAGAAGCCAAAGAAGGCTAAGGCTTCAAAATCAGCTGCTCCACCGAAAATTTCACGGGCGAAGCCTCTGGCTACTGCACCTCCTGAAGACAGTGTGCAGTCTGAAGATCTGTCATGCATCTCCAAGCCCAGAGAGTCAAGATGCCTCTGCCACACACCAGCCAAGAACTGACTGCTGCTGCCATTCTGCGCAATGATGCCATTGATCTGTCCAGTGATGAAGATCTGGCAGATGATGCTCTTGAGCAACTGATCAAGAGCAAAGAAGAAGCAGAAATCTTCAATGATTTGCCTCTCTTCGACGTGGCAATCATCCACAACTTCATTGATGAGTGGTTTGACACGCCCAACCTCAGCTTCGACGATCTGCAACTTCCAATTGGCCTCAGTGTCGCCTTCCATGGCGCCATTGCTTCAGAGTTAGCTGTCGCCCAGTGCATTGTTGAACTGAAGCAGAAGATTGACTTTGAGAAAACTCAGTTCAAGAAGCATATGGCCAAGCTCAGTGTGCAAGAGGTGAAGAACTTCAAGATTATGCTGCACGAGCTCAAGGAAGCTTTTCTCAAGAAACATGCAGAAGCTCAGGGTTCTCATAAGCGCATGAAGAGCATGGCTGACAAGTGTGTGCAAGGCTACAACGAGGCTGAGAAGCGCAAGGCCCTTGGGCGTCCGGGCATTGATCCCAGGATGGCTACTAAGAAGAAGAAGAAGCCCATTGTGGCCGAACCCGACGCACCAAGGTCTACCGCTTCAGAACTGAAGAAGACGAGGACTGCTGAGGCTAAAGCCAGAAAGAGAAAATATCCTGAAGCCTCTAATGCTGCTCCCTCCAAGAAGAAGCGGAAGACCAAGAAGGAACGGGTTGCTCCCACAGAGCCCTTAATTGTTGAACCCATCTCCATGGTTTGCCCTGACGCTGAACATCAAGAGCGCCAACTGACTGTCCATGAGCCTGCTTTCACAGAGGCTCATGAAGCTGAAGACTTTCCGGCAGCTGATCCCACCGCTGCTGAAGACATTGGTCATCATGATCATGTTGAAGATGATGCAGTTCTTCCTCAGCTCGAGCACCAACAGGTATCATCGCCTGTGCTAACGCACAGCGAACTCATCGGCATTGGTCGTCCTCTGACGCCAATTGCTCAGGATGCATCATGGGCTGATCGCCCACAAGCACAAGACGAAGATGACTTTGAGGCCCAGCCAACTCCAACTCCAACTCCACAGGCGTCGCCAGCGTTACGCAGGCTTCGCAAAGGACCAAGGCCTCCAGTCTATGAGTCTGAAGCTAAAGATGCTGAAGACATTCCGGCTGCATCAGCCGATGAAGAAGAAACCCCAAGCGCTGCTACACCCCCGTCTCACGAAGAAGCTGTTCTCGAGGAGAACGTGACTGTGACCGACCCTCCAGCTCATCAAGTGGAGGTTGAGAATCTTAAGGCTGCCACTGACGCCACTGACGCTGTCATGACTGAAGCCAATGTGGAGCCTTCACCAACCCAAGCACCAGAAGTCAGTGAAGCCACTGATCCTACTGCCTCTGTTCCTGCGCCTACTGCTGGTCTTCAGTTTGACTATCATGTTGAGCACAGGCCTCAGGTACAGAAGCCAATCCCAAGATTGCCCAGGTTTCCAGGTCCTGCATCAGCACCTGGATCCTTCAATGTCAATGGTTTCAAAGCAGACAACACTTTCTTCAATAGCTCCAGGAACCCCTACTCAAGGGAAAGAATATCATCTGATCGGTTCTGGAGCTATCCGCAGCGAAGCTATTACTCCTGCATTCTATACAATCAAGGTCGCATATTCCCACATAAATGTCTTGGCATTGAAGCAATAGATGGTCTGCCCTGTCTGGAAGAAGCTCTGGATTGCTTCAAAGAGGTTGGATTGCTGTCGTTCGTTACCGACCAAGAGCATTGGAATGAAGAGTTGCTGCTCCAATTCTATGCCACACTTCACATCCGTGGGTACAACAGAGATCCGAAGACTTGGGTCCTGGAGTGGATGACAGGAAATGTTCATCACGAAGCCAAAGCCTTTGATATCATTGAGCTCACTGGTCTACCCACTCTTGGCGATCTCTACGAATCTGGTTGTCAACTTCACAGTGAAGTTGTGGAGAGCATCTTTCAGAAGCCTGAACCTAACATGAGTCAGATGCTCAGTATGATGAAGCCATTGCCCCAAGATGTTGCATATCCCAAGGAGTTCTTCGTTGAAGACCTTGAGTATCTGCCAAGGACTATTTATCACATCATAAGGCGAACTCTTTGGCCCATAAAAGGACATTCTCCACATGCCAAGCTGGAAGGTGCAATGAAGACTTTGGTCTTCTATATTCTTCATGGAAAATGATTCAATGCACAGGACTTCTTCATCCGCCAACTTGCTGCATCAGGCTCTGATCTCTTTGGCTTGAATTTCTATGCTCCATGGATAATGCGGCTGATAAAACTCCACTCCACTATCTCATATCAGCCATCTGCTCGCAATCATCAGATCTTTCTGCCTGATGTGGATATGTCTGTTGAAGCCATTTATCCTGAGCCTGCCAAGGAACCTCTAAGTCTTCAGAATGCGGAGCATCAAAGTTTTTCTCAGAACATTGAAGGAGTTGAAGCTGTCACTCGTGTGTATCCTTTGGCTGGAACTACACGTGCACCACATCCTGCCCTTACTGAAGCCACCGATAGCACAATTGCCCAACGACCCAAGAAGCGCACTCGTGTTCTCAATGACCGAGAACTTCTGGTGGCTCTTCATCAGAAACGGGATAGGAATCATGACTGGCTGAAGCGCCAAATGCAAAGCCTCTTGGTGGATGTCAACCGCATTCGCAATCTTGCCACCAAGAATGCCTTTGTTGCCCATGAAACCTCTCGACGCACATGGAAAGGGCTGACGCTGATGTGCTCTGAAGATGATCTTCAAGATGATGGCTTCTCTGAACGCTTCAAGTTTGACTCCACACCTCCTTGAAGGGCAGTGCTGCGACGAACTCCATGTCTTGAAGACTCTGAGTTCTCTTCCTCTGCTGCAACTGTGAATGCCAGAGTGATCGAGGATGAAGACGATGCTACTTCACCACCACCTCCTTCAGCACGCTTCGACAGTGCTCCAAGTTCTTCTGCACCGCCGAACACCACCGACCACCCTGCTGCTTCACCTACTCTTCATGGGAACGAGTAGATGCTCTATGTCTTCAAACCTTTTTGGTCCTTACTGACAAAAGGGGGAGAAGCATATGAGTTTGATAGTCTTCAAGCGGGTCCATATGGGCGGTTGCTTTATATTTTGCTTCGTGTTTACAACTCTCATTTTGATACATTTGGTTCTTTGAGTTGTAACACTTAAACTCGATGGTCGTCTGCTACTTATTTGCTACTTCGTGATGCGACGATAAATTCCGCATGTGCGATGATAAATTACGCACTTAGATCATCTTGCAGACGTCCATTTTCCATTATGCATGCCATTATTTTCACATACCTTCTCATGCATAATGGATTGTCATCATAAGTTGAAGAGGATCTCCACAAGCACAACCTGCCATGTGCATTTGCATTCCAAAAGCAAATTACTTATATGCACATCTTCAGGGGGAGCCCTCACAGCTTATGAAGACAATTCCCTATCCTCTTACAATTTCACATATTATATTCCCCGTTGAAACCTTCAACTAGTTTGTCATCAATCACCAAAAAGGGGGAGATTGTAAGTGCATCTAGTGCCACCCCTAGTTGGTTTTGGAGTATTGACGACAAACTTAGTTGAGGGACTAATGTGTTTGTGAGAATTGCAGGACAACACAGGTAGAAGTCCCTCATTGATTCGGTTTTCCTACCAGAGATGACCCCTAAAAATGTATGAAGACATTGATGTCAAAGGTGGTATATGAAGATATTCACATTGAAGACTATGACAAGAGAAGACATCGCATGAAGCATATGGAGCTCGAAGACTTAGATCCTTCGTAGTTCTTTTTCTTCTTTGTTGAGTCATAGGAACCACCGTACTATTAAGTGGGGTCCAAGAGAACCAGTCAGAATGACTGAAGTGATGCTTAACCAAAACCTATGTCTTCGAGTGAAGACTATGAGAGTGAATCTTGTCCAGAGTCGGACAAGTCAGCTTTTCTTGTAGCCCAAGTAAAGTTGCCGTGTGAGTTTGAAATCTGACCGTTGGAACACGTGTCAGTTCCTTAGTGACCCAGGGTCATTTTAGACAAATCAGGTTGGGTTGCCTAGTGGCTATAAATAGCCCACCCCCTACAACCATAAACGGTTGGCTGCTCAGAGTTAGTGTACGGCTTTTGTCGTTTGAGAGCAACCCACCTTGAAGACTTTGAGAGAGAATTCCTTGCGAGGATAAAGCCCTAACCACCCAGAGCCTAAGAGTGTTAGGCATCACTTAAGTCTTCTTGTCTGTGTGATCTGAAGACTTATTACACTTGAGGACTGTGAATCCTCCAGCCGGTTAGGCGTCGCGTTCTGAGCGTCCAAGAGACATTGTGGATCGCCGGTGAACGAAGTCTGTGAAGGTTTGGGACTCTACCTTGAAGACTTACCAGAGTGATTGGGCGAGGTCTATGTGACCTTAGCTCAAGGGGAATACGGTGAGGACTGGGTGTCCTGAGCTGCGTGTTCAGGACTAGGTGTCCGGGACTGTGTGTCCTCAGGTTTAAATACCTAGCCTCCCTAACCAGACGTACAGTTGTCACAGCAACTGGAACTGGTCCAACAAATCATTGTCTTCAATGAGTCACTGGTTTCATCCTTCCCTTCCCTTTACTTACTGTTGGTCCTTGTGAAGTCATTGTATGATTGCACTATCTTTTGTCTTCACTGAGTAACTGCGTGTTCTGTTTGGCTTCATAATATCTTCCTACCTGATCCTTACTACCTAGCTGCTATTAGTCATTGTGCTTTCACTTCATTGAATACTTGACTATGGTTTACCTAGTGTAGTCTACCTTCCGCTGCATGGTAATAGGTTTATTTCTATCGTTTGTCTTCGAAACTTCCACGTTTTGAAGACTTTCATAAAAATCGCCTATTCACCCCCCCCCCTCTAGTCGATATAACGCACTTTCAGTACCACAACCACTTGACTCAACTGGGAAGTTAATCTTCCTGATTTTAGTGTCATTGATAGAGTTCTTCAATCACTGCCACCAAGCTACAAGAGCTTCGTGATGAACTATAATATGCAAGGGATGGATAAGACGGTTCCTGAGCTCTTCGCAATGCTAAAGGCTGCGGAGGTAGAAATCAAGAAAGAGCATCAAGTGTTGATGGTCAATAAGACCACCAGTTTCAATAAAAATGGTAAAGGGAAGAAGGGTAACTTCAAGAAGAACAGCAAGCCAGTTGCTGCTCAAGTGAAGAAACCCAAGTCTGGACCTAAACCTGAGACTGAGTGTTTTACTGCAAAGGGACTGGTCACTGGAAGCGGAACTGCCCAAGTATTTGCTGGAGAAGAAGGATGGCAAAGTGAAAAGTATATTTGATATACATGTTATTGATGTGTACCTTACTAATGCTCGCAGTAGTGCCTGGGTATTTGATACTGGTTCAGTTGCTAACATTTGCAACTGGAAACAGGGGCTATGGATTAAGCGAAGATTGGCTAAGGACGAGGTAACGATGCGTGTGGGAAATGGTTCCAAAGTCGATGTGATCGCCGTCGGCACGCTACCTCTACATCTACCTTCGGGATTAGTTTTAGACCTAAATAATTGTTATTTGGTGCCAGCGTTGAGCATGAACATTATATCTGGATCTTGTTTGATGTGAGACGGTTATTCATTTAAATCAGAGAATAATGGTTGTTCTATTTATACGAGTAATATCTTTTATGGTCATGCACCCTTGATGAGTGGTCTATTTTTACTAAATCTTGATAGTAGTGATACACATGTTCATAGTATTGAAGCCAAAAGATGCAGAGTTGATAATGATAGTGAAACTTATTTGTGTCACTGCCTTTTGGGTCATATTGGTGTAAAGCGCATGAAGAAACTCCATTCTGATGGACTTCTGGAATCACTTGACTATAAATCACTTGGTACTTGCGAACCATGCCTCATGGGAAAGATGACTAAAACACCGTTCTCTGGAACAATGGAGCGAGCAACAGAGTTATTGGAAATCATATGCACTGATGTATGTTGTCCAAAGAACATTGAGGCTCGCGGCGGATATCGTTATTTTCTCACCTTGACAGATGATTTGAGCAGATATGGGTATATCTACTTAATGAAACATAAGTCTGAAACATTTGAAAAGTTCAAAGAATTTCAGAGTGAAGTGGAAAATCATCGTAACAAGAAAATAAAGTTTCTACGATCTGATCGTGGAGGAGAATATTTGAGTTTGGACTTCATTTGAAACAATGTGGAATAGTTTCGCAACTCACACCACCTGGAACACCACAACGTAATGGTGTGTCCGAATTTCGTAACCGCACTTTATTAGATATGGTGCGATCTATGATGTCACTCACTGATTTGCCGCTATCGTTTTGGGGTTATGCTTTAGAGATAGTTGCATTCACGTTAAATAGGGCACCATCTAAATCCGTTGAGACGATAACTTATGGACTGTGGTTTGGCAAGAAACCTAAGTTGTCGTTTCTTAAAGTTTGGGGCTGCGATGCTTATGAGAAGAAGCTTCAACCTAATAAGCTCTAACCCAAATCAGAGAAATGTGTCTTCATAGGATACCCAAAGGAAACTATTGGGTAAACCTTCTATCACAGATCTGAAGGCAAGATATTCGTTCCTAAGAATGTATCATTTCTAGAGAAGGAGTTTCTCTCGAAAGAAGTGAGTGGGAGGAAAGTAGAACTTGATGAGGTAATTGTACTTGCTCCCTTATTGGAAAGTAGTTCATCACTGAAATCAGTTCCAGTGACTCCGACGCCAATTAGTGAGGAAGCTAATGATGATGATCATGTAACTTCAGATCAAGTTCCTACCGAACCTCGTAGGTCAACCAGAGTAAGATCCGCACCAGAGTGGTATGGTAATCCTGTTCTCGAAGTCATGTTACTTGACCATAACGAACCTACGAACTATGAGGAAGCGATGATGAGCCCAGAATCCACGAAATGGCTTGAGGCCATGAAATCTGAGATGGGATCCATGTATGAGAACAAAGTATGGACTTAGGTTGACTCGCCTGATGATCGGCAAGCCATCGAGAATAAATGGATCTAAAAGAAGAAGATTCACGCTGACGGTAAAGTTACTGTCTACAAAGCTCGACTTGTTGCGGAAGGTTTTCGACAAGTTCAAGGAGTTGACTACGATGAGACATTCTCACCCGTAGCGATGCTTAAGTCCGTCTGAATCATGTTAGCAATTGTTGCACTTTATGATTATGAAATTTGGCAAATGGATGTAAAGACTGCATTCCTGAATGGATTTCTAGAAGAAGAGTTGTATATGATGCAACCTGAAGGTTTTACCGATCCAAAGGATGCTAACAAAGTGTACAAGCTCCAGCGATCCATTTATGGACTGGTGCAAGCATCTCGGAGTTGGAATAAACGTTTTGATAGTGTCGTGGAGTTGACGCGGCAGATGTCCTAGAGAAAGGACTTAGTCATAGGGCCATCGCACTAGGAAGCTTAAAGGGGTTGATCGGGACAAAGGACACATGAGAGAGTTTTAATACTAGTTCGGCCCCTTACGATGAAGGTAAAAGCCTACGTCTAGTTGGGATTAGTATTGCTGAAGTTTCGCTCTCCAAGAGGCTTAACTCGCTGGCTTGGTTATTGACTTGGTTGTCTCTCTCCCTAAACCGCCACCGGGTCATCCCCTTATATACACGGGTTGACGCCTGGTGGCCTATAGAGTCCTGGCCGGCTCATAATCGTGTCCGGCTCGATGACTTCCTTTGCATGCCTTTCTTTACAAGTCTTTCCGGCGGTTTACAGTATCAGGCCTTAAGCCGGCCCAGGCCTTTGGGCCTTCTATACATTTAGTAAACTATCATCTTGAATGTTTATTGGGCTTCTTATGTAACCCGCCATTAGGGCTGACCCGGCCCCTCCTGGGCGGGTCATACTGGTAGTAACATCCCCAACATTAGGCCCCAGGTTGACTTTGAACTTTGTTCTTTGTCAATCTTCAATACTTAGGTGGAATCCATCCTTTGTCTGAAAGCTTCTGTAACCCGCCGTGACATCATCTTCTGAAAACACAAAAAACTTTCATGATGTCATCTTCCAACGGATCTTTCATTTTTTAATGCCTTTCGAGAATGGAGGCGTCCGTTTAGTTGGATAATCATTATTCGGGTCTCCTTGATTCTTGTGCCCGCCTGTTCGTGCACTCCCTTATAAATAGGTACAACTTAGGTCTTTTTCATTCTCCTCCTTCGGTCGTCTTCCTCCTCTCACCGTTTGCTGCCGCTCGAGCTCTGCCGCCGCCGCCACCGCAGATCTCCTCGTCTTCTTCACCTCAGGCCGCTGCATCGAACTAATTTGACCAGAGAAACGCGACGAACCTCTGCAGTAGCCCTACATCTGTAAGTCCCTTTCCTTCTCTGCCTTAGATCTGCATTATGGCTTCTCGAGTTCGTCGGTGTTCGTCGGTGTTCGTCACAGACTCTTGGTAGACTTCTCCTCCGATGCTCTTTCCTGATCGTCCGATAGTGTAGAACTGCCGCGGTAGCTATTTGGCATTCATTTTTGATAGCGGTAGATCTCTTTCTCCTGTATAGATGCTTTGTTAGCTGATAAACTCATCTGTACTGGAGTTCCAGGTCTAGAATATTTTATTTTTGGGACAACCATTTGATCCAAAATAATGATGATAGCTTGGTGAAACTTGTTTATGCCAACACTTAGCTGAATCTGCTTTCTGAGAAAGTCTGTAGTCATGGCGGCTTACGACTCCCGCTTTCTTTTCCTTATATGTCATTAGCCTTAGTTTAAGCCACCGTTACTTGTTTTATAACTTCAACCTTTTGCCATAAATTGAACCGGCATGTTTTTTTTCCTTTTCCAGTCCCTTGCACATCATGCCATCAAAGACACCCACTATCTGCAATTGGGTCCCCTCAACCATAACTGAGGAGCGTCTGAAAGAGTTCTTCCTCATTGGATTTCCGCCCTCAAGAAACATCATGTCCTATCGTGCTCCTGACCTGGAAGAAGAACGACCCAATCCAAAAGACGGCGAAGTGATCGTATCTACTAATCACATGAACCGGGGCTTCTCACCGCCCGGCTCAAAATTTTTCAGAGAAGTTCTTCACTTTTTCAAACTCCATCCTCAGGATATTGGGACCAATTCCATATCCAACATCTGTAACTTCCAAGTGCTCTGTGAGGTATATCTTCAGAAAGAGCCAACTGTGGAACTATTTAGAGAGTACTTCTATCTGAACCAACAGAATGAGTGCACCAATGGCCTTAGCTTAGAACTTGGAGGCATCTCAATTCAGCGCCGGCAGGGTGCGGTTTTCCCTCTCATAGTTTTACCAAGTCACCCAAAGGACTGGAACCAAACTTGGTTTTACTGTCAGGACATCTCACCCGCCAATGAGAAGCCGCTGCCGGGTTACCGCCTCGATCGTCTTGACACCAAGTTCGCCCTGCCAGATAAACTTACCGTTGCTGAATGCAAGAAGTTGCTTCCATCTATCAGAAGAATCAACGGTTTGTTGGTGAATGGTTTAACCGGAGTCGATCTAACCCGCTACTGGATCTCCTGGCGGATTATTCCATTAAGCCGTCGTTCAAAGTTGATGTATGAATATGGTGGAGACCTGGACGACTCTCTCCGTCATACCCCGGTTCAACTAACCGAGGAGGACGTTTTCGCAATGTCCAATGTTCTGGTAAATGCGAAGTATGAAGATTGCAGTGTTGTTGGGTTAAATCCCTTCTGTAAATTTAACCCGGTACCAGAAGTAAGGACATTCTGATCTTTTTTCCTTTGTATTTTGTCCAGCCGTATTGTTTATCACTGATCCTTCCTCTTGTCTTTGTAGGCCAACTCGGACTTTTGGAAAGTAAAATATGATCACGAAGCTGCCAAGAAGGTGAAACTTGCTGCCATGAACACCAAGAAATCGACCTGGAGAACGAAGAAGAAGAAGAAGAAAGCCATTGTTGAAGATTTAATGAAACTTGATGACACGTCTGACTTGGAGGTAGCCCTTGATTCCCTTGGCCAACTTTTTAACAATCTTATTGACACTGATCCTTACCCGGATGACACTGGGGCCAGTCAGGCCAGGGAAGTAGAGGTAACTATCATTTCCTTCGACTCAGAGCCCTTACCAAGACACAAAGTTTGACGAGTGAACTGTAAAGTAAGGTTTTCTAACCCCTTAGCTCACTTGGATCCCCACTTTCATTTGAAAAAGCAGCAACATGAAAGCCGCCGTGAAGTTGAGATTGAAGATGAACCGGCTGTCGTCCTTCAACAGACCCCTCGTAAACGCCCGAACGAGGTTTACTTATTAATGTCCTTAACTTGTTTTAATGAATCCTGCTCCTTGTATTTCTTTTAACTCTTTCTTTTACCTTTTAAGGAGGTGTCTCGTTCCTCAGGCGACTCATCACAAACACAATTTCCGGCTTTCAAGACTGCTCCTGGGTAATCAGAAATCCTCTTTTCTTCCGGGTTGATCAATTGTATCTTGATGCTGACTCCCCTGCAATATATTTTTTTTCTTAGTGGCCAGGCTAAATCCAAGAAGACGAAGGCAGCAAAACCGGCAGAAGACCCGCCAGTACTAGCATCTGACCCGGCTAAGCCGCCTTCTCCATTAACTGATGGCCAAGAAGACCCGCCTATTGTCAATGAAGCAAATCCTCTGGAGCCGTCCCTTGACAAAGCCACTATGAATCCTTCTACAGCTGGACCGTCAAGCTCAACCGACCCGCCGTCTCCACGTGTTCAAGATGTTCAAATTACTGGGAGCCGCTTTGTTGAGCCGGGGAACCCAACGGTGTTGGCTCAGTGCACAGCAAAGCAAGAAGCATTGGAGAGGCGGAGGGTTCACTTTGATGTTGCCAACTATGATCGTCTCAATGCCAGTGATATCTTATCTGGCTATCTCAGTCATGTACACTCCAGTCGTGAGTCTGAGATCGAGATGGTCAAGCAGCTTTAGTTGAAGTATGAGGTACGTTGTTTCCGGTTTACTAATATTCCTTCATCCCCCAAGTCTTCAGATTATGAGAGAAACAGAATAACCTGTAGACTTAAAGTATAGTCCGAGACTTTTACCTCTAAATCTTTGCCTGATATTGATAGAAACAAAAAACTTCACCTATAGTCCCCAAGGACCGGTTTATTTTGATCATCAATGAATCGGTACTTTAGAATTTAAGACCGTCTTCCAAGTACTTAACGCTCCGGTGTAACCTTGATAAACTTGCTAAACTGCGTACATTAGCCCCCAAGTGCCAAGTGCTATTACTTTGTAAGGGACTTGGGACTTTAAATATGTTTGTAGAGTCGTAAAAATTTGATTTGGCATACATTAGCCACCAAGTGTCAAGTGGCTTACTCGTAAAGTACTTTGAGACTTGAATCTTGAATTTGAATATTTGAATTTGAAACCAAGTCCTGACTTGTCTGAACGTTTCACAGAATGCCTTGTCTGAACTGAACTCTCAATTGTCGGACACAAAGACCCGGCTAGCAAGTCAAGAGTCTGAAATCAAATCTTCCACTTCCAAACTGCAAATGAGCCTTTCTGCAACGGAAAATTTGAAGACCAGCTTTGCTACCAAGGAGAAGGCTTGGGAAAATGAGAAAACACTCCTGACCCGACGAGCTGAGACAGCCGAAACAGCTCTGAAAGAAATTTCAACAGAGCTGAACAGTTTGAAGGGCCGGGTGTCTCAGATGGACACTGCTATCTTTGGTAAGCTGCCTGATTTGACCTCTCGTCTAATTTTTTCCAAACCAGAATATGATCCGCCAACTTACTCTGTTAAAAAAAATATGCAGGTCCGCGAAGTAAAAATCTGAGCCAAGACCCGTTGATTAAACTGAAAGCAGTATACACCTTGGTTGAACAATTGTATATTGGTGCACAACGGGCTCTGGCCGCTATCTCTCCTGCAAATCAAGGACCCAACCGGCTTAGCGATGTCTTGAAGAAGTTGTCCATACTTCCGGCTAGATTCCAAGAAGTAAAACGCTCCTACGCGCGAGCCAGAGCTTTGATTGCTCTAAGCCGCTCCAAGGCTTGGGTGCCAGACCTAGACCCGGCGGACGTAGCAAGAGGTTACCCTACTGCGAAAGAGGACGGATCTCTGTTTGATCAGGATGATTTCATAGCGTGTGTACGCGAAGTCCGGCCTCAGGTGACTAGCCTTGGAGATGACACCAATGTTGACAAGTACCAGCCGGGTTTTGATAGTGAAAATAAGAAGATGGCCACTCCTTCATACAAAGTAGCAGATCTGATCCCACCTGTGAGAGAAGATACCTTTGCCCCGGAAATTGACCCGGTCGGCCTGATTGACGACGAAGCCGAATTTGTCGCCATGAACGGCTTTGATTGGTCAAAATCCAACTTCTAGCAAATAGAAGGTGGTGAACCGGCGAGGGAGGGACGATGATCATCTTCATAGGCTTATAAAGCCTTGTAATAACTTAGTTGCTAAAACACCGCATGTTTTCTTATGCCCTCGTGCATAAAATACTTCTATGTGAATCTGCTTCCAGATGTCAATGTGTGCATCTTTTAATGTTTGTCTCTGCGATATTTGAACTCTGTTCCTTGTCCTTGTTGATCCTTAGATCGCCGGGTTTAATAATCCGGGTGGTGAACTTTGGATCCTTGAGCCACCGGCTTGAATAACCCGAGTGACTGAGTTGTTCAATAATTGAGCCGGTGAAGAAAACCAGGCTATCTTATTTGTAATATTGAAACAATCAAAGCTAAAAGGCAAGCAACAGATAATAAACATAATTTTAACTTTGTATTCAAAAAGCTGGGGGTTTCTGATTCGAATACGATCAGTAAACCGGACCAAAGGGTTTACGCTAAGGTTCGAATACGACCATATAGCCCCCAGTGGCTTTGGCGTTGCGCCGATCAAGAGGGTACCGACAGCTATGTTCTCTTTGGTTCGAATACGACCTATGTTTGAACAGGAAGCCCCCAAATGACCTTGAGAGGTTTTTAACGACCCTGATTCGAATATGATCCAAGTCGGACTCAAAAGGGGTTAAGCTATGATTCGGATACGATCAAGAAGCCCCCAAGTGAGTTTGGCCTTGAGCCGATCAAGAGGGTTACGACAGCTATGTTCTCTTTGGTTCGAATACGACCTATGTTTGAATAGGAAGCCCCCAAGTGACCTTGAGATTTGCAGCTAGATTCGGATACGATCATAAGCCGGACCAAAAAGGTTAAACTTGATTCAAATATGATCAGCTCCTTAATAGTCATTTGTAAGTAAGAAATAATAAAGATGTATGGTCTATGAAAAAGAAAAGAGACCGATGGTCTTACTTTATTGCTTATCATAGTATATACAACATGAACGTATGTACATGTTGAGAACCGGTGGCTCAGGTGTAATATGGCCGAAGTTGAGCAATGTTCCATGGCTGGCGGGTCTCCTCTTCCGACTTACGTGAGTTTGCATGCTCTCGGACGTCAGTGAGGTAATATGACCCATTGGTTAAATTTTTACTGACCACAAAGGGTCCCTCCCAAGGTGGGGATAACTTGTGTGCATCTGAAAGATCCTGGATGAGCTGGAGCACCAAGTCGCCTTCCTGAAAAGTCCTGGACTTCACCCGGCGGCTGTGATAACGACGCAGGTCTTGTTGGTAAATTGTTGACTGTGCCGCTGCTAAGCCCCTTTCTTCATCCAGCAAGTCAAGCGCATCCTGTCTGGCTTTTTCATTGTTAGCTTCAACATAAGCTGCCACACGGGGCGAGTCATGACGGATGTCACTAGGCAACACTGCTTTTGCTCCGTAAACCATGAAGAAGGGTGTGTAACCCGTAGACCTGTTGGGCGTAGTATTGATGCTCCATAACACTGAGGGTAATTCCTCTACCCAACAACCCGGCGTTCGCTGCAAAGGAACCATAAGCCAGGGTTTTAGCCCTTTCAGAATTTCCTAATTGGCTCTCTCAGCTTGACCATTGGATTGAGGATGAGCTACAGAAGAAACAGCAAGCCGGATGTGCTCTCGCTGACAAAACTCTTCCATAGCCCCTTAGGACAGATTAGTGCCATTATCTGTGATAATACTGTGTGTAAAACCGAAACGAAAGATTACTTTTTTCATGAACTGAACTGTCGTGGCTGCATCACACTTACTCACAGGCTCCGCCTCAACCCATTTGGTGAACTTATCAACTGCCACCAAGAGATGTGTCTTCTTATCCTTAGACCTTTTGAAAGGTCCCACCATGTCAAGCCCCCAGACCGCAAACGGCCAAGTGATTGGAATCATCCGGAGCTCTTGAGCCGGCACATGCGCTTGTCGTGCAAATTTTTGACATCCATCACATCTACTGACCAGATCTTCTGCATCAGCGTGAGCCGTCAACCAGTAAAAACCGTGACGAAACGCTTTGGCCACTAAAGATTTTGACCTGGCGTGATGACCGCAGTCGCCTTCATGGATCTCACGAATGATTTCTTGACCTTCTTCGGGGGAAACACACTGTTGAAACGCTCCGGAAACACTGCGATGAAACAACTCTCCATCTGAAATCGTCATGGACTTGGATCACCGGGTTATCTGCCGAGCCAGGGTCTCATCTACTGGCAACTCTCCTCGGGTCATGTAAGCCAAGAACGGCACCGTCCAATTTGGGATGACATGAAGAGCCGCTACCAACTGCGCCTCCGGGTCAGGAACAGCTAAATCTTCTTCTGTGGGCAACTTAACAGAGGGGTTATGCAAAACATCCCAAAAGGTGTTGGGTGGCACCGGCTTACGCTGAGACCCCAGCCGGCTTAAAGCATCAGCTGCTTCATTCTTTCGACGGTCAATGTGTTCCACTTGATAACCTTCAAAATATCCTACAACGGCATCGACCTCTCGGCGATAAGCCGCCATGAGAGGGTCTTTGGAATCCCACTTGCCAGCTACCTGTTGAGCCACTAAATCTGAGTCACCAAGACATCTGACCCGGCTCAAGCTCATCTCCTTTGCCACTCGAAGACCATGGAGCAAGGCTTCATACTCTGCTACGTTGTTAGTGCATGGAAACATCAACCACAACACATAACAAAATTTATCACTTCATGGCGAAGTTAACACGACTCCAGCCCCCGAGCCTTCCAATTGACTGGATCCATCAAAATGAATAGTCCAATATGTGTTGTCCGGCTTCTCTTCCAGCATCTGCATCTCTGTCCACTCATTGATGAAGTCAACCAGGGCTTGAGACTTAATTGAAGTACGTGGAACATACTTCAACCCATGAGACCCAAGCTCAATTGCCCACTTGGCGACTCGCCCCGTGGCTTCTCTGTTTTGAATAATGTCTCCCAAAGGAGCAGAGCTAACCATAGTGATTGGATGTCCCTGAAAGTAATGCTTAAGCTTCCGGCTTGCCATGAATACCCCATAAACAAGCTTCTGCCAATGTGGATATCGTTGCTTAGACTCAATTAGCACTTCACTGACATAATAAACCGGCCGCTGAACTGGATGCTCTTTGACAGCCTCCTTGCGCTCTATCACCATAGCCACACTAATAGCCCATGAGTTGGCAGCCACGTATAACAATAGCGGCTCTTTCTCAATTGGAGCAGCTAGGACCGGTGGCTCAGCCAGTTGTGCCTTCAGATCCTCAAAAGCAGCGTTCGCAGCATCGCTCCAAACAAAAACATCTGTTTTCTTCATCAACTGATACAGAGGCATAGCCTTTTCCCCTAACCGTCTTATGAGCCGGCTCAAAGCAGCCACACGACCCACCAGTCGCTGAACATCATTGACGCAGGTTGATTTGGCTAGAGATGTAATTGCCTTGATTTTCTCCGGGTTAGCTTCAATACCTCGGTTAGACACCAAAAAACCCAAGAGCTTGCCGGCTGGCACTCCAAAAACACACTTGGCCGGGTTAAGCATCATCTTGTAAACCCGAAGATTATCAAAAGTCTCTTTCAGGTCTGTGACCAAGGTTTCTTCTTCCCTGGATTTCACCACTATATCATCCACATAAGCATGAACATTGCGCCCAATTTGATCGTGAAGACAATTCTACACACACTGCTGGTAAGTCGCCTGGGCACTCTTAAGCCCAAAAGGCATAGACACATAGCAGAAAGCTCCAAAAGGAGTTATAAAAGCTATTTTTTCTTGATCCTTGACTGCCATCTTAATATGATGATAACCGGAATAAGCATCTAAGAAACTCAACCGTGCGCAACCCGCCGTAGCATCAATGATCCGATCAATACGGGGGAGAGCAAAAGGATCAGCCAGACAAGCCTTGTTCAAATCTGTGTAATCCACACACTACGCTAGGTGCCATTCCTCTTGAGTACCAGCACCGGGTTAGCTAACCATTCGGGGTGAAAGACCCCCACAATGAACCCAGCTGCCAAGAGCCAGGCCACCTCTTCTCCGATGGCCTTGCGCTTTTCTTCATTGAACCGTCAGAGAAACTGTCTGGCAGGTTTGAACTTTGGATCGATATTAAGAGTGTGCTCAGCGAGTTCCCTCGGGACACCCGGCATGTCTGAAGGTTTCCATGCAAAGATGTCCCAGTTCTCACGGATGAACTCGATGAGCGCGCTTTCCTATTTCGGATCCAAGTTTGTGTTGATGATGAACTGTTTGGATGAATCACCAGGCACAAAGTCAACCATCTTAGTGTCATTAGCTGATTTGAATTTCAACTCCGGCTCATGCTCTGTTGTTGGTTTCTTTAATGATGTCATGTCCGCCGGGTCAACATGATCCTTGTAGAATTTCAACTCCTCTGTTGCACAAACAGATTCAACATAGGCAGCATCACCTTCTTCACATTCCAAGGCTATCTTCCGGCTCCCATGTACTCTAATGGTGCCCTTGTGACCCGGCATCTTGAGCTGCAAATATACATAACACGGCCGAGCCATGAACTTGGCATAAGCCGGCCGCCCAAACAGAGCATGATATGGGCTTTTGATCTTAACCACTTCAAAGGTTAATTTTTCTGCTCTGGAGTCATACTCATCCCCAAAGGTTACTTCCAGCTCAATATTACCAACTGGGTATGCCGATTTACCAGGTACCACACCATGAAAAACAGTGTTGGATTGTTTAAGATTTTTATCCGTTAATCCCATCCGGCGGAACATCTCATAGTACAGGATGTTGATGCTGCTGCCTCCATCCATGAGCACCTTAGTAAACTTGTACCCACCAACTTGAGGTGCCACCACAAAAGCCAAGTGACCCGGATTATCAACCCGGGGCCGGTGATCCTCTCTGCTCCACACAATAGGCTGCTCTGACCAACGTAGATAACGTGGAATTATCGGTTCAACGGCATTGACGGCCCTCTTGTGGAGTTTCTGGTCCCTCTTACATAAACTGGTAGTAAAGACATGATATTGTCCGCTACTCAACTGCTTCGGGTTGCTCTGATAGCCGGATTGTTGTTGTTGTTGATTCCCTTGGCCGTGTTGCTGATTATATCCTCCCTGGTGATCAGGATAACCCTGACCGTGAAAACTTCCTCCGTTTGAACCGGCGCCCGGGCCCTGAAAGCCGCCTCCACCTGAGCCGCCACCTGGGTTGTGACCCCCATCAAATGCGTTTGAATTTTTAAATGCCTTCATGATCGTGCAATCTTTCCACAAGTGGGTGGCTGGTTTCTCCCAGGTGCTGTGTTTTGGACAAGGTTCATTCAACAACTGCTCAAGGGCGGGGCCTGACCCGCCCGATCGAGGGGGTTGCCTGCCCTTGCGCCGCTGATTAGCACCCTGCGCATTAGTATTAGCAACAAACTCATCAGCCTTACGTTTATTACCTCCCTGATTCGCCGGGTTATGCTGGTGACCCTTGCCATTGCCATTCTTCTTTCCCTTCGTTGCCTTTTCTTCATCAGACACCGGGTCCTTGGTGGTATCAGAATCGGCATACTTGACAAGAGCTGCCATCAACGTCCCCATGTCATTACAGTCACATTTAAGCCGCCCCAACTTCTGCTTCATATGTTCAAAGCGGCAATTTTTCTCCAACATCAAAACTGCTGAGCCGGCATCCATCTTATCAGATGAATGTATTATCTCCTTGACCCGGCGCACCCAATGGGTTGTAGATTCTCCATCCTCTTGCTTGCAATTGGTCAGGTCCATAATCGACATTGGCTGCTTACACATGTCCTTAAAGTTCTGGATGAACCGTGCTTTCAACTCTGCCCATGAGCCGATAGAATTGGGTGGCAATCCCTTCAACAAGGTCCGAGCCGTTCCATCCAACATCATGGTAAAATACTTGGCCATTGCAGCATCGCTGACCTCCAACAGTTCCATAGCCATCTCATAACTCTCAATCCAAGCCCCCGGCTGTAGGTCAGCCGTGTAATTAGGCACCTTACGAGGCCCCTTGAAATCCTTGGGCAACCGCTCAATGCGTATGGCTGGGACCAGGCAAGGTACGCCTCCGGTTCTTGTGGACACTCCTGCCTCAACCGAGGTTACTGGATAAGCTGGAAAGGTTTGGTGAGCCGCCTGCTCTGCTGCTATCTGAGCGGCCCATTCCGCCTCTTGATGAATCCTCTCCTGATCCGCCAAGTTAAGGGCTCCAGCCCGTACCAGCTCATGCCTATATGGCCGGTTGTGGCGTTGAGCATTACTTGACATCTCTGCAGACTCCATGTGCCTACTGTAACTCGGGCTCTGGCTTGGGCGAGGAGTTGAATGAATCATGTCTCGACTGTAGGAGTATGCATCCTACTGGGCCAAAGCTGTCTGAAGTAGTTCTCTTACCCTCCGGGTTTCAATTGCTTTTGGCGAGTCGCCTTGCATTGGGAGAGCTGCCAAACGAGCCGACGCTGCGATGAAATTTTCCATAGGGTTAGAGAAGTGACCCGGAGGTGTTGATACATAACGAGGAGGAGTTGTATTCATGCGAGGCGGCTCCATGGTGCATGGCTGAACTGGTGCATCGGGTGTCGTGACCCGGTTTGCCTCTGGCGGGTTGCTCCCCCCAGCTCCGGGTGTATGGAACAGGTTCCTCGGATCTAGCATTAGAGGCAGACGCGACTGAATTTTCTGATGCCTCCTCCTCATGACCTCATTTGATGCATTAAGATCCACCGAGAGCCGGAAAGTTTCTGCTTGAAGCTGCTGAGCACGAGCATCCAGAGCTGCTCGTTCTGCTGCCATCCGGGTTTCCTCTGTGGCTAGATTTTCTTTAGCTTGCACCATCTCCTCCCGCACGCGTGCCACTTCTGCGTCGTGCTGGGCTTTATCCGCCGGTTCTACCACAGCGGTTAACAGAGTCGTCAGCTTATCCATGAGGTCCATTAGAAACTGAGCCGGGGGCGCGCAGGGTCTCCTGACCCGGCTGCTGCCGACCCGGTAGCTGCTGCCACTGTGGTGGAGTTCTGCCCGGGCTGCGTCCCCGCCATGAAGACTCCGGCCGAATTCAGCGGCTCAAGGGGGTCCGGAATACTGCTGCCATCGGAACAGCCCCCGAGCATGTCGTCTTGCAGTTGGTACAACGAGTCCATCTCACCTGTTGATGATGCAGTATCAGAGCAGATGGTCGTCTCCCCGCCTTCCATCGATCCTTCGGAGTATTCACCCCCATGGATGCAGCCTACGAAGGCATGTTTCATGACAGATTGAACACGGGCGGTCCCGGCGCGCTGAGTCGTTTCGATGAGGTTGATGTGGACGTCCGGCTCAGGGCCTGACTCGCCGATCCGGCCGATGAATACGTGAATTCCGCCGAAGGGGACCCGGTACCCGTACTCAATCGAGCTGGCCTCGGAGCCCCAGCCTTCGTCGTCGATGTAGAGTTTGCCGCGACAACTCTTGGTCATCCGGCCCACAGCGTATCCCTTGAGCCCTTCAAAGTTGCCATTCAAGAACTCTAATCCACCGTGCGCTGGCCCCACGGTTGGCGCCAACTGTCGTGGAGTTGACACGGCAAATGTCCTAGAGCAAGGACTTAGTCGTAGGGCCATCGCACTAGGAAGCTTAAAGGGGTTGGTCGGGACAAAGGACACACGAGAGAGTTTTTATACTAGTTCGGCCCCTTACGATGAAGGTAAAAGCCTACGTCTAGTTGGGATTGGTATTGCTGAAGTTTCGATCTCCAAGAGGCTTAACTCGCCGGCTTGGTTATCAACTTGGTTGTCTCTCTCCCTAAACTGCCACCGGGTCGTCCCCTTATATACACGGGTTGACGCCTGGTGGCCTACAGAGTCCCGGCCGGCTCATAATCGTGTCCGGCTCGATGACTTCCTTTACATGCCTTTCTTTACAAGTCTTTCCTTACATACGGTGGTTTACAGTATCAGGCCTTAAGCCGGCCCCGGGCCTTTGGGCCTTCTATACATTTAGTAAACTATCATCTTGAATGTTTATCGGGCTTCTTATGTAACCCACCATTAGGGCTGACCCAGCCCCTCCTAGGCCGGTCATACTGGTAGCAATATCCCCAACAGATAGTGTGATCAAAGCATATGGTTTTATACAGACTTTTGGAGAAGCTTGTATTTACAAGAAAGTGAGTGGGAGCTCTGTAGCATTTCTAATATTATATGTGGATGACATATTATTGATTGGAAATGGTATAGAATTTCTGAATAGCATAAAAGGATACTTGAACAAGAGTTGAAAGACATCGGTGAAGTTGCTTATATATTAGGCATCAAGATCTATAGAGATAGATCAAGACGCTTAATTGGACTTTCACAAAGCACACACCTTGATAAAGTTTTGAAGAAGTTCAAAATGGATCAAGCAAAGAAAGGGTTCTTGCCTGTGTTACAAGGTGTGAAGTTGAGTCAAACTCAATGCCCGACCACTGCAAAAAAGGGTTCTTGCCTGTGTTACAAGGTGTTCCCTATGATTCAGCCATAGGCTCTATCATGTATGCAATGCTGTGTACCAGACCTGATGTGTGCCTTGCTATCAGTTTAGCAGGGAGGTACCAAAGTAATCCAGGAGTGGATCACTGGACCGCGGTCAAGAACATCCTGAAATACCTGAAAAGGACTAAGGATATGTTTCTCATATATGAGGTGACAAAGAGCTCGTCGTAAATGGTTATGTCGATGCAAGCTTTGACACTCATCCGGATGACTATAAGTCACAAACCGGATACGTGTTTTTATTAAATAGTGGAGCTATCAGTTGGTGCAGTTCCAAGCAAAGCATCGTGGCGGGATCTACGTGTGCAGCGGAATAGATAGCTGCTTCGGAAGCAGCAAATGAAGGAGTCTAGATGAAGGAGTTCATATCCGATCTAGGTGTCATACCTAGTGCATCGGGTCCAATGAAAATCTTTTGTGACAATACTGGTGCAATTGCCTTGGCAAAGGAATCCAGATTTCACAAGAGAACCAAGCACATCAAGAGACACTTCAATTCCATCCGCGATCAAGTCAAGGAGAGAGACATAGAGATTTGCAAAGATACATATGGATCTGAATGAGACACATCTCCGGTCAATAACCAATACCGGCGAAGTTTGCACCAACTCTCAATGTGAGAAAGGGCAATGCACGGTACCGAAGAGGCTAGCAATGATGGAAGGGTAAGAGTGCGTATAATCCATGGACACAACATTAGTCATAAAGAACTCACATACTTATTGCAAAAATCTACAAGTCGTCAAAAACCAAGCACCATGCGCGTGCTCCTAGGGGGATAGATTGGTAGGAAAATACCATCGCTCGTCCCCGACCGCCACTCACAAGGAAGACAATCAAATAGCACCTCATGTTTCAAATTTGTTACACAACATTTACCATACGTGCATGCTACGGGACTTGCAAACTTCAACACAAGTATTTCTCAAATTCACAACTACTCAACTAGCACAACTTTAATATCACTATCTCCATATCTCAAAACAATCATCAAGTATCAAACTTCTCATAGTATTCAATGCACTTTATATGAAAGTTTTTATTATATTGTAACGCCCCGTATGTAACTCGCCATATTTGTATTCCAACTCTTGCCATTTTCGGCACTAAGTTATGATATTTTCCTCGTGGTTGGGTTTTGTCTTCATTTTGCATTTTCTCCATGTCATGCATCTCATATCATGTCATTATGTGCATCGCATTTGCATACGTGTTCGTCTCATGCATCCGAGCATTTTCCCCGTTGTCCGTTTTGCATTCTGGCACTCCTATGTCCTCCGGCGTCCCCTTTTGCCTCTTTTCGTGTGTGGGTCTTAAACGTTCTCGGATTGGACCGAGACTTGCCAAGCGGCCTTGATATACTACCGGTAGACCGCCTGTCAAGTTTCATGCCATTTGGACTTCGTTTGATACTCCAACGGTTAACCGAGGAACCATAAAGGCCTCATGTGTGTTGCAGCCCAACACCCCTCCAAAGTGGCCCAAAACCCAGCTAAACCCCCTCCTTCCTCTTGGTCGTTCGATCACGATCGCGTGGCCGAAAACCGCACCTCATTTGGACTCTCCTTAACTCCCAGAATCTATAAATAGGTGCCCCCTCCGAAATTCCCGCAGTCCAAAACCCTAGCCTCTTCCTCCTCCCGCTGCCGGACACGTCCGGTCCGGCCGGACAAAACATGCCGCCACCCCGAGTCACTCACAGGACGACACCTTTCCGCGCCGCCTCCCACCACCGCGCGGCCCGCGCGGCCCAGATCCGGCCTGCGCGCCGCCGCCGCTCACCCGCCTTGGCCCGCAGCCTCACTGCCACCACCGCGCCTCCCGCCGGCCACCCGGACCTCGCCGGAGGCCGCGACCATGCCGCCTTGTCGCCGGAACTCGCCTGCTCCGCCAACCGCTGCCCCATGCCGCCTTCGGCTGACCCTGCGCGACCTCTCGCTGGACCGCCGTAGCAACACCCGATCTGGCCGGAGTTGTCAGATCCAGCGAGGACCTCACCTCTCCTCTCCGTCCAGTCCGGCCAGCGCCGCCGTCGTTAGCTCGTTGGAGCTCCCTCCTATGGCCGGATCCGCCCTCGGCCGTCGTTTCCTCCGCCGTCCCCGCACTTCCCCAACTCCGGCGTCGTCTCCCTCTCCTCCGGTGACCTTCCGGCAAACCTCGTACGGCGTGCCCCGAAACCCTAGATTCGTTTCGGGAGGTATATTTCCCACTAAGTCCTTTTTCTATCATGTTTTCAGGCCATGTTCATCGCATCATAAGTCCTCATCCGTTGCTCCGTTTTGCGTGCATGAGATATCTAATTGTTCTTCTGGATGTGCTCTTCATTTCATTCCATTGCACCATGTTTGTTTGAGTCCATCTTGATGCCATAAATGTTGTTGCAAGAGTGCTATAAAATGTTAGTTTCTGTTTCTTAACAGATTATGGACATTTGTCATTTTTGCCATGTTTAATGTGTGCCTCCTATGAACTTGAGCCCTACATGTGTTTTGGGCTATGCCATGCCATCTTTACAGGGGTGTATGCCATGTATTTTTGTGATCTTTGTGGTGTCTAGCACAAGCATGCAAAGTAGCTCTCGTGATGTTGCTGATTTCAGGAACTTAGAATTCTTCTAAGTCATTTCCCTGATGTTATTTTTATGTCATGTATTCATGTTGCTATAGAGTGATCCATGCCTCTTTTGAGCATGTTCAGTAAGGATGATTTTGAGATATTGTTATGTTCTATCCATCCATGTCTTTGTTTGCAATTATGGAGTACCCTAGCATGACTCTATCTTGCTCTAATTTTGCTATAAAATGTTCCTGGCAGATTGGTTACGTGTTAATCAATTTTGCCGAGGTTGTTGTAGTTGATCCGTGCATGCTATGAGATTGTTCTTGCCATGTTTAGCTTCTTGAACATGTCTTCTTGCTGGGTGTATGCTTAGTTTGTCATGCAATGCCTTGTGGTGAGTGCATCGAGCTCGCAAACATGCCTACGTTACTCTATTTTTGACATGCCCGGTTTTCTGCTAAGTCTGAATCTGTTAACGAAACTTGCTATGTTTACATGGGTGCCATCATATTTTCTGATCCCTTTTGGCTTATCGTCAGTAAGGGACTTTTATTATATGCTTTGAGTAGTTTCATGCCATGCCTTGATTTGCCATGATATGTTCCTGTAGCATGTTGTTATCTTGCTCTAAACATTGCTTCCTGATGTTAATTCATGACATGTTATTTTCACTAAGTCTATGAACCTGATATCTTTTGCACTTTTGCCATGCTTGTTTGAACCTGCTATTGTGTGTTTTAGCCGTAGCTCAGTGTTCATCTTTTGTCAATCATCTGGAGTGGATTACTTCCATGTGCTTTGTTCCTATGTTAGAGTGTAGTAGCTTAGTTTCTTGTTGCATTCTAGATGGCATTGTGCTGTTAATCGTAGATTTGTGCCATTATTGTTTTGCTTGCCATTTGCAAATCGTGCATCCGATTCCGGTGATCTTTATATCGGTTTCGACCGAAATCAACTCACCTTTCTAGCGGCACTCTTGGTTTGCCAAGTTGAGGCCTAGTTCAATCTTTCCTTTTCGAAGCACGCATATGCATTGCATATTACTTCCCGCATATCATGCCATGTTTTGCATCATGTTTCTTGCGCATTGCACCGTGGTTGATTGTGGTTCCCTTTGCTTGTGTTCTTGCTTTGGGTAGAGCCGGGAGACGAGTACATGATCGAGGAACCCGTTGAGTACGCTTACGAGGATCAAGCTTACATCAACTCGGAGAACTTTGCAGGCAAGATGACCATACCCTCGAAATCACTTCTATCTTTGCTTGCTAGTTGCTCGCTCTATTGCTATGCCTATGCCGCGATACCTACCACATGCTTTATCATGCCTCCCATATTGCCATGTCAAACCTCTAACCCACCTTGTCCTAGCAAACCGTTGTTTGGCTATGTTACCGCTTTGCTCAGCCCCTCTTATAGCGTTGCTAGTTGCAGGTGAAGATTGGAGTTTGTTCCTTGTTGGAACATGTTTATTGTTGGGATATCATTATTATAACTTGTTTACTTTAATGCATATATATACTTGGTAAAGGATGGAAGGCTCGGCCTTATGCCTGGTGTTTTGTTCCACTCTTGCCGCCCTAGTTTCCGTCATACCGGTGTTATGTTCCTTGATTTTGCGTTCCTTACGCGGTTGGGTTATAATGGGAACCCCTTGACAGTTCGCCTTGAATAAAACTCCTCCAGCAAGGCCCAACCTTGGTTTTACCATTTGCCACCTAGCCTTTTTCCCTTGGGTTCCGCGGACTCAAGGGTCATCTTTATTTTAACCCCCCCCCCCCCCCCCCGGCAAGTGCTCCTCTGAGTGTTGGTCCGAAACGGGCAGCCTGCGGGGCCACCTCAGGGCAACTCGAGGGTTGGTTTTACTCGTAGCTTTACCTATCCGGTGTGCCCTGAGAACAAGATACGTGCGACTCCTATCGGGATTTGTCGGCACATCGGGCGGCTTTGCTGGTCTTGTTTTACCATTGTCGAGATGTCTTGTAACCGGGATTCCGAGTCTGATCAGGTCATCCTGGGAGAAGGAATATTCTTTTTTGACCGTGAGAGCTTGTGATGGGCTAAGTTGGGACACCCCTGCAGGGATTTGAACTTTCGAAAGCCGTGCCCGCGGTTATGGGCAGATGGAAATTTGTTAATGTCCGGTTGTAGAGAACCTGAAACTTAACTTAATTAAAATGGCTCAACAGCGTGTGTAGCCGTGATGGTCTCTTTTTGGTGGAGTCCGGGAAGAGAACACGGTCTCGAGTTATGCTTGAACGTAAGTATTTCTAGGATCACTTCTTGATCATAGATTCTCGAACGTGCTTTGCCTTCTCTTCTCGCTCTCTTTTGCGTATGTTAGCCACCATATATGCTACTGCTTGCTGCAGCTTCACCTCATGTACCTTTTACCTACCCATAAGCTTAAATAGTCTTGATCGCGAGGGTGTGAGATTGTTGGGTCCCCGTGACTCACAGATTACTTCCAAAACCAGATGCAGGTGCCGATGATACTATTCCAGGTGATACGACTGAACTCAAGTGGGAGTTCAACGAGGACTCGGGACGTTACTACATTTCCTTTCCAGACGATCAGTAGTGGAGCCATGTTGGGGCGATCAAGGATCTTATGCATTTGGGGTTGTCTTTATTTTGGTTCCGTAGTCGGACCTTGATTGTATCCGGATGATTGTAATGCTATATTTATGTATTGTGTGAAGTGGCGATTGTAAGCCAACTATGTATCTCTTTCTTATTCAGTACATGGGATGGGTAAAGATTACCCCTCTTGCGACATGCCTACAATGCGGTTATGCCTCTAAGTCGTGCTCCGACACGTGGGAGATATAGTCGCATCGTGGGTGTTATAAGTTGGTAATCAGAGCCTTCCCCGACTTAGGAGCCCCCTGCTTGATCGAATCGTTGGCGTTGTTGAGTCTAGAAAAATGTTTTGAGTCTTATAGGATTATATATATCGGAGAGTAGGATTCTTTTTACTCCTCAGTCCCTTCGTCACTCTGGTGAGGCATCCTGACGTAGAGTTTCTGACTCTTCTCTTCTCAAATTTCACTAAAAAAATTAGGATAACGTGGGTATCTTGGAATCGTTCCTATAGTTTTGTGACGAGAACATTGTTCTTGGTGCCTCCTGACATTTAGGGGTTGTGGCAGTGTCCTGGGGAGTTGAGCTCCGAGGTGTTGTCGTCACAATTTTATCGTTGCTGTTCTGGAATACTTGAGTTTCGCCGACATCAAAAATCTCTTTTATGCAGTTGTTGGTGAGATAACCTCAACGCCACCCAGTACTGAGGCGGGAGTTCGGGAGTATTGCCATAACTCGTATAACGAATGCTTTTCGAAGATTGAGGTAAATGATTTCTGAAGGTTTCTTGGTTATGTATTGAAGGATGGATATAGCTGGATGTAGGATTTGCTAGTTTTGGGTAAGATATTATGCTTCCCCTGTATCCCCAACACCTGATTGCGTAACCGGAAAATTTCGGGAGGTGGGAATTCATGTAGCTCTAGTATTTCTTCCCGCGGATATTTGGTTTGTGATTGGGTAATCCTTACCGAGTATTTGTTCATATTCGTACCTTGTTGTTTTATTCATCTACCTCTATCTAAGTGGCTTCTCAATTTATGGAAGTGTGATCATTTAATTTGGAATTCATTCATTCTTGTTCAATGTTAAGGCTATATGTTGCAATTTCGATCCATTTGATTCAGCTTGAATATATGTCTGTCAAGATGCTAACGGATGTCACCCTCTTCAGGATGGCTCCTCCAACGCGTCAGAATCCGGAACCTCCGCCACCACCTCCACCTCCGGAGGCATGGCAAGCTGTGATGGCCGCTACCAACGCCAACACGCAGCTGATTATGCAACTCTTGCAAGAGCGCGACCAAGGAAATCAAGGCCATGGCAACAATCAACCTTAGTTTTATACCCTCAACCAGTTCCTCGCAAACCAGCCAAAGACCTTCAGTAACTGTGTTGAGGCCACAGACGCTGATGATTGGCTCGTGGATATCTGCAAACATTTTGAGTGCAGCAACGTCATGCCTGAGGACTTTGTCAAGTTTGCTTCGTTCCAACTCAAAGACCAAGCTACAGAGTGGTATCAACAATACAAAGATTCCATAGGAGGTCGTGTGATTACCAAGGATGATTTCCGCCAAGACTTCAGAGCTCACCACATTCCTCAGAGTGTTTTTGAGAGCAAGCATGAGGAGTTCCCCAATCTGAAGCAAGGCAGCTTGTCTGTTTACCAATACAACATCATGTTCCAGAAGCTCGCTCGCTTCGCCAAGCAAGACGTCCCTGGCGAGAAGAGCATGATTTATCAGTTTAGAGGTGGCCTCAGAGAAGATCTGCAGCTAGCTCTTGTGCTTTTTGAGCCGAAAAAGTATGATGAATTCTACAACATGGCATTAAAGAAAGAGGCCGCTCAGCTCAAGTGCGATGCTTCCAAGAAGAGAGTCAGGGATGCAACTCCTTCTTCAACTCAAGTGGCAGCTAAGCAGCAAAAGTACTGGTTGCCTCCTCCTCCTCCTCCGTTCCATCAGGCTTATCAGCAGAAGAGCAAAGGAGGCAATGGATCTTTCCACCCACCCAACCCAGGCTTTCAGAACAAGGCTTCGTCTCATGCTCCAAGGTCAAGTGCTCCGTATCACCGTCCGCTCTCAGAGGTCATGTGCAACAAGTGTCAGCAGAAGGGTCACTATGCAAACAAATGCTTCAACCAAAGGTGTCTTCCTCCTCCTCCTCCTGTGAGATCTGCCAGCAATGCAGTGGTCAAGCATAATCCCAAGCATGCCAAGGTCAACATGATGAATGCAGCTCAGGCAGAGGACTCGTCAGAAGTGATCATGGGTAACCTTCCTGTTAATGATATTCCTGCAGAAGTTCTTTTTGATACTGGTGCATCGCATTGTTTCATGTCAAGACCATTTTTTGCCAAGAACTAATTCACTTCTTCTCATTTGGGCAAATCCATGGATATCGTTTCTCCGGGTAAACGGTTGAGTGCCAGTTTGGTGGTTCAAGATGTTTCTATTAAGATGGGCGACTATAAGTTTCTGTCTTCTCCAATGGTCCTTGGTAACTCAGATATTGATCTAATTCTCGGCATGGACTGGCTTTCTAAGCACAAGGCTCAACTTGATTATGCTACCAGGCAAATTCAATTGACACACTCGTCTGAGGATGTGATAGTCTTTACCGCTCGTGATGATACCATTCGACTGTTTTCTCTCAACGAGAAGGGCGAGTTGGATGCCATCTCTTAGATCCCAGTCGTTTGTGAATATCAAGACGTCTTTCCAAAAGAGCTTCCAGGAATGCCTCCTCACCAGCCAGTTGAATTCGTCATTGATCTCGAGCCTGGCACGGAACCTGTTTGCAAACGTCCTTACAAGCTTGGACCAGAAGAGTTGAAGGAGATGAAGAAACAACTCGATATACAAGAGCGTATGGGTCTCATCTGACCAAGTTCTTCTCCATGGGGTTGTGGTGTTCTTTTTGTCAAGAAGAAGGATGGAATAGACCGACTTTGTGTCGACTACCGTCCATTGAACAAAAAGACCATAAAGAACAAGTACCCACTTCCCAACATCAATGAGCTTCTCAAACAACTCAAGGGTGCTCAAGTATTCTCCAAGATTGACCTTCGTATGGGCTATCATCAGATTCGCATTCGTGAACAAGATATCCCCAAGACAGCATTCAGAACAAGCTATGGTTCATATGAATACACTGTCATGTCTTTCGGCCTTGTCAACGCTCCTCCAACATTCTCTCGCATGATGAACTTCATCTTCAACCCCTACACAAATGACTTTGTCTTGGTCTATCTCGATGACATTTTGGTCTTTTCCAAGAACAAAGAGGATCATGCCAAGCACTTGAGATTGGTGCTGGACAAACTCAGAGAACATTAGTTCTATGCTAAGTTTTCAAAGTGCGAGTTTTGGCTCGATGAGGTTCTCTACCTTGGGCATATCATCTCCGCCAAGGGCATAGCTGTTAATCCTGAGAAGGTGTCTGCAATTGTGAATTGGGAACCACCTCAGAATGTGAAGCAACTCCATAGCTTCCTTGGGCTCGCAAGCTATTGTCGAAGGTTCGTTGAGAATTTCTCTAAGATCGTGAAGCCTCTTTACAACCTCCTCCAGAAGCATGTGAAGTATGTCTGGACGCCTGAATGTGACATTGCCTTTAACACCCTCAAAGAGAAGTTAGTCACAGCTCCAGTTCTGACTCCTCCTGATGAATCCAAACCATTTGAGGTTTTCTGTGATGCTTCCCTGCAAGGTCTCGGTGCTGTGTTAATGCAAGAGAAGAAAGTTGTGGCCTATACCTCTCGCCGGTTGAAGCCCAACGAAAAGAACTACCCCACTCATGACCTCGAGTTGGCGGCAGTTGTTCATGCTCTTTTAACATGGAGACATCTCTTGTTGGGAAGAAAAGTGGACATCTTCACTGACCATAAGAGTCTCAAGTACATCTTCACTCAGCCCAACCTCAACCTCAGGCAGACTCGTTGGGTCGAAATGATTCAAGAGTATAATCCAAGTATTGAATATACTCCAGGCAAGGCCAATGTCATTGCTGACGCTTTGAGCAGGAAGGCTTACTGCAACAGTTTGATTCTCAAGCCCTATCAACCGGATCTTTGTGAAGCTTTCTGCAAACTTAATCTCCAAGTTGTTCCTCAAGGATTCCTTGCCAACCTCCAAGTCTCTCCTACTTTGGAAGATCAGATTCGTGAGGCTCAACTTCTTGATGCTATGGTGAAGAAGGTGAAGATTGGGATTGCCAAGAGCCAACCCAAGTACAAGTGCTATCGCCTTGATGACAAGGATACTCTATTCTTCGAGGATCGCATTGTTGTTCCTAAGGGTGACCTTCGTAAAGTCATTATGAACGAGGCTCACAATTCACTCATGTCTATTCATCCTGGAAGTACAAAGATGTACCATGACCTCAACTAGTCGTATTGGTGGACTCGAATGAAGCGCGAGATTGCTCAGTTCGTGAATGAATGTGATGTCTGCAGAAGAGTGAAAGCAGAACACCAACGGCCAGCTGGTCTCCTCCAACCTCTTGCCATTCCAGAATGGAAGTTTGACCATATTGAGATGGACTTCGTGACTGGATTTCCCAAGTCCAAGCATGGCAATGATGCTATCTTCGTTGTCATCGACAAGCTTGCTAAAGTGGCTCATTTTCTTCCTATCAAATAATCTATCGCAGCAGCTCAGTTGGCAGAGCTATATACCTCCAGGATTGTCTCCCTGCATGGCATTCCACGGTTGATATCTTCAGATCATGGAAGCATCTTTACCTCTAAGTTTTGGGATTCCTTTCAGAAGGCCATGGGCACCAACATTCGCTTCAGCACAGCCTTTCATCCTCAAACTAGTGGCCAAGTCGAGCGAGTCAATCAAATTCTTGAAGATATGCTCAGGGCTTGTGTCATTTCTTTCGGTATGAAGTGGGAAGATTGTCTTCCATATGATGAGTTCTCCTACAGCAACAGCTTCCAAGCGAGTTCGGGCAAGGCCCCATTCGAGATTCACTATGGCGGAAAGTGTCGTACTCCTCTTAACTGGTCAGAGACTGGTGAATGCCAACTTCTTGGCAATGACTTGATCACAGAGGCTGAAGAAATGTGCAAAGTCATTCGTGAAAATATCAAAGCCGCGCAATCACACCAGAAGAGTTACTATGATAGCAAGCATCGTGACTTGGCTTTCAAGATCGGAGACCATGTCTACCTTCGCGTCTCTCTAATCAAAGGTACTCGTCACTTCGGTATCAAAGGGGAGCTTGCCCCTAGATGCGTGGGTCCTTTCAAGATCATTGGCAAAAGAGGCGATCTCGCCTATCAACTTGAGCTTCCATCCAACTTTGCAAATGTGCACCACGTGTTTCATCTCTCTCAGCTTCGCAAGTGTTTCAAGACTCCTGACCGCACCATCAACTTTGAAGAGATTGATCTCCAAGAAGACCTGTCTTATCATGAGCATCCCGTTGCTATTCTGGAAGAAACTGAGCGCAAGACTCGCAACAAGTCTATCAAATTCCTGAAAGTGAAGTGGTCACATCATTCGACCATGAAGCCACCTGGGAACGCGAGGACCACCTCCGTTCTGAATATCCGAAGTTTTTCCAGTCCTAGATCTCAGGACGAGATCCTTTCGTAGAGGTGGAGTGTTGTAACGCCCCGTATGTAACTCGCCATATTTGTATTCCAACTCTTGCCATTTTCGGCACTAAGTTATGATATTTTCCTCGTGGTTGGGTTTTGTCTTCGTTTTGCATTTTGTCCATGTCATGCATCTCATATCATGTCATCATGTGCATCGCATTTGCATACGTGTTCTCACATGCATCCGAGCATTTTCCCCATTGTCCGTTTTGCATTCCGGCACTCCTATGTCCTCCGGCGTCCCCTTTTGCCTCTTTTCGTGTGTGGGTGTTAAACGTTCTCGGATTGGACCGAGACTTGCCAAGCGGCCTTGGTATACTACCGGTAGACCACATGTCAAGTTTCGTGTCATTTGGACTTCGTTTGATACTCCAACGGCTAACCGAGGAACCGTAAAGGCCTCGTGTGTGTTGCAGCCCAACACCCCTCCAAAGTGGCCCAAAACCCAGCTAAAACCCCTCCTTCCTCTCGGTCGTTCGATCATGATCGCGTGGCCGAAAACCGCACCTCATTTGGACTCTCCTAACTCCCAGAATCTATAAATAGGTGCCCCCTCCAAAATTCCCGCAGTCCAAAACCCTAGCCTCTTCCTCCTCCCGCCGCCGGACACGTCCGGTCCGGCCGGACAAAATGCGCCGCCACCCCGAGCCACTCACAGACCGACACCTGTCCGCGCCGCCTCCCACCACCGCGCGGCCCGCGGGGCCCAGATCCGGCCCGCGTGAGCCCGGCGCCGCAGCCGCTCACCCACCGCGGCCCGCCGCCGTGCCTCCCGTCGGCCACCCGGACCTCGCCGGAGGCCGCGACCCCGCCGCCTCGTCGCCGGAACTCGCCTGCTCTGCCAACCGCTGCCCCGTGCCGCCTTCGGCTGACCCTGCGCACCCTCTCGCCGGACCACCGCAACAGCACACGATCTGGCCAGAGTTGTCTCACCTCTCTTCTCCGTCCAGTCCGGCCAGTGCCGTCATCGTCAGCTTATTGGAGCTCCCTCCTGTGGCCGGATCCGCCCTCTACCGTCATTTCCTCCGCCGTCCCCGCATTTCCCCAACTCCGGCGTCGTCTCCCTCTCCTCCGGTGACCTTCCAGCGAACCTCGTATGGCGTTCCCCGAAACCCTAGATTCGTTTCAGGAGGTATATTTCCCACTAAGTCCTTTATCTGTCATGTTTTCATGCCATATTCATCGCATCATAACTCCTCATCCGTTGCTCCGTTGCGTGCATGAGATATCAAAATGTTTGTCTGGATGTGCTCTTCATTTGATTCCATTACACCATGTTTGTTTGGGTCCATCTTGATGCCCTAAATGCTGTTGCAAGAGTGCTATAAAATGTTAGTTTCTGTTTCTTAACAGATTATGGACATTTGTCATTTTTGCCATATTTAATGTGTGCCTCCTATGAACTTGAGCCCTACATGTGTTTTGGGCTATGCCATGCCATCTTTACAGGGGTGTATGCCATGTATTTTTGTGATCTTTGTGGTGTCTAGCACAAGCATGCAAAGTAGCTCTCGTGATGTTGCTGATTTCAGGGACTTAGAATTCTTCTAAGTCATTTCCCTGATGTTATTTTTATGCCATGTATTCATGTTGCTACAGAGTGATCCATGCCTCTTTTGAGCATATTCAGTAAGGATGATTTTGAGATATTGTTATGTTATATCCATCCATGTCTTTGTTTGCAATTATGGAGTACCCTATCATGACTCTATCTTGCTCTACTTTTGCTATAAAATGTTCCTGGCAGATTCGTTATGTGTTAATCAATTTTGCCGAGGTTGTTGTAGTTGATCCGTGCATGCTATGAGATTGTTCTTGCCATGTTTAGCTTCTTGAACATGTCTTCTTGCTGGGTGTATGCTTAGTTTGTCATGCAATGCCTTGTGGTGAGTGCATCGAGCTCGCAAACATGCCAAGTAACTCTGTTTTTGACATGCCCAGTTTTCTGCCAAGTCTGAATCTGTTAACGAAACTTGCTATGTTTACATGGGTGCCATCATATTTTTTGATCCCTTTTGGCTTATGGTCAGTAAGGGACTTTTGTTATATGCTTTGAATAGTTTCATGTCATGCCTTGCTTTGCCATGATATGTTCCTATAGCATGTTGTTATCTTGGTCTAAACATTGCTTCCTGATGTTAATTCCGGACATGTTATTTTCACTAAGTCTGTGAACCTGATATCTTTTGCACTTTTGTCATGCTTGGTTGAACCTGCTATTGTGTGTTTTAGCCGTAGCTCAGTGTTCATCTTTTGTCAAGCATCTGGAGTGGATTACTGCCATGTGCTTTGTTGCTATGTTAGAGTGCAGTAGCTTAGTTTCTTGTTGCATTCTAGATGGCATCGTGCTGTTAATCGCAGATTTGTGCCATTATTGTTTTGCTTGCCATTTGCAAACCGTGCATCCGACTCCGGTGATCTTTATATCGATTTCGACCGAAATCAACTCACCTTTCCAGTAGCACTCTTGTTTTGCCAAGTTGAGGCCTAGTTCAATCTTTCCTTTCCGAAGCACGCATATGCATTGCATATTACTTCCCGCATATCATGCCATGTTTTGCATCATGTTTCTTGCGCATTGCACCGTGGTTGATTGTGGTTCCCTTTGCTTGTGTTCTTGCTTTGGGTAGAGCCGGGAGACGAGTACGTGATCGAGGAACCCATTGAGTACGCTTACGAGGATCAAGCTTACGTCAACTCGGAGAACTTTGCAGGCAAGATGACCATACCCTCGAAATCACTTCTATCTTTGCTTGATAGTTGCTCGCTCAATTGCTATGCCTATGCCACGATACCTACCACATGCTTTATCATGTCTCCCATATTGCCATGTCAAACCTCTAACCCACCTTGTCCTAGCAAACCGTTGTTTGGCTATGTTACCGCTTTGCTCGGCCCCTCTTATAGCGTTGCTAGTTGCAGGTGAAGATTGGAGTTTGTTCCTTGTTGGAACATGTTTATTGTTGGGATATCATTATTATAACTTGTTTACTTTAATGCATATATATACTTGGTAAAGGGTGGAAGGCTCGGCCTTATGCATGGTGTTTTGTTCCACTCTTGCCGCCCTAGTTTCCGTCATACCGGTGTTATGTTCCTTGATTTTGTGTTCCTTATGCGGTTGGGTTATAATCGGAACTCCTTGACAGTTCGCCTTGAATAAAACTCCTCTAGCAAGGCCCAACCTTGGTTTTACCATTTGCCACCTAGCCTTTTTCCCTTGGGTTCCGCGGACTGAAGGGTCATCTTTATTTTAACCCCCCCCCCCCCCGGGGGGGGCCAGTGCTCCTCTGAGTGTTGGTCCGAAATGGGCAGCCTGCAGGGCCACCTCGGGGCAACTCGAGGGTTGGTTTTACTCGTAGCTTGACCTATCCGGTGTGCCCTGAGAACGAGATACGTGCGACTCCTATCGGGATTTGTCGGCACATCGGGCGGCTTTGCTGGTCTTGTTTTACCATTGTCGAGATGTCTTATAACCGGGATTCTGAGTCTGATCGGGTCATCCTGGGAGAAGGAATATCCTTCGTTGACCGTGAGAGATTATGATGGCTAAGTTGGGACACCCCTGCAGGGATTTGAACTTTCGAAAGCCATGCCCACGGTTATGGGTAGATGGAAATTTGTTGATGTCCGGTTGTAGAGAACCTGAAACTTAACTTAATTAAAATGGAGCAACAGCGTGTGTAGCCATGATGGTATCTTTTCGGCGGAGTCCGGGAAGAGAACACGGTCTCGAGTTATGCTTGAATGTAAGTATTTCTAGGATCACTTCTTGATCATAGATTCTCGAACGTGCGTTGCCTTCTCTTCTCGCTCTCGTTTGCGTATGTTAGCCACCATATATGCAAGTGCTTGCTGCAGCTTCACCTCACATACCTTTTACCTACCCATAAGCTTAAATAGTCTTGATCGCGGTGTGAGATTGCTAAGTCCCCGTGACTCACAGATTACTTCAAAAACCAGATGCAGGTGCCGATGATACTATTCCAGGCGATGCGACTGAACTCAAGTGGGAGTTCAACAAGGAATCGGGACGTTACTATGTTTCCTTTCCAGACGATCAGTAGTGGAGCCCAGTTGGGGCGATCGGGGATCTTATGCATTTGGGGTTGTCTTTATTTTGGTTCCGTAGTCGAACCTTGATTGTATCCGGATGACTGTAATGCTATATTTATGTATTGTGTGAAGTGGCGATTGTAAGCCAACTATGTATCTCTTTCTTATTCAGTACATGGGATGTGTAAAGATTACCCCTCTTGCAACAATGCCTACAATGCGGTTATGCCTCTAAGTCGTGCTCTGACACGTGGGAGATATAGTCGCATCGTGGGTGTTATATATATCCCTGTTGGATGCCCATCATATTAGGACTAAATTCATAACCAAAGCAAATTACCATGTTGTTTAGGACTCTCAAAATAATATAAGTGAAGCATGAGAGTTCATCCATTTCTATAAAATAAAACCACCACCGTGCTCTAAAAGGATATAAGTGAAGCACTAGAGCAAATGACAAACTACTCCGAAAGATATAAGTGAAGATCAATGAGTAGTCAAATAATTATGTAACTATGTGAAGACTCTCTAACATTTAATAATTTCAGATCTTGGTATTTTATTCAAACAGCAAGCAAAACAAATGAAAATAAAATGATGCTCCAAGCAAAACACATATCATGTGGCGAATAAAAATATAGCTCCAAGTAAAGTTACCGATGAACAAAGACGAAAGAGGGGACGCCTTCCGGGGCATTCCCAAGCTTAGGCTCTTGGTTGTCCTTGAATATTGCCTTGGGGTGCCTTGGGCATCCCCAAGCTTAGGCTCTTGCCACTGCTTATTCCATAGTCCATTGAATCTTTACCCAAAACTTGAAAACTTCACAACACAAAACTTAACAGAAAACTCATAAGCTCCGTTAGCGAAAGAAAACAAAACACCACTTCAAGGTACTGTAATGAACTCATTATTTATTTATATTGGTGTTAAAACTACTGTATTCCAACTTCTCTATGGTTTATAAACTATTTTACTAGCCATAGATTCATCGAAATAAGCAAACAACACACGAAAAACAGAATCTGTCAAAAACAGAACGGTCTGTAGTAATCTGTAACTAACGTAAACTTCTGGAACCCCAAAAATTCTAAATAGATTTCTGGACGTGAGGAATTTATCTATTAATCATCTTCAAAAAGAATTAACTAAATATCACTCTCCAATAAAAAATGGCAGCAATTCTCGTGAGCGCTAAAGTTTCTGTTTTTTACAGCAAGATCAAAAAGACTTTCCCCAAGTCTTCCCAACGGTTCTACTTGGCACAAAAACTTATTAAAACATAAAAACTCAATAATAACAGAGGCTATATAAATTATTTATTACTAAACAGGATCAAAAAGCAAGGAACAAAAATAAAATTGGGTTGCCTCCCAACAAGCGCTATCGTTTAACGCCCCTAGCTAGGCATGATGATTTCAATGATGCTCACATAAAGGATAAGAATTGAAACATAAAGAGAGCATCATGAAGAATATTACTAGAACATTTAAGCCTAACCCACTTCCTATGCATAGGGATTTTGTGAGCAAACAATTTATGGGAACAATAATCAACTAGCATAGGAAGGCAAAACAAGCATAACTTCAAGATTTTCAACACATAGAGAGGAAACTTGATATTATTGCAATTCCTAAAAGCATATATTCCTCCCTCATAATAAATTTCAGTAGCATCATGAATGAATTCAACAATATAGATATCACATAAAGCATTATTTTCATGATGCATAAGCATAGAATTTTTATTACTCTCCACATAAGCAAATTTCTTCTCATGAATAGTAGTGAGAGCAAACTCAACAAAATAACTATCATGTGAAGCATAATCCAATTGTAAACTAAAATCATGATGACAATTTTCATGGATATCATTATTCTTTATAGCATAAAAGTCATCACAATGATCATCATAGATAGCAACTTTGTTTTCATAATCAATTGGAACCTCTTCCGAAATAGTGGATTCATCACAAAATAAAGTCATGAACTCTCCAAATCCACTTTCATCAATATAATCATAATAAATAGGAGGCATGCTTTCATCATAATAAATTTGCTCATCAAAACTTGGGGGACAAAAAATATCATCTTCATCAAACATAGCTTCCCCAAGCTTGTTTTGCATATCATTCGCATCATGGATATTCAAGGAATTCATACTAACAATATTGCAATCATGCTCATCATTTAAATATTTAGTGCCAAACATTCTAATGCATTCTTCTTCTAGCACTTCAGCACAATTATCGGAATCCTTATTCTCATGAAAGACATTAAAAAGATGAAGCATATGAGGTACCCTTAATTCCATTTTTTCGTAGTTTTCTTTTATAAACTAAACTAGTGATAAAACAAGAAACAAAAAGATTCGATTGCAAGATCTAAAGATATACCTTCAAGCACTAACCTCCTCGGCAACGGCGCCAGAAAAGAGATTGATGTCTACTACACAACCTTCTTCTTGTAGACGTTGCTGGGCCTCCAAGTGCAGAGGTTTGTAGGACAGTAGCAAATTTCCCTCAAGTGGATGACCTAAGGTTTATCAATCCGTAGGAGGCGTAGGATGAAGATGGTCTCTCTCAAGCAACCCTGCAACCAAATAACAAAGAGTCTCTTGTGTCCCCAACACACCCAATACAATGGTAAATTGTATAGGTGCACTAGTTCGGCGAAGAGATGGTGATACAAGTGGTATATGGATGGTAGATAAAGGTTTTTGTAATCCGAAAATATAAAAACAGCAAGTTAACTAATGATAAAAATGAGCACAAACGGTATTGCAATGCTAGGAAATAAGGCCTAGGGTTCATACTTTCACTAGTGCAAGTTCTCTCAACAATAATAACATAATTGGATCACATAACTATCCCTCAACATGCAACAAAGAGTCACTCCAAAGTCACTAATAGCGGAGAACAAACGAAGAGATTATGGTAGGGTACGAAACCACCTTAAAGTTATTCTTTCCAATCAATCCGTTGGGCTATTCCTATAAGTGTCACAAACAGCCTTAGAGTTTGTACTAGAATAAGACCTTAGATCATCTCCAACAGGCGCGCCAAACTAGCGCCGCGCCGCAAAATCCCCCCTTTTAGCGCGCGCAACCGGAATAGCTGCTCCAGTAGGCGCGCGAAAATCGCGCGCGCGGCATACGTAGTCCAGCGCGCGGGCCGAAACGCAATCATGCGCCGCTTATTTGCTGCGCCCGCTCCCGCGCGCTGGACTCTCGCGCGCTCGCTCGCACCTCCCACACCCCCCCTCCAGCCGCGCCGCCACCGCCGACCGCGCCACCCAGCGACCGTTCCGGCGCTTCCCCGGCCTATCCCTGCCCCGCGCGTGCTTTCTCCGCCCCCCCTCTGGCCCTCCGCCCCACACACGTGCTGGTCCGCCGACGAACAGCGCCCGCGCGCTCGCTGCCGCTCGGCGCCCGCTAGGTGTTCGACAAAACACCTAGAAGGTATGTATTGCTCAAAAGCCATGAATTTCGTGCATGTTGATTGTAGTTTTTTATTTATAGCATAGTATTCAACATTGTAGATGAGTTCTTCGTATGATTCTTCCGAAGAAGAATTTGATATGGAAGAGGAGGAGGATCTTGCAATGATCCTAGCTATGCATATTATTAAAAAACCGAAACACGGTGGTTCGGTTATGGGTTGGCAAAAAATTTGGAGGGATAGGATCGATGCCCACAACAGATTGATCAGGCATTATTTTGCGGAGAATCCCACATACCCCGAGTCGTATTTTCGTCGCCGGTTTAGGATGAGCACCGAGTTGTTCAAGCGCATTGCAGAGAAACTAGCGAGCCATGACCGCTTTTTTCAGCAAAGGAGGAATGCCGCCGGAGAGCTCGGGCATAGCACCTTTCAGAAGGTGACAGCCGCTTTGCGTATGTTGGCATACGGTATACCGGCTGATCTAGTTGATGATCACTTGGCTATGGGTGAGAGCCAAGCCATCATGTGTGTCAAGCGCTTCGCTGTCGGAATTGTGCAAGTGTTTGGCGAGGAGTATTTGAGATCTCCCAACGCTGAAGACGTCGCAAGGCTTTTAGCAATGAACAAAGCTCGTGGCTTTCCTGGCATGCTTGGCTCAATAGATTGCATGCATTGGACTTGGAAGAATTGTCCAAAGGCATGGCATGGGCAATTCCACGGCCAAAAAAAGGGTTCCACTATAATCCTTGAAGCGGTGGCCGATCAAGAGACTTGGATTTGGCATGCATTCTTTGGAATGCCTGGATCTTTGAATGACATCAATGTTGTCAACCGGTCACCACTGATGAGTAAGATTGCAAATGGGGAGTTGCCACCGGTGCAGTTTGTAGCAAATGGCCGTACATACAACTATGGCTATTATCTAGCGGATGGCATCTATCCAAAGTGGCAAACCTTTGTCAAGCCGTTGAAAAAGCCAGAAGGTAAGAAAAATCTTGATTTCCACAATGCTCAGGCGGCGGCTAGAAAAGATGTGGAGAGAGCTTTTGGGATTTTGCAAGCCCAATTTGCTATTGTGAGAGGACCGGCTAGATTTTGGGATCAAAAGATGCTTTGGCACATAATGCACGCTTGTGTGATCATGCACAACATGATCATCGAGAATGAGCGTGGCCAAGATGTAGACTACTCTCAATATGAGCTCTTGGGATATCCCGTGCGAGTGCGACGGAGGGCTGAAAGGGTGGCCCGTTTTGTTGCCTCATATCATGCCATTCGACGTCCTGCAGCGCATAATGATCTTCAGAAGGATCTCATTGAGGAGTGGTGGGCATGGAATGGACGACAAAGAGCATCATGATTTGTGCGTTCGTTATTGTATTGTTGAACTATTTGTTGTGTTTAATTGCACTATTTGTTGTATTGAACGATAAATTGTTTGTTTGAGTTGTAATAAACGAAATTGAACTATTTATTTTTGTTTGTTTTTGATTTTTTTGCTTTTGTTTTGAATGCATATGTTATTTGTGCGAGTCGCGCACGCTGCATTTTAGCGCGGCTGCTGGAGCCAGCGCTGCGTGCCGCACCAAACCAGGCGATGCGCGCGCGGTGTACGTGTTTTTTGCGCGCGGCGCGACCGACGCCTGTTGGAGATGCTCTTAAGACACAAATCAACCAAACGAAGAGATTATGGTAGGGTACGAAACCACATCAAAGTTATTCTTTCCAATCAATCCGTTGGGCTATTCCTATAGGTGTCACAAACAGCCCTAGAGTTCGTACTAGAATAACACCTTAAGACACAAATCAACCAAAACCCTAATGTCACCTAGATACTCCAATGTCACCTCAAGTATCTGTGGGTATGATTATACGATATGCATCACACAATCTCAGATTCATCTATTCAACCAACACATAGAACCTCAAAGAGTGCCCTAAAGTTTCTACCGTAGAATCACGACGAAAATGTGTGCCAACCCCTATGCATAGGTTCATGGGCGGAACCCGCAAGTTGATCACCAAAACATACATCAAGTGGATCAATAGAATACCCCATTGTCACCACGGTTATCCCACGCAAGACATACATCAAGTGTTCTCAAATCCTTAAAGACTCAATCCGATAAGATAACTTCAAAGGGAAAACTCAATCCATTGCAAGAGAGTAGAGGGGGAGAAATATCATAAGATCCAACTATAATAGCAAAGCTCGCGATACATCAAGATCGTACCACCTCAAGAACACGAGGGAGAGAGAGAGAGATCAAACACATAGCTACTGGTACATACCCTCATCCCTGAGGGAGAACTACTCCCTCCTCGTCATGGAGAGCACCGGGATGATGAAGATGGCCACCGGAGAAGGATTCCCCCTCCGGTAGGGTGCCAGAACGGGTCTAGATTGGTTTTCGGTGGCTACGGAGGCTTCTGGCAGCAGAACTCCCGATCTATTGTGCTCCCCGATAGTTTTAGGGTATATGGATATATATAGGCGGAAGAAATACATTAGGGGGGCCATGGGGGCCCACAAGGGTGGAGGGCGCGCCCAGGGGGGTGGGCGCGCCCCCCTGCCTCGTGCTCTCCTCGTTGATCCCCTGACATGCACTCCAAGTCTCCTGTATTGCTTTCTTTCCAAAAATAACTTTTCCGAAGGTTTCATTCCGTTTGGACTCCGTTTGATATTCCTTTTCTGAAAAATACTGAAACAAGGGAAAAACAGAAACTGGCACTGTGCTTTGGGTCAATAGGTTAGTCCCAAAAATCATATAAAATAGCATATAAATGCATATAAAACATCCAAGGTTGATAATATAATAGCATGGAACGATCAAAAATTATAGATACGTTGGAGACGTATCATGCGCCCCCCCCCCTCCACCATAATCCACCTCGGTCATATCATAGCGGTGCTTAGGCGAAGCCCTGTTTCGGTAGCATCATCATCACCGTCATCACACCGTCGTGCTGACGAAGCTCTCCCTCGACACTCTGCTGAATCGTGAGTTCATGGGACGTCACCGAGCCGAACGTGTGCAGATCACGGAGGTGCTGTACTTTCGGTACTAGGATCGGTCGATCGTGAAGACGTACGACTACATCAACCGTGTTGTCATAACGCTTTCACTTACGGCCTACGAGGGTACGTGGACAACACTCTCACCTCTCGTTGCTATGCATCACCATGATCTTGCGTGTGCGTAGGAATTTTTTTGAAATTACTGCGTTCCCCAACAAATAGATCTGAACATATGATCTTCCACCAAATAAACCAACTAGCATCAACTACAAGATCTAATCAACACTACTAGTCACCCACAGGTACCAATCTGAGGATTTGATAGAAAGATTGAACACAAGAGATGAACTAGGGTTTTGAGATGAGATGGTGCCGGTGAAGATGTTGATGAAGATTGATCCTCCCATGATGAGAGGATTGTTGGTGATGACGATGGCTCCAATTTCCACCTCCCGGAGGGAAGTGTCCCCGGCGGATACTCTTTGTCGGAGAGCAAAAGTGCTCCTGCCCAAGTTCCGCCTCGAGATGCCGGCACTCCATCCCGAAAGTCCTCTCCTTATTTTTTTTTTCTTGGGAAAATGGCCTTATATACTAGAAGATGGGCACCGGAGGCTGGCCAGGGGGGGCACTACACCCAGGGCACGCCAGGGAGGAGAGGTAGGCGCACACTGGTGCCTAGTGGGCACCTAGGTGGGCCCCTCTGGTATTTCTTTTCTCCAATATTTTTTTATATTCCAAAATAGATCTCCGTAAAATTTCAGCTCATTTGGAGATGTGCAGAGTAGGTATCTCTGACATAGCTTTTTCACGTCCAGAATTCCGGTTGTCAGCAATCTCCCTCTTTGTGTAAACCTTGCATATTATGAGATAAAAGGCATTATAATTACTCCACAAAGTGTTATATTGGTTAAAAACACTATAAATAATAGTAGGAAAACATGATGCAAAATAGACATATCAAGGCACCACTTGATAGAGGCAAAGGTGTCCCTTCTTTCGATGATATGGTGGCTATCGTTTTCAGTGGAGTAGACTTTAGCGATCCAACTACAAACGTGCGAGGACATCGTGCCTTAGCAATTCGCTAAACCAACTCCTAGAGGTTATTGTCCATGTCGAAGCATGATCAACCTGACCACGAAGGTCTACTTCCTGCACGCAAACAAAGAACAAGCAAGAAATTGCAATTGCAATCTGAATATTACAAATATAAGAGGAAAGCTTTATTAATGAATGTGGGGTTCTGTGACATCTTTTCCTGGTCTTAGAACACAAACGAAGTACACGAAGTTGCAGCTGTGGCAAAATTTTAATCTAAACAAAGCCCCAAAGTCTAAACAATGCCCTAGGGGCTGTATATATGTCGGAGTAGGGGGAATTTCATGACCCCTTGGAGGAGGGGTCTGAAACCCACCCTAACTTTAATTCCCCACACATACGGACTCTAAAAACAGCCTATACGGAAGTATTTTGAAATTACATTGGCTTGGGCCAAGAATAAGGTGATGCAACACATATAATAGTCTTTGGACGAAAATTATGAAGTAGCATTTTGTATATTTTATTCAAGCCTTCATGCACTCATTATGGTGGCTTCAAAGTTCTGAAATCATCACTTGAAACTCTGTTCTTGTTCCCCTTGTGCATGCCATCATCTCCATGCTTGATCTTGCTTCAATGTTCACCTTCTTGTCCAAGTTAAGCCTCTTAATTTGTAAGCAAAACAAATGTATCCAATTTAGGCAGCATCATATTCTCATGAACATTAGAATCGCTACCAAGAAACGAAAGTACCTGGTAATTTAATTGGCGTGTGCGAGCTCTAGTAATTGGTCCCATGTATATAATAGCAGGGGTTGTGTGTATAACTGTGGTAGAGATGTCCTCACCAGTGTTCAAAAGGCCCAGTCTCCTTGACCGTAGTGAGACATAGGATAAGGTTATGTAAGTGCCAAAAATGTTCAGTCGCTGATACATGTCAAGTGTATATTTAATTTTTTTTATGGTTCATACTCCTTCCATTTCAAAATGCAGTGCACATAGATTTTTTGAAAAGTCAAATCTTAACCAAATTTATAGAGAAAAAACTATTTGTATCTAGAATACCTAATATATAAAATATGAAACTACATCTTATGATGAGTATAATGATATAGTATATGTTCAGCATTCTAGATGTAAATTTTTTTCTTCGAAGACTTGGTCAAAGTTGGTGAGGTTCAACTTCTTAAAAAATGTATATGTGCTACATTATGAAACGGAGGGAGTACTATATTGCTATCAATTACATAACTTTGGGCATAATCTTTATGGATTTTTATAGAACCAGCATATTAATCTAGTGTCAGGTGGTAGTTCTTGTTTTTGGCATTTTTAGCATTTCAGGAAAACACACAGAAAAAGTCCAACAAAAAATCAAACAAAAAAGGTTTTCTTAATCAGAATCTAGTGTTATCTTTGGTACATTGGTTGATTAGCTAGATTTAATTGAAGGATAATCCAATTCCAATTTGTGGGCTTTTGTTAATCAGTAGTTAGTGTTATCTTAGTTGGTTTTGTTGATGTTACTTGTTGCTTAAAGGTTTGGTCGTATACTTGCTGGTTTGAAGAGATTTCTTGAACCAAGATCCACTTTAGATTAATTTGCATTGGGTTTTATCTTGCCCAAATTTGATCCAATTGATACCATACCTACTGTTCTATTGGTTATACATTGTTGCTTCAAAGATTTATTGCTATTGTTCATGACATAGACCTTTGGAACATGGGGATCAATGCACCTGAAATGGAAAAACAATTTGAAAAAACAAACAAAAAGAGTCCAAAAATTCCAAAACTTTTTGTAACAAACATGGTCTAGCGTAATACTCGTGTGAGGAATGACTTTCATGGTATTTTAGGCGAAAATAAAATAAAATCGACACTATATAAAAGTCACTATTCACACTTTTTGTAATCTCAACTTCGTTTTCTTGGCCATGGAGTTGGTCGAAGCTATTCCTTCTTGGAACTTTTCACACGAGTGTAATACCTATTAATGTTTTATTCTGAAGAGTTTCATGCTTTTCACTCCTTTTGAGTTTTCTAAATTATTTTTCTAATTCGGGTGCAATGGAACTCGTGATGCATTGGCTATTTTCGTTGTTGTTCATATGATCAACATAATTCTATGCGAAATCTAGATTAGTTCCTTTTATAAAGTGCTAGCTCCCAAATAAATGCATTCCCTTAGGGAACTGCAACATTTTAACATAGTCAACCCTTAGCCTTGCTGGTTTTCAAAGAAAGAAAATGATGAAGATGAACATAAGAATATCTAACATGGGTTCAGCTTAGGGTTTTTATTTTTGTTCTTTCTTTCTCCTCTTTTCCTCTAATTTAATCTTCCTAAGAACCTTGTACTATGTTGATCATCAATATAATTTGTCATTTTCTTATTGTATGACTTTGTATTACTGAATTAATAATCACTATTCATCATTTACTCAATCTTCTATTTAAATTTAGAATTTAATATGGATTGGTACTTATACACTTTGGTCATACGTGATAAACTATTTGAATTATGGTCCAAATGTCCAAAAAATGAGCAAAGTCATGCCTAAATATCTATTGTGGTCCAAATTCTTCTAAGTTCAAAAGAAAGTTTAAATTTCCTCACTTTTTGCATGGTTGGTAATGCACAATCAGGAAAAAAAATCCCCAAAATCATCTAAATTACGGGTCATTACATATCTTTCCCTAATTATTTAAAATTTCCTCATTATCTTTGGCTATTCTCTCAGTGCAACTACTTTTTTCCCAAAAGAGCATAGCAACATCGCTCTCCAAAGTCCAAACTTTGTCCAAATAAATTTACGCATAAATGAGGTCGTCAGGGCATCATGCCACTCGACGGACCCACACCCTATGTGGCTATGCCAATCTTTTCAACAAAACAAGAATGCAATTGTGAAATCAATCATACTCCCTCCTTCCATCTATATAGGGCCTAATGTGTTTTTCAAGACTAACTTTGACCAAATGTTAGAGCAATAATGTATGACATACAACTTACACAAAAGCATACCGTCAAATTCGTATGTGAAAGGGGCTTTCAATGATATAATTTTCATATTATACATCTCATGTACTATTAATCTTGTCAATAGTCAAAGACGGTCTTGAAAAACGCATCAGACCCTATATAGATGAAAGGAGGGAGTACCAAAGCATCCACTAAGAGGTAATACCTCCTTCTAGGGTTAGCTAGAGTCCAAGATATCCACGGTGGAGCCTTCGTCCCATATTGTTTGTAGTGCTTCGGTAGCTCGTAAGCCATTGCATGCTCCCAATATGGCATAGATGACATCTATAGCGCCATGCTCTCGCCTCTCCTCTTCTTCCCTCCATCACGGAGGAGGAGGATGCACTCGAGAATGACAACATCGCCTCCGTCGCCCGCTCTCCAAAGCTTAAACCCTAATTTTGTTTTCGTCCTGCCTGATATGAACATCAGAGTGTGTGTAGGGAGCATCAAGGAGAAAAGTGCTTAATACATCTTAGCTTAGTAAACATGCATAAGAAATGTTTGCCTTATAACTGCCTAATCTAATGGATCGGGCACATATTGACCATGTTTGGCCCATTCAGATATGCACCAAATCAAACAAGAATCACATGTTTAAGAACAATGCGGAAATTAAAGAAAGAAAAGGCAACGAGTTGCTTGCATATTTACTAATCAGAATAACAAATTAAATGAGTAATGTTACAGATTTGGACATCCAGCCATCCAAGAATCAATCAAGCTAAAGGATCATGCAGAAATAAAAGGCATGCTTGTATTTACTAGGTGGACGAGTTAGTGTGTCCTCGTGCGTCCTGTCAGCATCGAACGATGATGCGTGGAGGAACAAGATGACAAACATATCTATAGCAATTACTGTCATGGATCTTGGCGGCTCTAGAAATCTTGTGGGGACTAAGGGGATTAGGGGAGGGAATGATGGTGGAGGTGTGCGAAGATGGCATAGGTGATGGAGGGGATGAGAACTAAGGATGTGGATCATCTAGTCAATTCAGGGGAGAATGAAGCCGAATTAATTATTAGTGTGTTTTGGGTGTGTTGGACATATCGACTTATCAAAATGTTTAGTTAGTGAGGTCGGACAGAAAACCGAATAGGGAATAGCTCAAGAATCAAAGTTCAAACCCGAAACCTGTTATCCAAATTACCCGATGGTTTAATAATTCAGTAAATGTCGTGTTCGATTTTGAGGTTTGTGTTCAATGTACCCATTCAGTGGTGATTCTACATTTAAGTCGTGGTTTAGCTGACCCTAGATTTTTTGGTTACACCCTTATCTTTACATATTTATACAAAAAAAAAGATAGTTAAGATAGTGTAGGGTGCTTGAACCCCAAAAGGTCACTTTCGAGGACGAGCTCTAGTGTGCTCTATGTTTGAATATTGCCAAAATGCTATTTTGAAGTTTAAAAAAATCTAAAAAAAATCAACATGTTTATATGGATGCATATTACACATATGTAAATTTTGATGCTGAAATAAATAACCATGTGAGTTACATAAAAATGACAAAATCATCATTTTGGAAAGATGAACAATGCATGTATTATTCACTACTTAGAAATTACAATTTTGTCATCTTTGCATAGCTCACATGTTTACTTATTTCATCACCAAAATTTACACATGTAATAAACATCCGTATTATCATGTAGAATTCTTTTCGGATTTTGTTTGAAACTATGAATGTGATCTTTTAATAATAAGGTCCTCCAATGCACCTAGGCTCTAGAACCATTCATACCGTTTCGAAAAGGTTTGATCTTAACAAAGCATTTCACATATTTCTCTTGAGAGAGACGGATTGGTTTACTACATGTACATGAAAGAAAGCGATATGCAAACATTGTAGGAACACTTGAAAGGCATTGTTTGGGTTGAGCAACTTAGAACATTGTATTGAACCGTTTGGGATCTACAAAGTTAATCTGGTTAAGTAGAAAAGGAGCAAGCTAGTTATCTCTAAATTGACCAAGTAGAGTTCACGTACATATGAACACCGTAGGTGATGCGCCAGCCAAGCAAGTGAAGCGCGCGCTCTCCTTGTCCCTCTCTGCTTTTGCTGACCCTTTTCCTTTTGTTCTTTCGTATCTTCTTCCACAGATCTCTTCAAGTTAGACCGAACGGTCCACGGGTAGTAGTACTCAGTTGTGAGAGTGATTTCGTACCTTTTGATCTTGCAGTACAACACTCCTACCATGGGATTAGGATCTCCTTTAATTGGGATGTGGGACGGTGTGATCCTCTCTGCTTTGGTTTGCTTTTCTTCTTTGCCTCGGAATCCCCCGACTGGGCAGCTGCTTTGGGCTTTGAGATGCGGCCCGAACCATGGATGGATGGGGTCTGCTGCTGCTGTAGGGGTTGTTGCAGGGCCCGCGTCAGATCAGATCAAGAGAAGAAAAGGGGGAGTCACCTCACCTGTGACGGGGACACTGTTGCGTGCGCTTTGGACCACGCCGATGCCGTGCTCCATCATGTGATGTGTACGTTGTAGTAGTATAGTAGTACTGTCCGTGCAAACTTTGATCCGGTGTGTGCACCTATGTGTGGCACACGTACCGGGCCTACCACGCTGAGCAGACGAACCAACGCAGGGGGTGGGAACGCAGGGCTCGGATCCGCGGGCACGGTCCGCGCCCCCTCAGGAAATCAGCTCAACCTTTTCTTTAGGTAAAATATAATAGGGGAAATCAGCTTGACCTTTAGGCGTCTTTGGACAGAATAAGTTTACCTATTGTTCTGATGTAATGCGCTACTCATATGTCCAAAGGATCTGAAATATAAAGCGCACCTTACACATTAAACTATCTACTATGAAAAAAGAAATTAGGATTTTTTGAATTTTTGTGTTTTTTTACCAGGTGCAGATGAGACTGGTCTCAAAAATAGATATTCATATTCATATGACATTTTTTTCGTCAACAAAACAATTCATTCATTTTGGTGGATTGTAAGGATCAAATCAAGTGTGGGGAAAATTTAGTTGGACTTCAGTTTTAAAAGAAAAAGACAAGATTTCACAATTCCTTTGAACATCTTTCTAGGCAATATCCCCCCCCCCCCCCCCCCCGCTTCTAGGGTTTCCCCGCTGCCGCCGCCGGCTCCCTTATGCGGAGCCGCCGCCGCCACGGCCGGAGCCTACCGGAGCCGCCAGCCCCCTCCTCCTCCCATTCCCCTTCTCCTCCCCCACCCCCCTCCACGCCCCCGTACCCCCGCGTCGCCTCCCCGAGCGAGGCGGTCGGGGGCCCTTCCACCGCGCGCCTCCAGCCCCTTCCCGCGCCCCTCCCTCCTCCGGCCGCCGTCTGCCTGCGCCGCCGGCCCTCGGCCGCGTGATGCTGGCGGCGGTGGGCTTGCCCTACCCCGCGCGCGGTCCTCCCCTACTCGGGCGGTGATGGCCGGCGGCGGTGCGCCTCGGCCGGTGGCGATCAGGCGTCCTGGTGTGGAGGCAGGCGGTGCTCGCCGTGGTGGTGTCGCCTCTTGGCGGCGGGGTGGCCGGTGGCGCGCCCCCGGCCCAGATCTGGGCCCATAGGGTCCCTTCTAGGTCCTTGCGGGTCGGCTCCAGCGCGACCGTGACGCTCTCTGTATGGGGAGGTAGGGGAGCGGTTTGGACTGGGACAGCGGCACCGACGGCGTGCCAGCTGCTACGCGTAGGCGGGAGCTGTCCGGGCCTTTGAGGGCCCGGCAGGGCCTGTGGGGCCACGGGCCCGGTAGGCTCCTGCCATGACGTCCGGTCATCTACCGTCGTGGACGGTGGAGGTGGGCCCTCCCGTATGCCGACGGTGTTGTTGCCCTAGTCCCGGCTCCTCTTCTTCGTTGTGCAGACCATCTTCGTGGTGCCGTGGTGAGACAACGTGGGAAACTTCGTGTCCGTGCTGGCGCAGGGTGGTGGTCGGTTTGGTGGCGAGCTTCGGAGTGTCTGAGGTAGAGGCTGGGATCGGAAGAAATCTTTGTTGGCTTGGCCGACACCGACGGGTGGCACCTGAGGGTGCCGCTAGACCTTCCTGGAGGGCGTCGGGGCTACCCTTCCTCTCTACCCGCCGTGTACAGGGGGAAACCCTTGGTAGTGGCGGCGTCATCGTCGTGTCCCTTCTTGGAGGTGTTGTTGGGTACCGGCACTTCGGAGTCTCGGAGCTTGGTGGGCGATCTTCGGTGGACGCAGCGGTCACAAGGCTTCATCGTTTTTGTCGATCCGCCGTTATCGGCATTTGTTTCTTTTCTTTTTTCTCTTTCCTTTTTTTGGGCGTGTTTGTGCTGCTTTCGTCTCAGCCCCTATCGTTGGTTGTATCGGATGGTTGCTTTGTAATACAAAGCGGGGGGAAATCATTTTTCTTAAGCAACTTAGGTCATTAGTGGTATAATAAAAGCTTAATTACACATTTCATATGGTCTAACATTAACCCAGACATGCTCATTCAGATCTATTAGGTATTTTTTCTGTTCTTGTGGGTCAAATAGCCAAAATTACTAAATTTATGTGTTTGGAATGCACTATGGGGCGACCGGGCTTCTACTTCTTGTGCGACGCTTCATCGTGGAGCTGACTCAGCTCGCCTCCTTGATCCGTGTGTGCGCTCGTGACCAAGGAGCTCGTCGCGCCATAGCAAACCGGTATGTACTGTATGCCCTAATTCTCTATTTCACTCATTCTAATGTTATTATTACTCATTCCCTTTCAAAATCCTTTGAATCAAAAAAGCCCTTCTTTTACTCACACGGGGATTTATGAACTATTCCCTTCATCTGTGAATAAGTGTAATTCTAATTTTTGTCTTAAGTCAAAGTTTTAAAATTTTAATCAACTATATAAAAAAGGATAGCAACATTTATGACACTAAATTAGTATTACTAGATCCATTTTGAAATGTACTTTCGTAATATACCAATTTAATGTCATATATGTTATTATTCTTTTCTATAAAAATGGTCAAAATTTTAAAATTTTAACTTGACAAAAAGCTAGAAGTACATTTATTCGTGAACGGACCGGATAGGTCTTAACGCCAACGAACCAGGATGAATTCAAAATCTGTTTTCTTTGGACTTTTCAAAGCACAAAATACCTCCTTGAGAGAAATGATCTTATTATGGCTATTTACGCATTTTAAGAAAAATGATCTGTTTGTATTCATCAAATATACAAAGTACATCAAACCGTAGAAACGTTGAGCGATATCCACAGGCAATTTAATCTATGATCGCTCGCAAGAACCCACTGACTTGCATCAGTTCTGATGATAAGACACATTGAATTGGCGTAAAGACTTGCTCATGAACTCTTTTCTTCTTTAGTGCCAGATGGACCAGACGACCAAGATCACGATGGAATTGACAAATCTTTTCCTCGAGCTTTGAAGTTTAAAGCATCTATAGTTGGGTGTTCAAAATCCGTCACGAATGCCCGGGTGGATTGATCGGTCACAACAATTGACCTAGTCAAACGCCTTAAACCGTCCTCAAATGCTCAGACTGACCGACGCCCTTCATATCCATCCCAAATATGAGGCGGATATGGTGGGTCCGGACATGCCTGAGTGTGTCCGTCTGACAAGTCCGGTCCATCATCGACCTTATGGCTGCCTCGTAAACAAAACCATCCGGCTCATCGCTCTGAACCCTAGCTCACTCGCATTCTCCTCTCTCGCTCCGTCCTCTCCTCTCCCCACATCGATTCCGATAGAATCCGGCGCAAAGTCAAGCTCAGGCAGCCGCTCCGACTCCGAGCTAGATTCTGACATTGAGCTGGCCCTTCGCGTCGCCTTGGAGCGGTCCAAGGTGGAGACCAGGGGTAGCTCCGGATTTGCAGCATCGAGCCGCAGACGCAGCTCCACGCCTGACGTAGCACGACGCCAACGCTGGCCCCTCTCGGCCCGTGCGCAGCTCCGACAGGCCTGCGCAATCAGCGCCTCCCCTACGTCGTCCCCTACCCGCGTCGGTTGTTGCTCCCCCACGTGGGTAGCGGTGGGTGTTTGTGCCCGCCCCGCAGGCCCGGACACGCATGCAGGAATCAGAGGCGCGCGTCGCCCGTCGCGAGAGTCAAGGGAATGGGAGAGGAAGGAGGCGGAGCACTCCGTGCACCGTCGCCGCAGGATGCAGGCGGAGCCCGACGAGGACGCGCAGCTCCTCGATTGGGTCTACCATCGGTAGCTTACGCCCGCGGAGACGGACGCGTCGCGGCTCCGCGAGAAGAATGCCAAGGCGCTCCGAATTGCCATTGAGCAGTCCGAGCGTGAGGCGGTGGAGGCAACGACTGAGGCAGCTCGACTCGCGAAGCTCAAGCGGTAGCAGGACAGGGTCGTCCGACGGTTGAAAGGGGTCATCATCCTCTCTGACATCTCCGACGACGACGACCACGGCTCCTCGTTCGACAACTCATACGATCCTCCACCTGCCGCCGATGCCTACAACTATGCAGGCGACCGAAAGGGCAAAGGGTCGGAGAGGAAGTGGTGAAGCTCCATCGTCTCTGTTTTTAATTTCAAATTTTTAGTAATTTAGTTTAAACTTGTTTGTCGTTTATGTAAATTATGTGAACTTTGACGATTTTTTGGAGATCCTTTGATGATCTTCTGGTGATCGGAATGTGCATTTCTATGTCCGTTTGATGATATACGTTGTTCACTTTTTTATGCTGCATGCTTTAGTATGAATAGAGGATATCGAATATAATATACACGAATGTGGACGACAGAATTTAATAAGTGACCGGTCAGTGCCCGTGGACACGCCTAACATTTGAGGGCTCGGATTTGCAGGTTGCAGCTGTAGATGCTCTTAGACGTTGCAGATCACCACGGCTTCATATCCACCAGCCCAGTTCAGTTTGGTTAAATATACTGTGTGACCAAGCGTTTCAATTACACTTTATCTACACTGGCCTCTGGCCAATTATTGTGGGGCTTATGCCGTTGTCCAGCAACCATGCAATTATGCAAATGACAGGAATCCCATGCTGATGTCGTTCGGGAGATGACGCTGACGCTGATTAATCCTCCCCGAGCACTGACACTGTGACATTAAAAACCAGTCCTGCGAATCTAGTGCCAGCAGAAGTAGATACGTACACTACAGGTACAGGAGCAACTGAATTGCAGAGTGTTGAGAACTGAGATGAGGTTGGGATGCATCGTTTTTGTATTCATCCACAAGGGGTCATAATATATAGATTACATCAGTGAGAGGGGAGGGAGATACACACGCAGCACTAACAGAATACAACAGGTGATCCTAGATCGATGGGAGGTTGCGCTGCATGCGCCATGCAATGGCGGCAGGATAAGCCACGCATGACTGGCTCAAGTCGGTTGAGCGGGAGACCAGCACCAGTAGTTTAACACAGAGGACCCATTTTTTTTTGTTCTTTAACAAGTGCAGGAGTACACAAGTGTCAAGTGGGCACTGCAATGCCGCGGCCGGATGGATCCCAAGTGCAAATAGAAAGGAGGAGAGGGCAACGCATCGGGGTTGAGGTTGAGGTTGAGGAAGACGAGGCCAGGGTCCGTGCTTGTGTGCCCGCGCTCCGATGCGCCTTGCTCTATCAGGAATCTCTCGCCCGATCGATCTGCGCTTGCTCTAGCTCAGTACTACAGGGCCTGTTTGGTAGCCGCACAGAGGTCAACCAGCCCCACGCATGATCAGATGACTTAAAACCAGTGACTTATAAGTCACGCCCGTTTGATTGTTATCCGACTTATAAGTCACCTGATCACATTTTTCCATCTTATTTTTTTATGTAAAGGTGATGGGACCCATGCAAAAGGGGGTGACTTATAAGTTTTAAGTTGGGGCGGAGCAAACTTATGACTTATAAGTTGGGTCTGTTTGATAAAATAAGTCACTTTTTTCACTTTCCGAGTTATAATTGGTGACTTATTTGGAACCAAACAGGGCCTTAGTCTGTTTGATTGCTTGCATTCATTGTTTGGGTTGTATCGCACGGAACTTAAAGCACCTCTCAAACAGCCGTGTTAGGAATGTTTAAATAGGCAGTTTTTTCACAACTAGACCCGCGGGGTGCACATGGGCGACAGCAGCTGCATGCGAGGAGCCACTCTCAATAAGTCGCGTTGTTTCCTGAAGCACCGACAATACTTACCCTCACCGCTCTCAACCTCTCCCACTCACACCGGTGGCAGCGACGATCAGCGGATCGGAGAACGACAAGGCAACCACCGGCCTCCATCACCAGCGTCAGCAACATCAACAATATCACTTCGGCAATGGCGGTAAGCCTTATTTTCACCTCCTCACTTACTATTTCACATTCGATCCGCATTTAGATTCGGTCTGCGTAATCCATCAACCTTCTAGGGGAATGGGGAATCAAGGTAAATAGCCAAAGGGATATAGGATTGATCAGAATTTCTTCATGAGTACTCCCTCAGTCCCAAAATAAGTGTCTTAACTTTGTATTAACTTTAGTACTAAAGGTAAGACACTTATGTTGGGACGGATAGTACAAAGTTAAGACACTTATCTTGGGACTGAGGGAGTACTAAGTAGCGATGGATTTTAGGGTTCCGATCCGGATTGAGTACAAGGGGAATGGGGATTGGGGTTAATCTTACACAACAACATCAAATCCTAGCCCTGGCGACCCTGGAAGCGCTTGGAGCAGCGGGGACCCTTGGCCTTGTTCTTGTCCTCCGGCTGGAACACCATCTCGTTGTCCTCGTCCTCGTCTAGATCGATCGGCAAAGTACGGCGGCCTCGCTCCGGCGCCCTGACCACCACCTCCACCACTTCTTCCTCCTCCTCCTGCTCCAGAGCGATGACCTCCGGCGCCACAAATGTTCTATTCTAGAAAGCTGTGGCACGATGGTCTTGAGGAGCCCTGTACTCTCTGTACTTGAACACCTTGCCCTTTGTCCAGCATCGCCGGAGTCGGCCTAATCATGGCCCAGTGCAGGATGTCGACAGGCATATCGTCCTTCATTGGGTCGGGAATCAGCGTCTTCAACTCCTCCGCGTTGCCTTCTTGACCACAACATCAACCTTCGTGTGCATGTCTTCGGTGCTACTGAAGTTCTAGCACATTTCCATGGTGTTCTCGAACTTGGTGAGGTCACCGAGTGAGCACCCCATGAAGAAAGCCCTTCATCCAATGCTCCAAGGGAAGGGGTTGGGGTTGGAGTTCATGGCGACGCATAGGTGGTAGAGGAGTGAGAGACATAGAGGGTTAACTAAGTGCGATGGTGAGTAAGTACTAAGCAGTGAGCGTCAGGCTAGGTAAATATAGGGACGATAGGTTTTAATGCCGATTAGCCTTTCGACTTTTTGAAGAAAATATGCTCTAGAGGCAATAATAAAGTTGTTATTTATATTTCCTTATATCATGATAAATGTTTATTATTCATGCTAGAATTGTATGACAAAGGGAACAACGTATATCGTTATGCGGTTTGACCGATAAAGATCTTCGTAGAATACGTAGGAACCAATATGAGCATCCAGGTTCCGCTATTGGTTATTGACCGAAGACATGTCTCAGTCATGTGTACATAGTTCTCAAACCCGTAGGGTCCGCACGCTTAACGTTCGGTGACGATCTGTATTACGAGTTTATGTGTTTTGATGTACCGAAGGTAGTTTGGAGTCCCGGATTTGATCACGGACATGACGAGGAGTCTCGAAATGATCGAGACATAAATATCGATATATTGGAAGCCTATGTTTGGACATCGGAATGGTTCTGGATGAGTTCGGGCATTTTCCGGAGTACCGGGAGGTTACCGGAACCCCCCGGGGAGTATATGGGCCTTAGTGGAAAAGAGGAGAGGGAAGGAAAAGGTGGGAGGCGCGCCCCCTAGCCCAATCCAAATTGGGAGCCCCCCCTTTTCCTTTCTCCTCTCCCCCTTCCTTCTCTCCTACTCCTACTACATGGAAGGGGAGAATCCTACTCCCGGTGGGAGTAGGACTCCCCTAGGGCGCGCCATAGAGAGGGTCGGCCCCTCCCCTCCTTCACTCCTTTATATACGGGGGAGGGGGCACCCCATAGACACACAAGTTGATCATTGATCTTTTAGCCGTGTGCGGTGCCCCCCTCCATCAAAATTCACCTCGGTCATATCGTAGCGGTGCTTAGGCGAAGCCCTGTTCCGGTAGTATCATCATCACCGTCATCACGCCGCCGTGCTGACGAAACTCTCCCTCGAAACTCTACTGGATTATGAGTTCGCGGGACGTCACTGAGCCAAACGTGTGCAGATCGCGGAGGTGACGTACCTTCGGTGCCAGATCATGAATACATACGACTACATCAACCGCATTGTCATAACGCTTCCGCTTATGGGCTACGAGGGTACGTAGGCGATACTCTCCCCTCTCGTTGCTATGCATCACCATGATCTTGCGTGTGTGTAGGATTTTTTTTTGAAATTACCGCGTTCCCCAACAGTGGCATCCAAGCCAGGTCTATGCGTAGATGTTATATGCATGAGTAGAACACAAAGGAGTTGTGGGCGTGGGTATATACATATTTCCTGCCGTCACTAGTTGATTCTTGATTCAGCGGTATTGTTGGATGAAGTGGCTCAGACCGACATTACGCGTACGCTTACGCGAGACTGGTTCTACCGACGTGCTTCGCACACAGGTGGCTAGTGGGTGTCAGTTTCTCCAACTTTAGTTGAATCGGATTCAATGAACAGGGTTCTTTCTGAAGATCAAAAAGCAATCACTATACCACGTTGTGGTTTTTGATGCATAGGTAAGAACGGTTCTTGCTCAGCCCGTAGCAGCCACGTAAAACTTGCAACAACAAAGTAGAGGACGTCTAACTTGTTTTTGCAGGGCATGTTGTGATGTGATATGGTCAAGACATGATGCTAAATTTTATTGTATGAGATGATCATGTTTTGTTAAAGTTATCGGCAACTGGCAGAAGCCTTATGGTTGTCTCTTTATTGCATAAGATGCAAGCGCCAAATAATTGCTTTACTTTATCGCTATGCGATAGCAATAGTTGCAAGAGCAATAGTTGGTGAGACGACCATGTGATGACACGTTGATAGAGATCAAGATGATGGAGATCATGGTGTCATGCCGGTGATGATAGAGATCATGACGGTACTTTGGAGATGGAGATCAAAGGCGCAAGATGATCATGGCCATATCATGTCACATATTTTAATTGCATGTGATGTTTATCCTTTATGCATCTTATTTTGCTTAGTTCGGCGGTAGCATTATAAGATGATCTCTCACTAAATTTCAAGGTATAAGTGTTCTCCCTGAGTATGCACCGTTGCGACAGTTCGTCGTGCCGAGACACCACATGATGATCGGGTGTGATAAGCTCTACGTTCACATACAACGGGTGCAAGCCAGTTTTGCACACGCGGAATACTCGGGTTAAACTTGACGAGCCTAGCATATGCAGATATGGCCTTGGAACACTGGATACCGAAAGGTCGAGCATGAATCATATAGTAGATACGATCAACATAGTGATGTTCACCATTGAAAACTACTCCATCTCACGTGATGATCGGACATTGTAACACCCCGAGAATCATGCTACAGTAATCCCATGCTAATGGCCATGTCATCATGATCATCACAGTTAAATTACCATAAGAAATAATTCAACTCCGAAACCCTAGTCAAGTTCAAGATTCAAATTGTATGTGAAATTTAAAGTTTCACAAACATGTCCAAAAAATAGTTCATGTTTTTGCAAATATTCCATACGTATTTTTCATGATGAAACCAACCTCATTCGGATTCCAAAAATGTCCCTGGGGATTAATAAAGTGGATCAGTAGCATTTAAGTTGGCCGTTTAAAATTCAAACACAAATTTAAATAATTGCAAATGCCCTCAAAAAAATTTAATGCAACCCTAGACTATTGCATACCTTTTTTTGTGCAAAGTTTCATAAGTAACAAAATTCTTTTGATCACTAAACTATTTAGGAGACAGTAGCTACTTACTATTTTAGCGAAAGAAAAACACGGTTTGGAATTTGGCACTTGGCCCATTGCTATAGTAGGAGCCCAACCCACCTAGGGCCTCTTCTTCAGTCGTTCTGTTCACAGGGAGACAGAGTGTCTCCGTGTCGAGCATCCATGGCATCCTGGCATGGATGGCCTCCACGTCCTCCCCATCCTCCTATAACTGTGCCAAATGAAAACACTAGATCGAGTGCGTCCATCTCCCCCTCTTTCCCCCATCACCCCCTTCTTCTTCTGCTCGAAATCGAGCTTGATATTTTCGATGTCACCACTGCCTCGCCCTTGTTGCCATGGCCACCGTCGTCGCCGTCGCTCGGTGGCACGTCCTGGAGGATCGCCATGCTCGGCTTTGTCCGTTCCTGGGACCAGCTCGAGTCGAGGAGCTGCGTAACCACCGCCATCATCGCCTTCTTCAACCGGCCGTCACCAACTTGCCGTTGATGCCGTTGCTCCGGTCCATCCCCGACCTCCCTGACCTCGTCTCCGGCACCGCTGTGAGAGGCTCTTCCAAACCCCTCTCTCTCTGTTGTCGATTAGTCGCCGTAGCCGCGGTCACCAAGCTCGTCTGAGACCCCGCGTACGCGTGCGTGCGTGGTGTGCTGTGCTGCACCTATGCCGCGGCTTAGCCGCTGCTTTGCTGCTACTCTGCTCGTAGCTGTTGCCACTGCCGCTGCTGTTGCTTTTGCCGCTGCCTACTGCTTCTTCTACTGCCGCCGCTCGCGTCATCTGCCTGCGCCGTTGCCTTCCGCAGCCGCCGGCGCCCTACCCTGCGCCCGGTCACGCCTCCGCGTGTGTGCCCGCATCTCCCTAGTGCCGCTCCCCACCACGCACCAATCGCGCCCCGGCCCACTCGTGGCCCCGCCCGGGCCCTGCTCCGCTTCGCCGCCGTCGCCTGCAACTCGCCTCCCGCTCGCCACCCGCAGCGCTACTGCCGCTGCTAGTCTCGCCCTAGCCTCGCCACCCTCTGCTGCCGCTCTACCTACTGCTCCCCGCCGCCGCTCCACTCCGCCCCTGGCCACCGGCCACCTCGCGCCGCCGCTAAGCCTCGCCCGCGCCGCCCGCAGCGGCTCCGCGCCCATGCTGTCCGCCTGCCGGAGCTCCCGCCTCGCAAGCCATCGCCGCCTTGCTCGTCGTCCCCGCCACCCCTGCCTGCGCTGGCTGCCTGGCCGCACCGGGGCCGCCCCTCCCGCTGCTTGCCGTGCCCCTCGACCGGCCATGGACGCCCGTGCCTGAGCACAGCCCCTGTGGCCTGCTGGCTCACTGCCAGGTGGGGCCGGCCTTAAAAAAGGGAAAAGAAGGAGATAACGGAAATAAAATGAAAATAATAGTGTGACACTGACATGCGGGACCCGCTGACCGGTCAAAGTTTGACCAGTCTACTGCTGCGCCAGCAGTTGACTGGCCCCACTTGTCGGCCACTGGTGCACCTCTGGGTGCACTGCACCAAGTGCACCTAGCCTTTTCTGCCTAGTTTGTTTTAATTAAAATAAAACCCAGGAATTTCAGAATATTGTTTTAAACTTTGAAAAATCATAGAAATTAATCCGTAACCCGGATGAAAAAGTTTTATGCATGAAAGTTGCTCAGAACGATGAGACGAATCCGAATACGTAGCCCGCTCGCCCGCCACACATCCCTAGCATAGTGAACGTGCAACATTCCACCTCCGGTCCGTCTGTCCGAAAACGCGAAACATCGGGAATACTTCCCCGGATGTTTTCCCCCTTCGCCGGTATCACCTAGTACTGCGTTAGGTCATCTCTAGCACCGCGTAATGCCATGTTATGCTTTGATTGCTCTATTATTTACTATGTTCCCCCTCCGTTACATCTTTCCGGTAGACCTCGAGACCGCCGCCGATACCCCCGTGATCGACTACATCAACGATGACCCCTCCTTCTTGCCAGAGCAACCAGGCAAGCCCCCCCTTGATCACCAGATATCGCCTACTCTCCTCTATACTGCTTGCATGAGAGTAGTGTAGCCTGTTACTGCTTTCCATTAATCCTATTCTGATGCATAGCCTGTCATTGTTGCTACAACTGTTGATACCTTACCTGCAATCCTAATGCTTAGTATAGGATGCTAGTTTATCATCAGTGGCCATACATTCTTGTCCGTCTGCCATGCTATACTATCGGGTCGTGATCACTCGGGAGTTGATCACGGGAATATACATATACATAATATATGATACTTATGGTGACTAAAGACGGGTCGGCTCGTAGGAGTACCCGCGAGTGATTCACGGATTGGGTCCGAAAGGACGTTTGTCCCGACGGCCCTCTGAGTGGATCTTTGTGGCGAAGCGACAGGGCAGGTTGAGACCACCTAGGAGAGAGGTGGGCCTGGCCCTGGTCGGCGTTCGCGGTTATTTCAAGATAACACATTTAACGAGATCTTGGTATTTGATCCGAGTCTGGCTACTGGCCTATACGCACTAACCATCTATGCGGGGACAGTTATGGGCACTCGACATCGTGGTATTAGCTGAAGCCTTCGTGACGTCAGTGACTGTGCGGCGCGTGCCGGGTTGGACTGGAACGCCTACTCTTGTATAAGGAAGGCTAGGTCTGCTCACCGGCCGCGTACGCAACGTGCAGGTGTGCAATGGGCGATGGGCCCAGACCCCTGCGCCATAGGATTTAGACCGGCGTGCTGACCTCTCTGTTGTGCCTAGGTAGGGCTGCGACGTGTTGATCTTCCGAGGCCGGGCATGACCCAGGAAAGTGTGTCCGGCCAAATGGGATCGAGCGTGTTGGGTTATGTGGTGCACCCATGCAGGGAAGTTAATCTATTCGAATAGCCGTGATCTTCGGTAACAGGACGACTTGGAGTTGTACCTTGACCTTATGACAACTAGAACCGGATACTTAATAAAACATACCCTTCCAAGTGCCAGATACAACCGGTGGTCGCTCTCTCACAGGGCGACAAGGGGAGGATCATCGGTTAGGATTATGTTATGCGATGCTACTTGATGAACTTACCATCTACTCTCTTCTCCTGCTGCAAGATGGAGGTTATCAGAAGCGTAGTCTTCGAAAGGACTAGCTATCCCCCTCTTATTCCGGCAGTCTGCAGTTCAGTCCACATATGATACCCTTATTCCATTTGATACCAATGCATACATACGTAGTGTAGCTCCTTGCTTGCGAGTACTTTGGATGAGTACTCATGATTGCTTTTCTCCCCCTTTTCCCCTTTCCTATATCCGATTGCTGCAACCAGACGTTGGAGTCCAGGAGCCAGACGCCACTGTTGATGACGACTACTACTACTCGGGAGGTGCCTACTACTACGTGCAGCCCGCTGACGATGACCAGGAGTAGTTAGGACGATCCCAGGCAGGAGGCATGCGCCTCTTTCGATCTGTATCCCAGTTTGTGCTAGCCTTCTTAAGGCAAACTTGTTTAACTTATGTCTGTACTCAGATATTGTTGCTTCCACTGACTCTTGTGTATTCAAGCTTATGCATTCGAGCCCTCGAGGCCCCTGGCTTGTAATATAAAGCTTGTATTATTTTAATTTGTGTCTAGAGTTGTGTTGTGATTGTTGGGGAACGTAGTAATTTCAAAAAAATTCCTACGCACACGCAAGATCATGGTGATGCATAGCAACGAGAGGGGAGAGTGTGATCTACGTACCCTTGTAGATCAACAACGGAAGCGTTTGGTTGATGTAGTCGTACGTCTCCACGGCCCGACCAATCAAGCACCGAAACTACGTCACCTCCGAGTTCTAGCACACGTTCAGCTCGATGACGATCCCCGGGCTCCGATCCAGCAAAGCGTCGGGGAGGAGTTCCGTCAGCACGACGGCGTGGTGACGATCTTGATGTTCTACCGTCGCAGGGCTTCGCCTAAGCACCGCTACAATATGACCGAGGTGGAATATGGTGGAGGGGGGCACCGCACACGGCTAAGGAACGATCACGAAGATCAACTTGTGTGTCTAGGGGTGCCCCCCTGCCCCCGTATATAAAGGAGCAAGGGGAGGAGGCCGGCCGGCCCCTATAGGCGCGCCAGGAGGAGTCCTCCTCCTAGTAGGAGTAGGACTCCTACTAGGAGGGGGAAAGAAGTGGGGAGGGAGAGGGAAAGGGGGGCGCCGCCCCCCCTCTCCTAGTCCAATTAGGACCAGGGGGGAGGAGGCGCGCGGCCCACCTCTGGCAGCCCCTCTCTCTCTCTCCACTAAGGCCCATATGGCCCATTACTTCTCCCGGGGGGGGTTCCGGTAACCCTTCGGCTCTCCGGTTTTCTCCGAAATCACCCGGAACACTTCCGGTGTCCGAATATAGCCATCCAATATATCAATCTTTATGTCTCGACCATTTCGAGACTCCTCGTCATGTCCGTGATCACATCCGGGACTCCGAACTAACTTCGGTACATCAAAACTCATAAACTCATAATATAACTGTCATCGAAACCTTAAGCGTGCGGACCCTACGGGTTCGAGAACAATGTAGACATGACCGAGACACGTCTCCGGTCAATACCCAATAGTGGAACCTGGATGCTCATATTGGCTCCTACATATTCTACGAAGATCTTTATCGGTCAGACCGCATAACAACATACGTTGTTCCCTTTGTCATCGGTATGTTACTTTCCCGAGATTCGATCGTCGGTATCTCAATACCTAGTTCAATCTCGTTACTGGCAAGTCTCTTTACTCATTTCATAATACATCATCTCGCAACTAACTCATTAGTTGCAATGCTTGCAAGGCTTATGTGATGTACATTACCGAGAGGGCCCAGAGATACCTCTCCGACAATCGGAGTGACAAATCCTAATCTTGAAATACGCCAACCCAACATGTACCTTTGGAGACACCTGTAGAGCACCTTTATAATCACCCATTTACGTTGTGACGTTTGGTAGCACACAAAGTGTTCCTCCGGAAAACGGGAGTTGCATAATCTCATAGTCATAGGAACATGTATAAGTCATGAAGAAAGCAATAGCAACATACTAAACGATCGGGTGCTAAGCTAATGGAATGGGTCATGTCAATCAGATCATTCACCTAATGATGTGATCTTGTTAATAAAATAACAACTCCTTGTTCATGGTTAGGAAACATAACCATCTTTGATTAACGAGCTAGTCAAGTAGAGGCATACTAGTGACACTCTGTTTGTCTATGTATTCACACATGTATTATGTTTCCGGTTAATACAATTCTAGCATGAATAATAAACATTTATCATGATATAAGGAAATAAATAATAACTTTATTATTGCCTCTAGGGCATATTTCCTTCAGTCTCCCACTTGCACTAGAGTCAATAATCTAGATTACACAGTAATGATTCTAACACCCATGGAGCCTTGGTGCTGATCATGTTTTGCTCGTGGAAGAGGCTTAGTCAACGGGTCTACAACATTCAGATCCGTATGTATCTTGCAAATCTCTATGTCTCCCACCTGGACTAGATCCCGGATGGAATTGAAGCGTCTCTTGATGTGCTTGGTTCTCTTGTGAAATCTGGATTCCTTTGCCAAGGCAATTGCACCAGTATTGTCACAAAAGATTTTCATTGGACCCGATGCACTAGGTATGACACCTAGATCGGATATGAACTCCTTCATCCAGACTCCTTCATTTCCTGCTTCCGAAGCAGCTATGTACTCCGCTTCACATGTAGATCCCGCTACAACGCTTTGTTTAGAACTGCACCAACTGACAGCTCCACCGTTTAATGTAAACACGTATCCGGTTTGCGATTTAGAATCGTCCGGATCAGTGTCAAAGCTTGCATCAACGTAACCTTTTACGATGAGCTCTTTGTCACCTCCATATATGAGAAACATATCCTTAGTCCTTTTCAGGTATTTCAGGATGTTCTTGACCGCTGTCCAGTGATCCACTCCTGGATTACTTTGGTACCTCCCTGCTAGACTTATAGCAAGGCACACATCAGGTCTGGTACACAGCATTGCATACATGATAGAGCCTATGGCTGAAGCATAGGGAACATCTTTCATATTCTCTCTATCTTCTGCAGTGGTCGGGCATTGAGTCTTACTCAACTTCACACCTTGTAACACAGGAAAGA